>NC_061503.1:12113689-12434314 GCF_022539355.2 Hippoglossus stenolepis
TTTGATGGCTTTACCGCTGCCTCTTGAGAGCACACCGCACTGATGTTGTTTTCAGCGTGAGGTGGTTCATTTAGCAGTCACGCCGCTGAGATGATTGGATGAATTACAACATGCTCCCCTCTCCCCCGCGTGTCCCCCCCACACTGTAGGTTGCCATGGAGACGCGGGCTCTGATAGCGTGGATGGAGAAGATGCCCTTTGTGCTGGGCAGCAACCTTCAGGGAGGGGAGCTGGTGGTGACCTTCCCCTACGACAAAACCCGCTCCCCGGGGGTGACCAGGGAGCAGACCGCCACCCCGGATGACCACGTGTTCCGCTGGCTGGCCTTCTCCTACGCGTCCACCCACCGCCTGATGACTGATGCCAACCGACGGGTCTGCCACATGGAAGACTTTGCCAAGGAGGACGGCACCATCAACGGAGCGTCCTGGCACACTGCGGCTGGCAGTTGGGTCCACACACTCTCACTGAGCCTAACTCTGATTTCTCTGCTGAGGCTTTGAGTCGTAGCTTTGTTTAGCAGCCACATCTGCATATTCAGCACAGAAGCCCTTTGGCTGTTCCGGAGCTTCTGAATTCTGGCTCGTAAACGCACACAATACTGACCCGAGTTGATGCAGTGGGCCTGAGGTGTGTTTGTCTTTCTCGGCAGGTATGAATGACTTCAGCTACTTGCACACTAACTGCTTCGAGTTGTCGATGTACGTGGGTTGTGACAAATTCCCTCATGAGAGCGAACTGCCTGAGGAGTGGGAGAACAACCGCGAGTCTCTTCTCGTCTTCATGGAGCAGGTACAGCAGCACAGCGGCCCCCGCAGCGCACACACACACACACACACACTCATGGAAACCAATGCAAAACAAGCCACATAAACACATGCTATTTTTATGTTCGGGAGATGTGTGACTATTAATTACTACCTGTGTTCTTGCATTCCTCGGAACTTAGAAGATCTGTATCAATACCATGAGAGCTGAACACATACTGTAACACATGCTCAGGAGTATTTTAACTGTCAAACACCCAAATTAATATCAGAGTGAAATGGATAGACTTTCTGAAATGTGCAGTAAAGGTCACTAGGAAACCACATCTAATCACTGGATTCTCTGATGGACACAGACCACAAAGGCCAGCCTGTCAGAAAACCTGAAGACTGATGTAAAAGCAAATAATTAATTCCAGACATTATTATTCCACGAGGATTACCTGGATGTTTAATAAAATAAGTGACCAGTGGATTATAGGATCCCGGGGGCTGCAAAGGTCTTTGTCCGTCACATTCAGGCAAAATGCAGCTGCATCCTCAGCTTCACTTTCACACGACTTTGAAACGTGACGGACTCGTCGTCCTTTTGCGTTGCATTATGCCTTGTGAGGGGGACTTCAGAGGATGTGAACCCATGCTGGCAGCTTGTATTTAAATATTGATGCTGGATGAGGAGGAAAGCTTTTATGTTAAAGTATTGTGTCGAACTGCAGATGATACATTATGCATCATACATTATTACACATCACATGGTGCAACATACATTGTGTTAAATTATGCAGTAGATGGTTCAGACTTGGGGTCGTGCTCTTCCTCTGCAGGTGCATCGTGGGGTCAAAGGTGTCGTGAGGGACCTGCAAGGTCGTCCAATAGCTAATGCTACCATCTCTGTGGAGGGCATCAGCCACGATATCCGCACAGGTAAAATATTGAATTTCACATGATTTTTATGTACAGTTTCTGCTATTTATGGTTCCATTGAGCTACAAACCAATGCAAAACTAGAATGGCACTCGATAAAGCACAAACCTGCCCAAAGACTTACCTTTAATTCATAATTATCAGAACCCTAAATAGTTTTTTTTTTCATCAAGATCCATGAATAATTCCTTAGAAATCTGTGAAAATTATCTGGATTCACACTAAATTGTAATGGTTTATTCTTGGCTCATGTTTCACCCTTCCTCCAAGTTTCAAGGAAATCGGTTCGGCAGTTTTTGCATTCTAACAAACAGATAAACAGCAATAAAAACATAACCTCTGTCAGAGGTAATAGACATGTTCATATCAAAAAATGTGTCTAGCCTCAGAGAACATTGACTCGGCTGCTTTTACGCTTCGTCTTGCTCCTCACTCTCACAGTGAGTTAGTCCTCCAGCGTACGATGCAATCAAAATGAATAAACCAAACCAGTTGATGGATCTATTCAAAGATATAGACATATCTGAATCTGACTATTGATTGTGCATCCTTGAGGAAATCTCTGCTGATGCCTGACAAATGCAGCAGCCTTCAAAGCCAAAGTAGTTTTGTACTTCAAAATCGAATGTCCAATAGCCTTTTATTATTTTTCCTGGAACTAAGTACAAGCCATGGCTTCCTCTGGGGAACCTTGCTTTTCTCAGAATGCAGTCAGAAAAGATTTTAGGCTTTTTATTTTGATACGGTGGACATTTTTGGACAACTGCTTTCTTATAAACAGAAAGCAGTTTTCCTTCCCTCTCGATGAATCCACTGCTGCCACTACGACGGCAGGACACAGTCTGGGAGCCACTAATGAACAGAAGAATCCATGAGCTCATTAGCATTCAGTATATTGCATTTCAGGGAACAATTAGATCCCCTTCTGCCGTCTGAATGTGAGTAACGTGACGTCCTTGTGTGACGGTTTGGATCGACTGCAGATCAGCTGCAGAGACAGACCTGCTGTCATATTGCATTTGTCTCGGTGTTCGCTCAGACGTGTCAGGTGGGTGTTCGGATGACTGCAAGGAAGCAGCACTGTTGTTTTTATGAGTGAGTCACTGGCTGAAAATACACCACAAGCGCGCTCGTCTTCAGCTCCGTGAGACCAAGAAAATCCAACATGACAAAGCAGAGCTATTTTTGAAAATCTAAATGGGAATACAGAACATCTCCTTTTTTTCAGAAGTGGAACACAAAGAACTTTTATTTTAGGCTTTAGATGAAGAGTTTCACGATATTTTATTGTCAAGTAATTCGATCCATTTCACTTCTAATTATTTTGTTGCTTTTATTGTGCATGTATGATATTTTCCTTTTAACAAAGTGAAACTGTAAATTAACCAATGTGAAGCTACATTTCCTTATTTTTCGAATTATATTGATGCTAATATTACTGACTTGTTTTATCTTGATGGAATCACAAGTGAAGTGAAGCTTTGATTTGAAATAATGCTATTTCTTAGCTGTTAAAGGTTAGTGGGCTGAAACTTTGAAATGTTATCAATTGCTTATTCGTGTTAAATCAGTTTTACGCCAGTTATCAAAAACAGTTTGTGCTGATGATGTATATTAGGCTACTGTTATAAAAGTGGCATATTATGAATTCAAATAGCCATTTACTACCTTATGGGGGTTGATTTTAGAAAACATATAAAGTTTTTTAACACACAGTCTTGGAACCATTGGCTATGGTTTGACCACAAATCAGCCTGTGGTGGGAATAGCCAATATATCGGGGCTTCCAGTGTAGACAGTGGATATCCGGCACAAACTGTTTCCACTCCAACCAGTTTCTTTTATCACATGATTTGAACACAAAACAAATACTTTTTGTTGGTATTTTAGGCCCAGACAACATTTTGACTAACCTCGATTGATAGCTATATGTTCGTATTCACATGCAGAATCTGTTGATGGAAATTAGTTTGAACACGAAACCAAACACAAAATATCCATTTGCCATGTCATCTGTGTGTCTTCAGCTGCCGACGGTGACTACTGGCGCTTGCTGAACCCCGGCGAGTACAGAGTATCAGCCAGGGCGGTGGGCTACAGCCTCCTCAGCAAGAAGTGCGAGGTGGGCTACGAGATGGGCGCCACCAGGTGCGACTTCACCCTCGGGCGCACCAACCTTTCACGAATCAAAGAAATAATGGAGAAGTTCAACAAGCAGCCCATCAGAGTGCCCATAAGGCAGCCTCAAGCTTACAGGTCCAGGGCGAGACGTTTGGGAACATAAAGACTGAACGTGGAAACCAGAGGAAGAATTCAAAACAAATACCAGTTCTGATCAGACCGGGGCTTGGACCTCTGTCAGATCCCTCCATAGTGCTGACAGCACTATGGAGGGATGCTTTTTGGTTTTGTACCCAGGAGTAAGCTCATGTGGTCACGTCAACTTTTCTTGATATCCACTGTAAAGGTAAAGGTATTTCATTCTTTCAAATTTATTCAATCCCCTTTTCTCAATCTGTGATAAATATTGATAATTACTTGTGGCGTCAACTATAAATAAATAAATATTGATTATATATAGTGATTTCATCAATTTATTTTTCTACATAAAATAAAATTGAACTACAATTTGATCATGACTTCTGTACATATATTAACTTATGTAACACAGCTATGTAAACCATTACTTTTAAGCTTTATTACCTGCACTTGAATGAAGCTTGTGGACTCAGTGACCTTTTGTGTGTCACTGATTTTATTTTAAATAAACTATGGTTTTGGCAAGTTATTAAATAAAGAACTTTTTTGCACAGATTGAACGTCTGTGGCTGCTCATGTGTACAGTGCGGATTTGACTCATGAACGCTGGAAGATTTTGGGCCTCGACCCAATCCCCTCTCCAAGCTCTGCAGGCAGTTTGCATGGCTTGGTTTTTGCTTTGCATTGTCAGTTAGTAGAAGTAACTTCTAAAATGTATTTCACTACAGATTACACATACACTTAAATGTTATTTGTAATATATTCCATTAGATTAGTCAAAAGGGGGTAAGATATTTTAAAATACAGTTGATAACTTCAATATTAAGTTATTAATTATTGCATGTAACACTGTGAATTGTCGGAGTTAGGGTTGTGATTTGCAGGAGGACCCAAAAATGCAGGAGTAAAGAAAAATAACTAAACGTGTCCTTTAATAAAGATAAAGGGTATTTACAAAAACAAAGTCTAAAAATGCACTAACAGAAAAGCACTGGAAACCAAAAAACGCTGGCAAAAGGCAAAACTGAAAAAAACATGGAAAACACTAGGATACAAGAAGACACTGGGAACATGAAGAAGACACAGGAAAAGAGACAGCTGCCGACAAAGAGACCAAGACAAAGAGAATCACAGACACTTATATACTCAGGGGAGGCGGGATAATTGGACACAGGTGAAACACATGAGGAACACGTGCAGACAATCACAGGGCCGGGAAACAGCACTAAGACAGGAAGTCAAGTTAGAAATACACAAGGAGCAAAACTTCAAAATAAAACAGGAAACACAGCTGTCCTCATCTGCTTAGCAAGCTGTAGCTACTACATAGCTATTTAAAAGTGAACATTCAACTATACATCAACTGGTTTTATATTTGGTGAATAATGCAGACTTTTCTAAATACGTAACTAGCGCTATATACAGACAAATATCTGCTTATTGTCCAATCAAATGAATGTACCACAGGTGGACTGTAGCCCAATCGATGTGCGGAAAAGGGGAAATGGGAGGAGCTTATTTTCAAGTGCCATTGCAAAAGTTCTGAATGTTTATGTCAATGTCATATTCCAGTTTTTCCTTTTTAATAAATCTGCAAAATAAAATCTAAAATTCTGTTCTCCTCTGTCATTATAGATTGTTGAGGGTAAATTGATAAGGATGAAACTATTTCATTTTGGCATAAGGCTACAACATAGTACGGGCCTATATATTTTTAGTGTGACTCCACATTGAGAGGACAAGGAGTCAGTGTTTGCATGATTTACTGGGATATTTCCTGTTAATTCATATCAAAAGTATTTCGGATTCTACATTCGCTACCTGCATGATTGAACATCCCTAATGGGAAATGAGCTCCATCACAGTCCTGTAACTCGGTTGTAATGACTGTGGTTAATTTGAAGCATCATCTCATTTGATTTCTGCTGCGGTGTGGTCGTATCTTGGGAGTGCCGGAGTGGAAAGGCTCTAATTATCAGAACTCTGCCGGGGCTTTTACAGATCACTGACTTGTTCTGACGAAAACACACCCGCTCCCTCCTTCTCTCTGGCCACCATGCAATTAGAGGAAGACCTCAACCTCTTATCTCCCCCTCTCGAGGTTATTGGATGGAGGCTCACACACCTGTCATCAACTCACAGCACCTCAGCGCGATACCATAGTCAGTGAATTCAATTGAAACAGAAATAAATGAGTACAGTGTGGAAGTGGTATCTTTTTTTGCTTATTAAAGGGATCTACTGATAATAAAATCTTTAAAATACAAAATGAAAATAATAATTGTGTTTCTTTTGTTATCTGGTACCTCCCTGCTTGAGCTGGAGGAGTAAAAGTTTGCCTGCCTTACTTACAAAAAAGCTTGCATCCATCTCAGTCCTGTAATAACAGACTAACTGCAATGATTGCCGCAATTCATCCTGTGCTGAACGCTGTGCACCAAATTTCATGCTAATTTTCCACCTGCCAGTCGAGCGAGAAGAAAACTCCAAACATCACCAAAGTCAATAGGATTTAGTATCTTGGCACCATGAACACAATTTCATGGCAATTCGTCCAATAGTTATTTAGATACATGTATATTAGTCTGAATTAAAATGTACAAATGGACAGACTGATCATCATCCCTAGAGCCATGACACTATTATGGCCAAAAATGAACGAGTATTAGATTATGTAGCCAACGTACAGTATATCTACATAGGTTTCTTTTCACTTCTATATTCTGTAAACAGTTTATAACAACAACTTAGTTGAAAGTTTGTCAGAGTCGCCAACATTCAAATGCTGCACCAATGTTAAGGTCCAAGGTCATATGAAAAAGAGATGTTTGGAAAATCGTAGAGGTGAAGGAGAGAACAACTTTCCCCAAGGGTCTTCACGAGCCGGGCCAGGCTCAGACACAAATTTTGAATTATATTCAGGTTCGGGTCGGGTTCCATCGCATTGGCTGGGATATCTTATTGATTGTTCATGCTGGATGTGCCGGTAATCTGTGAAAATATCGGGTTTGGTCCCTCTTTTCTCTCGGCTTTGGTCGGTTTCAGACAGAAAATTGTGGCCCGAGAGACGCACACTTTTTTTCCTCTGAAGCTATTTGAATATTATTGCGTAGATGAGAGATGTTTGCTTGAATGTGACAGATAAAACAGATAAAGGAACAAAATTTTACTTTGAATGTTTTTCAATTGTGTTGTGTTGTAATTATTGTGTTGTTAAATGTGGCAGGCACCAGTTCACTGGGGCTGAATTTAACCAAAACAAACCACGCATTTATCAAAAAAGTCGGACTTCACCATTCACCAGTGGTGATTTTCCTCTATAATAAGAACCCGTGAGACAAATTAAGATCCAAGCCTGTCCCATATGGACTGCAGACCATCCCATCAGGTGGGTGTGGATCAGGGTGGGGTCGGGGGGTTGTACAGTCCGCAGGGCGTGCAGTGTAGCCGCTGTGGCCTGCAGCTGTGATACCGTGCAGATGTGTGGGAAGACACAGGCACCAGCTGCCCTCACCGGCAGTTGAAAGGCCAACGCTTCCTCAGAAGTCCGTCCAGCCTTTGAAGTGTTTAGTGCGCCGGCCTGGATATCACAGGAGCGAGTCGCCATGCAGCGCTGGCAAACCAGTTCCTAACCTCTCTCCCCTCCGCCGCTCCAGAGCCTCGGAGACAGATTAGACACTCAGTGGGCTCATTGGACATCAAAGAAGACAAACCGGACCGCGAAGGAGACGGAGGGTGGTCCAAAGGTTTTGTGATTGATGGATTAATTTGCAAAGTTATAGCAGCATTATACCGTCTTCTTCTTCATGAGCATGTGGAAGACGTATGTCAGTGGGGTTGGATTGACTTGTTTTGATTAAACCTCTGGGAAATTCCAGTTTCATGCAGCATGGGGCTTGTTTTCATCCTTCTGACCATCCTCCCTACTGCTAAGAATCACACTACTGCCTACTGTGTATTGTACTCAAGAAAGTTACTAAAACAAAGTCTGGAGGAGCAAGAAACCTGAGCTGTTAGACGGCTGGACGGGTTTTAAACAAACCTGCAGGTCAGCCCCACGAGAAAATGAATGTGAGCTGCAACCACAACTCCAAGTTTGACCTCCTGTATTTATCCTTCTTGTACATTGGCTGAGTTTTCCTCTGAGCTAAGGGATTATTATAGTGCTCACTTGATTTTACTGTCGTCACACACACAGACACACAGGAGTTCTGAGATGAGTAAAGTGTGATGGAAGGATTTGAAGATAATATTTAGTTGTTTTGGATCCCTAACATGGGTGTTTAGATATGTATTTTTTGTAAATATACTCGACCAATCATGAGCCAGTCTCAGCTGACAATCATGACGTCTCATCGCGTATTTATAGCATCAAATAATGAATTAAAGAAGAATTAACAGAAAACCCCCAGAAACCATCATTGAGAAAAATCAATTTAACGTTTACTTTAACTTTTTAGTTTGGTCCTATCCCATATGCTAACATGGTGTAGAGTGTATTTCCTGTATTGCAGCGAGCCAATGTAGCGATTGAGACACTTAGCATTGCAGCTAATTGTGGAACTAAGACATTAGTAGGAAGTGAACAGACTTTCCAATGATGTGCTCTGGTCACACCCTCAAAAAATCACCGAAATGATGAGTAGCATTGGCTGATACTCGAGTTACTTTCCACAAACGGTCGGCGGCACGTTTAAGAAAATCAGAAACAGAGCACTTGTCCGAGAACAGATGTAAGCAAAGATATGATGTTGCCTCCACTTCTGTCTAATCAATGTCTATTTACAGGTCGAACACTGTTTGCTTTGCCTTTCCACTTCCTGGAACCCTTAATTACGGAAACTCTGATTTGACACGAATGCAGCAACAGAACAAAAGAATGAACATCCTGTACACTCCCAGTCAGAGGAGGAATTCCTGAGAAGAGGTCTAATCAGCCAGAATGTGTGACAACACCAGTGTAAGTGGGCTGTGGGTGTGTGGCGGCCTTAAGGGACACATGGTGACACCATACTGCAATAAACATAAAAAAGTTTCATTAAAATGCAGAATTTAGAGGAAAAACAAAGCCAAACACATAAATTCGTAATTACATAATATGACATAACAGCAAAGTGACAATGTGAATCCCATTTTCTAGCACACACACACACACATATGGGAGAGAAACACGTGGACTAATAACCACCACATGCTTTTTATGTTTATTGATGTATGAAGTCATTCTGGATTCTCCATGACCATTTTCTCAAAATCTCATTCAGCTGTGGAGGTAAAAGCTTGGGTTTGGATGAAACACAAAAACAAGAGCGGCATTCATAAAAGAGAGGACTGGCTGGTTTATTGGAAAATGGCCGCTTGTGTGCATTTTGATATTTTGTTTTGTTTTGCAGCCAAACACCCTTTATTTTGTGTTTTGAGGCGTTCCAAGAATCTGTAAAAAGAGATTTTATTGCAATTTTTCCCTTTTAAAAAGAAAAATACTAAAATAGCTGAAAATACATTACGCACAGATTTCATATACTGTAAGTTGTTTCAATGCATGACGGTTTAAAGATCATGGCTTCGTGACAAATATGAAGGGATTCGGATTTTCTTTAAATTCCCTGTCAAAGTGTAATAAAAAGAAAACTGACAAGCACACCTGCAGAGCAGGGTGTCCACTTTGCACTCTGAGTTATGGTTCACTCCTCACTCGGGGAGGTCAGTCGACTGAGTGGGTTGAGGTCGACCGTGATTACGCCGAGCGTTACGGTCAGCGCCACCCACCTGGAGATAATCACAAGCTCCATGGGTGTGAATCAGTGTCCAGAATCTCAGTCGTCTCACTCGGATTGTTGTTGCTTTACCACCTGCACTGTGGTGTGAAGTGAAAAATCACTTCCCTCTGGCTCAAACCCGCTGCAGGTGGAAATGGTTCCGAATTGGCTGAGGATGCAGAGACTGAAAGTCATCTCAGTCTTGTCAAACCCTCATTTTCTCTCTTCCTGACCCACATTATGTTTGAAGGTGTTATTGTGGGTGTCTTAATAATAAAATTACTTTTTGTCATGTTAAAACTGTCACTATCGTCTGAGGTAGATTCTGAGAGACTGTTGGCTCCACCTACAGCTCATAATGCAATTGAAAGAATCCATCACTCCTGTTTTAAATCACCAATCACAGTCAGCAGGAGGGTCTGACCGAGCATCAATCACTACTCCTGCACGATAACATTTCTTTATGTTCTCTTGCTCCTAAAAAACACCTGTTGGCTGCATTTTTAAAGAGGCAATTATGGCTGATGTGTTTATCATAACAACAATATTTTGTTTGGATCCATTTACGACAAATTCTTTATTTTTTGGCCAAGACGTACTGCAGATGCTTAGAAAATTACCTCCCCCAAGGAAGTTATGTTTTAATGTCCGTCAGCAGGATTACTCAAATACTACAGAATCAATATCCATTACATTTTTTGGAGGGTGGGGGCATTATCTATTAGCGAAATCGGTCCAGGAATTATTTTCACTTTCTTTAACATGGCAAAATGGGGAGTTAGCTTTGGCGGAGGTGAATTGTCCCGATTTAACTACCCAGTAGAGAAGCATTGAAGAAGTATTTAGACCTAATCCAAAAATTCACCACAACCCATGGTGGATTTCTTCACTTTGTAAAAAATGTAAGTGGAGAATTTACAAAATTAGTTTGTTGTCAAAACAGAACCAGACCACTTTGGTAAAGTCTACAGTTAAATTTAATCTTCATGATCAAAATCTGAAACTTTCTCCAACATTACAATTATAATGACCACCAACACCAGATGCTTTCATTTTACCATCGCTAGAAATTAAACAGCCATCATCATCATCCTCATCATCATCATCATCCTCATCATCATCATTTTAGTCATCTTTAGCAGCAGCAGCAGCAGCATTGAGCCAAGGTTGAATAAATTAGGAGGTAACATAACAAAACACTTCAGGCTGTCAAGTCAGTCACCATAACAAAATGAGGTATATTACACTCACTGCACTGCCAACTATTAACAACATTGGTTAAAACTCAGTTTGCATTTGAAGCAGCACAGTCTGTAACACTCAAACAGATACAGTCTTTTCAATTAATTACACAAACGTATATCAAAAGACACAAAAATACTTTTCACTTTGTCGTTTATCTAAACCTGTCGCCACGAATCATTTCGAGTTCAGCTTGTTTTTTTTACCGTAGTTATAGCTTATGAGAAAAATAACTACTCTACATCAGTGCAAAACATCAGCGAGGAATCTACCGGCTGAGTTGGGATACAGGAAGAACATCAAGCTAATGAATGGAAGTGAATAAGGCAATGATCTAGTCTCTCTGTATTGGTCAACATATCCCAATGCCTTTGTGAATGGAAAAACTTGAAAACACTGTATATTACAGAATTTAAGGCATCAAATGTCTGGGAGTGCTATACACAACAAACACAACACAATCATATAACAAAAACAGCCATTTATCCAAATTCCTCAAACTCACGGACACAAAAATAAACACGTTTTCAGAGAATGAACTGCAGAAAATAACAACTGGCGCCATCATTGATCATTGTATCACTGTGTGTAAATACACTAATGGCCTCCTGCGTGTACAGTCTAAACATACTGTGTCCAAATCCATTGAAAAATCTGCAATATAAACTTTTACAATACATATTACATTACATCTTATTCTATAGTCTCTCTCTTTCGGAGCTAAGCACCTTTGTTTACAGTATGTCAACTCTAACGCCCTCTGATACAGAGCTGCCCGTCTTCTGATACAGAAAAAAGTGCACATAAAACAGTAGGTACAACATGTAGTGGGCGACCTGTCCTCAAGAACTGCCTGGAAATTACCAGCAACAGGACTAAATAAATATACAGAATATCAATATATTCAGTGTTCACGTAAAACTGCGTTTACACCATCCCTCTATAGCTATTCATCTCATTATAAAACATACTACAAACATACTACTAATACTGTATGTTGAATATTGGTTGCCATGTATCTTAGAAATGCTATAAATGTCATCAATTTGATTCCAGTGCACACATCTAACTATAAATATGGAGATTTAATCGTACAGATGTAAACAAAACGGGAAAAAATATGTCCCTTTCGTTTCATTGAATTAGCTTTATTGACTCATCTATTGACCAATCTACTGTTTCTGTCTCATTCTAAAAGGTCCCATGATAATCTACGGTTGCTAGTATAAAACTTGAAATACATTTTTCCGTGGGAAATTTGTATTGGTGAAATAATTTGTCGGTCTGCAACAATTTTGATTGTCTCGTAATTGCTGCAGGAAAAGAATTAAGCAAAACAATTTCCCAATTTCTCTTCAGTATCTTTTGTTTTTTCTGACATATTATGGACCAAACCAATAACTGATTAATAACCGAGAATAACTGCTAGTTGCAATGCAAGAACTTGTTTTAGTTTACTCGTAAAATTCTAACAATTTATTTTGTAAAGTGAAGAGAAGCTATTTCCTGGGTAATGTCTTCCCAGTGTGCTGAAGGCGTGGGTGACAGATCCCTGCCTAAGATCATAGAATAAGGGTTATACTACATAACCATCATTTCACCTCTTGCACAGTCCTGTTCTTCAGACCAAAAACATTAAATGTGAAGCCTAGATTTTGTAATTGATTATGTAAATATGTCAGAGGATGATATTCAAACATAATCTATTGTTTTAGTTCTTCTGTTTTTCTGAAAAATCACACCTTTTGAGGTCGATATCTCAGTTTTACAACAATAACCTAAACACATATCGCAATGTAGCCATACAGCAGGAATCTAGCTAGTTAGCTTAGCTGACCCTCAACTTTCATGGCAAACAAGCTCGTTTGTTAACCCGCTAACTTCGACTTCAATAATATAAGTGTAAACTGATGGACAAATGAGGTTGTTGCCAATAATATTTTTAAGTGAGCCACTATACAACAACTTTAAACATGCTGTTTGCCTGGAGGCCCCAAAACAAGAAAATGATCTTGATCGTGATCTCTTGGTCATTGAATCTAGCTAGCATTAGCATGTTCAATCATTGTAAACTGATTTTATTGTGAAAATTAATTGTGCCCCTGAATTGAGACACAGCTACGGTTGCTCAAACAAATATTAGCTGCTGCCTTCAACGGACTGACCCAAATATCACATTCAGTGTGTGTTAGATGAAAGCAAAGAGTATTTCTTTAGCTCGACCACTGACTTCAGCAAAATGTCCATTTCTGCTTCCAGAGCTGCTTTGTTGTTTGTATCCTCGCACGGAGCGGCTGTCGTGGCTATGTAATACCACAGGATGTCATTTAAATACATGTTATCACTTTTCTAAAAGGACAAATAAAGATGTTGCGTACATTTCCCCTTCCCTGTTCATACTGCGCAAAGATGTGAGAAAGCATGAGGCAGTCTCTGTGGAGTACTCCTCTTAGTGAACAACAAGTACAGTCGGTCACGCTCCACTTGTCTAAGCAGCCTGAGGGGCACACGTCAGTCATGACAGCGAAGGCAGATGGTTTTGAAGGCCCATTTTTCCCATTAAAACTCTCCTCTGCCAGGTCAGCAAGTCCTTCAAAAAATGGGTTCTCAGGGCACAAACCATGATGAAACACGTAGTCGTACTTTTTCCTTCCATTGGTCTTAAATAAACTAAAAGAAATTAAAAGTAGTGTAAAAATTAATGGGAGTGTGTTTTATCCCATTCATTCTGAAAAAAACCTGAGCCGGGCTGTGCAGTGTCACTGTTCGCTGTACTGTACGGTTTACGTCTCTTATACAATTATTTAATTTATAAGACAATATACGCATCATTTTGGTTAGGCTAGTTTTCAGTGCTACATACAGCATGAACGTGTCAAACACTTTGCACAGACTAAAACAGACATACAGCCTTTCCTGACTCTTTAAAAAAAAAAACATAATATCAGTGTATACTACAGTAATGTCAAAACAAACATACACTGCAAAATCCCAAAGCCAATCCAGGTAAAGTCATGAGAATATGAAACGGCCGTTCTTCTTGGGTGGGCACATCTGTCTCTCCAGGTGGATGTGAAGTCTGCCATTGTGTAATCTCCTCGCAGCGAGTTCACTGCACTGATCTGCTGTTCTGGCCGCTCAGTATGCAAGCACAGTGGTATTCCTGTGCCGGGATTTGCCCTTGTCTGTACTCACTCTTTTTTTCTATTTCTTTTTTTGGCTTGTCACTCCAAATTCAAGCAGACGTGGACGGGGACAACTAATTTGTCCTCCTCTTCATCGGCGATAAATCAGCTCTGTGTTTCCCTGACAGTGGCCGAGTCAACCCTCGGGACGCATCCCGTCAGTCCACTCGCTGTCCGTCACTCGCTGTCCATCACTCCGCGGTCGGTATGCTGTTGCCATGGGTCTGGTGGCCGCGGCCGGACGTGTTCATGGAGCTACGCTTCAGCAGCCTGTTGATGATGTCAGTGCACGTCTTCTTGTACTGGTGTCGGAGCAGGGAGTACACGAAGGGGTCGCAGGCCGCCTTGCTATAAGCTAAGCACTTGGAGACAATTCCCCAGTGAGGGTTGATAGGCACTGCTGGAAATAACTCCACGATCCTGCAGGCGAGCACAAAGAGAGGGTGGTGAGAGAGGGAGAGCCGCATGCTGGAAAAGACATGCATGGCCATAAGCGTATTATGCAGAAATAGAAATACATCTGCAAGACATTGTTATCCATAACTGTTCTTCTGTATAATTATGCAAAGAACAACCTAGAAGTATTCTGTAGTAACTCACTATTGCAAACCCACAAGATGAAATGAAGGCAGCTCTCAAGTGAAACTGTAAGAGGAGTTGCACTGTCTTCGTCTCAAGTGAGTGGATTTATGGTGTGGGGCTGCATGTCTCATTTGCAGCCGCAGCATTTCATGTCAGAAGAGGCAAAAGGGAAGCCACTGGAAGAATAAAACAGAACTGTCTGAGCAGTAACGAGTGTCTGGGAATGAGCCAATTAACTTCAGTTGTGATTTATTAGACGGACGGCTGAGCGGGAAACCTTAAAGGACGCGGGACGGTGACTTCCACATGTCTGGTTAAGAAACTCTTGTGCACCTAAAATACTGTATATTTGATTTAAAGTGTCACATAATGAGATTTACAGTCACGCCTGTTGTCTGCATCGTCTCCGTCGGGCTCGTAAAGACATCAAGTCGCTGCTCTCACGTTAATTTCTGTCATGTGTTCAAATATTTTACTGTATGTTTCTTCATAAAAAAAAAACTTGCTGATCCTCTACTCCTGCACTCTGTGTGATTAACTCTGTCCACCGTCGAGCTCTGTCAGCACATCAACGCGAGCCTCACGTGGGCCAGTGGCCATCGCTGGCATTTGCCCACACACTCCACAGCACCAGCGTGAACAGGAGGTTAAGTCAGCTGACACACGCCGCAGCAGGGTCTTAACTATACGCACGACAACTCTGACAACAAATGAGAGACGCATAATACATTCAGATTGTAATTAGTGATCTTCCGTTTGCAGAGCATGTCGAGTGCTGCTGTGGTTCATTCAGTACTGACAGCGCACTGACAGAATAGCATATTGTATGATCCGCCCACACAGGAAATGACACGTGTGACATAAGATGTCAATCAAACTGTGACTTAACGAGGCCACATCATTTTTACAGCATTAAATAACAAAACAAAAAAAACTTACCAGAAAATGAACACTTGAACAAACATCAGTGTGATAAGAATTACATAAAATGAGAGAAACCATCTTTAAAAATGTATTTGACTTTGGTCCATGTCCCGTTCACTAACATGGAGGTGGCACGATATATAACTCATACTGCAGCCGGCCACCTGGTTGCGATTGAGACATTTTGTCTTCACTTTGGGGGAGCCGTCAAGTCGTCCATCTTTATATACAGTCTCTGATTGGTACCCAGACATGCATACAGGCCTGACTCTCTGGGATCTCTGCCTCCAACCATTTGCTGAATCAACACATTTCAGCAACAACGCGATCCTTCAAAAACAGCGTTTCTCTGACTAATCTTCAACCAAACAAGGAATATTCACACAAAGTATGTTTTTCAGCCAATAAATTCTCTGTATGTTTGCCCTGCGATACGCTGGCGACCTTTCCAGGGTGTATACCCAGCCTCCCGCCCACTGTCAGCTGGGACTGGCTTTTGTTTTTTCGATGTATTCTCCACATGCCATAGACTTTTAAATACTGTTTCACTGAGGTAATGAATAAGCTTTGCTCTGGTTTTTTCCTCTCCCTGCACTTTTTATGTTTTGATATTCTCATCTCCTTGGCATAGTTTTAACCTGCATAATTGAAACTCACAGATTTACTTCCACGTCTCACACATCTGTGCAGCTCTCATTTTACATCCTCTCTCTGTCCGGTGAGTGATGCATGTACGTTGTACCTGGCTAAACTGAGATGCACCCAACGAACTTGAAGAGGGGGGGGGGAAAGTGCTAATGCAGCAGCAGCTACAGCAGAGCAGAGACATATTACTTATCACAAGGTCAGCCAATCTCATCTTCCAAATCTGGCCGGCGTGGAGAGGAAGCAGAGGCGAGGCAGAGAGGAGGAAGTGGGGCCAGTTGACAGAAGAGGAAAGCGAGGTTTGGGATGGGGGGTGGGGGGGGTTGGCGGTACCAGCAAAAACAAAAAGGCCAGCGTGTATAGGCCGCAGCCGCACACACTCACCTTGTGATCACATAGGGAGCGAAGCAGAGCATGAAGGTGCCAATGAAGGTGCTGATCTTCCTCGTCGCTCTCTGCCGTCGCCTCCTCTGCTCCTCCAGGCAACGCTGGCGAACGCTGGGGACACAGGGGGTTAGAGTCAGTGGGACACATCAGAGGAAAGCGTCTCTAAGATTTCATAAAAGGAGCTGCTGCGTTTCTGTCCTTTTTTCTGCTGCGCATGTAGCTGGAGAACGAACCATTAGAGGCTGAGCTGGAGGAAAACAACTGATTCATCCCAAAGACGTTCTTAGATAAAAAAAAAAAATTAGGATCCTTGTATACTTGGAATTACAATGACAACACTGTCACTGTTAGAACATGGTGATTTTAGATGTGTACCAGAATGCACCATGGCTGTGATGTTGTGATAAAACATGCTTTAAGTGGCAGTTTATGCAATTTAAGTCTATAGCTCTTACACACATAAACACACACACACACACACACACACACACACACACACACACACACACACACACACACACACACACACACACACACACACACACAACACACACACATAGACCAACACTCCATATTGTTATTGAGCCATACTGTATGGAGGCAGCATAAAGCAATCACTCTGAATGACATTTGAGATTAATCAGATTTTGCATCCCCCTCTGAATACTGAGGGCACAACTCAAATGTCAGTGCAAAGCATCATTAACCAGTTAACCCTGACTGCACATGCAGAACATAGGTCAGGTTTTGACATAAACCATGAAGAGGAATGATGGCACCAACAAGAGTTTTCCATGTTGTAATTGTCTTATAAGCTTTTTCCAATACATATGACATGCAGCTATAAGATCAATAGTAAGAGGTGTCTTGTGCACAAACAGGGAGAATAAGTGAATAGAGCAGCTCACCTGGGGTGTATGTCCACCAGCAGCACTAAAGTTTGCATTGTGATAACGTCGATCCTCTTGCAGTGAAACCTCGCCACTTTCAGCACTTTGAGGTATGTGACACACAGCACTATAAAAGACAGCAGGAAGGTGAAGGAGTGGAAGAAGACGGTGAAGATGACAAACTGGGTCCGGCTGCTCGCCCTGGGGTTGGACAGGGTGCAGGACGCGTACAGCCGGTGGTATCCCACCCAGGAGAGGCATGCGGCCACCGTGGAGAAGGACATGGAGTGCGCCCACGTGTAGCCGAGCACGAACGCCGCGTCCTTGTGGCGCATCTTGGAGTGGTACCTCAGCGGGAACACCACCGCGATCCACCTGTCGATGCTCAGCGCTGCCATGCTCAGCATCGAGTTGGTGGACAGGAAGGTCTCCAGGAATCCCACGATGTGGCAGAAGCCGTCTCCCCCCGGCTGCGCGTTGCTGACGAGTCCCACCAGAGTGAGCGGCATGTTGGACACCGTCAGCAACAAGTTGCAGAAGGTGAGGTTCAGGTTGAAGAGACCCGGCACCTGCTTGCGGATCTCCGGGTTGTACAGAAAGCAGATCAGCACCAGGACGTTAGACAACAGCGACACTATAATGATCACAACCACCAACACAGAGAGGATTACCTCCGCAGTGTCCATCCTGTGTGGCCCAGAAACTCACTTATTCCCACTTTTCTGTGCGTAAATCCATCCTCGTTTTGCTGCTTCTGCAAAAAAAAAAAATGGCATCAATCACCCATAACCGTGTCCGTGCATCCCCACATCTCTCTCCACCGGTGGAGATTCCCTCTGCTTCTTTGCCTCCACTACATTGTCTCAGTGCCAGAGCCAGGAGAAAGATGATCAGAAGGAGTCCGGCATGATGAGAGGAAGAGGGATGTTTGGAGATTCGTGGGCTCGATCTGTGCACTTGCCCTCCCAGCAAACTGCATGAAACAAGCGCTGGTGCCAAAGCTGCTCTCCTCTGGCGCTGCAGTGGGGTTTTTGTCGTCCTGTGATGCGCTCTGGAGGCATCACCCCTCTCCGCACACACTGCCCAGTGTGTGGGCTCCACTCACCCCGACCCTCCTCTCCTCCGAGGAACAGCCAGAGAACATTAATTACTGGTGGAGAGCAGCAGCACTGATACCCCAGAGAGTTTCCTTCCTTCTGCCTAATCCACACTTGTCTGTGCTGAAACTGATTTCTCACATCAGGCAAGAGAAATGTGAAAAAAAGGGATCAGTTTATTTCTTGGACTTTGAACACTGCTTTAATATATCGTTCATTCTGAATTTCATATGCATATTTTATATTTGGTACATTTTTCTTTTCAGGGGGGATGACAATACATCCTGCAGCTTAAGAAATCTGCATCACACTGCAAAACAGAGCAGGATGTCTTCTTAAGAAGGACATAACAAAACCATTTAAAAAAAAGATGAGCAACTGTCAAACGATTCATTCTTTCTCTCTGTCTCAATTCACCAAATCTTGATTTTCAAACAGTTTGACAGGAAACAAATGGATTTATTTGTAATACAATACAATGCAATGCTATTTATTTGGTTTAGGGTGATTAATAGAAGGCCAAAAAATAAAATAAAACAAGATACAGATATGCACTGACAAACATTCCCTACAGTGGTACAAAAAGAAAAGATCTGCCCACTTGAATTGAGCTGAAAGTGCAATTTCTAATCTCTAATAAATAATATGGTCCATTCTGCTTTCATTGCTTTGAACCACCATTGCCTTCCAGTAGCATCTCATCCTCCTCATGCTTGGACTCAAATATCTCCTCTAATTAAGTCAGCTCCATCACATTGATGGGGAGCAACATCTTCCGGTCCTCTGGAAGCCAATCGACGCCCCCACACTCTGCTGCCCCTCTGGACTTGGAGTGTGAAGAATGTTTTTTTTTTTCTTCTTCTTCTCTGAAGCGTGGGACTCATCGGAGTGTGCTGCGGCACGTGAGTGTGTGCTGAAAAGTGCTGGAGCATTGGGTGAGGTGGTTGGTTGTAGCTGCAATGAAGGGGAGGGGGCGGAGGGGGGGGGTTGAGTCAGACTGGGAGTGTGTGGGCGGAAAGAGTTATTGTTACTGCAACACGCATGGTGTTCGACTGTGGAGATGTGATACAGCGCAGGCCACCGTGTTCCCTTCACTCTCTCTGGGGTGGCAAAGAGGTGAGATGAAACAGAGGGGGGGGGAAAGGGGGAAAGGGGGGGGCGGATTTGCCTTGGATGTGCAGGCTCATTAAAAGTCCATCCTGTTAATGGTGTCTGAGGAGAACATGGGATGATGTCGGCTCTTGATGCAAAGAGAAGGCGGCTGCCGAGGGACAGGGCAGACAAGCCAGCCAGCTGCTGGTTGTTATTGAGCTGAAATCCAGGCCCCCCCCCCGTCTCTCTGTCCTGAGTGAGGCTTTGGCCGTGATGGATGCACATCCAGCGCTATGCACCCTCACATGTCAGGGGCCCATCAGCCTTTGGAGAGAGGCACAATCGAGCGCTGTCATGTAAGTGCCTCAGCGGCTCTCCAGTGTCCGTCCGGGGGCCTTATCTGCTCAGAGCCACCAGTTGATCTCAGGCACAGGTGCAGCTTTTTGCAGGCATGGCTTTAATTATTCTTTTCATAATTAAATGACGGCTACACAGGGAATAACGCCCTTGAAACAAGTCATTCTAAAAATACAACCTAGAGGGGATTGAGTGATTTGGATGGACGTGGATAATGTGGATTGGTGATGGATTTTCTTGCTCTTATAGCTGGAAATGTTGTCTTTAAACAGTGACTTTGCTTAAGATGTTTCAATCAGCGCAAAGCCACACAAACATCCACATTAATCATCATGGCCACATTAGACAGATTGACAAATACAGATGCAGTGTCCTCTTTCCTTCCACCTGAGAGAGGCTTTATTTGAGGAGAGCATTGCGTTGATGCACATCCCTGTAATTGAAGCCTTATTTGAGGTGGACACTTTGGTTTTGACGCCTCCAGGCCTCAATATATAACCTTGAATGAATAGAGTGCAGCCGCTCTTTAGTCTGGCGTTGGTCGAGTTCGTCTCCGTGATACAGACCCACTTAAAAGCACAAAACATTAAGTGCATATGTATATTTTTATGAAGTAAACATTAGTGAGGTCCATCCAGGTAAAAGTCGCCACATCTTACTGATGTTATCATACAGCCGTCACAAAACATGAAGAGGATCTATGAGGTTTTAGACCTTGTAGATATACATCCTGTAAATAAGTTATAAGTTTGTTCATATTGTTCATGTAAATGAAATAGATTTTATATGTTCATATGTCAGCGTTGTTGTCGACTTTAAGACTGCATCTATTTTTATTATCATCCATTATTAACCATCCCTGTACAAACAACTAAACAAAATATGAATTAAAAAATGTAAATGTAAATGAAAATAGATGTAGTCCTAAAGCTAAGATAAGATAAGATAAGATAAGATAAGATAAGACAAGATAAGATGAGATATACATTCAACTATAAATGCTGATAACAAACTACAAACTTAAGAAGAAGCAGTTATAAAAAGATCACAAAAAAGCTGGTGCAGGTAAAAACAAGTCAACTAGAGTAGAAACAAAGTTTAAATGAGATTAATTAATTGTTTAGTCTATAAAATATTCAAGATGGAGAAATAATGACCCATAATCTAAAATATTTAATTAAATTGCTAGTTTTGCTCGATCAACAGATTCCAAAGGAGCAACTCCTCGCGTTTGAGAAACTGTAACCATCTTACTCATCTTATTTTTTGTAATAAATGTTACTTCTAAAGTTTGCAGTTTATTCAAGTATCAAAAAAAGACTATTCTCTTAGATGCTGTCCTGACAGGATGTGCAGCCTCTGGAAAACTCCTAACATTGTCATCGCTGATTATCCTCTTAACTGTGTCGAGGTGGCTTGTGCATCACCCAAAATCTGAATTCAGCATGAGTGTGTGTGTGGGTGGCGAGGGGGGAGGTCCTTTGAGTTTACTGCGTTTCAGACAAGATCTGGAGTCGGCAGATTTTGCCACGTTGAGGATAATACCTCTTGTCAGAAGATTTAACAAGTGCAGGACTTGACTGTGAGAGACGGTGGGATGACGGAGAGCCCGCAGCACTCCTCCTTTTTGTGCTGTGACAGTGTGGATTTGAATCCGCTGCCAGTTGCAATTCCACACTTGACTTCCCCCGGAGTGGCAGGCCGGCATGAATTCCCCAACCTAAATGTTTGCTTTAGCTTCCACGTCTGCCTCGCTCACCTCCTGAATATATACTCATCGCTCATGTTTTCTTACCTCTCAACCGTAGTTTCACTGGATTTCTATGTTGTGTTGGGGCAGAGTTTTGGGGGAAGTTATGACAATGTTGGAAAACTTAATATGACGCGTTGCGGAACAGTGTGCATGCATACTGTATGAGCTGCCTGGTAGCCGGGCCGTCGCATGGCTCATAGAGGTCTCAGAGGTGAAGGCAGAAGGGACACTAACTCAGACGAGACGCTTCATACAGATGCCAACCTGCGAGTAAGGAGAAGGGAAGGTGTTGACACTGCTAAAGATAACGCTGGGGAGCCGGCTTCCTTTTACTCGTGTCATCACCACTGAAACCAGTCTGATAGTAGAGCCTGTATGAGCTCACACATACAGTACAATAACACATAGATACAGGATATATACAATAAAACATACACTTCTATTTCACTAATCACCTGAACAACACTGACAATAAATGGTCGTAATTAACAGATGAGACAAATAAATTAAGTATAGGAAATAATAATACATATTTTATACAGATTTAATAGATTTGAAAAATGCAAAATTTTGGAAAATCTTTTGGATTTAATTCGAAATGGAAGTTCAGTCGAGGTCTAATGTTATAGAGGTCAAACAGAGGTCGTATATAAAGATGGACGACATGACGGCTCCTCTAAAGTGAAGCCAAAACGTCTCACTCGCCCTCTAGTGGCTGGTTAAAGTTTAGGTCATAAATCCCACCTCAGATTGACAGAAAACAAATCAAAGCACATAGCGATTTCTGTCATTTTAGGTAGTTCCTGTCAAACTGGTGTTCTTCCAAGTGCTATTATTTTCTGGGGTGAAACGTCTTGATTGACAGCTGAGACAGACTCGTGATTGGTCAAGCGCATCTATCACCTGGGCCTTCCTACCACGGCTCCTTCCCCAAATCATTACTGTGCAGACTCCAATTGCCCAAGATGGTGGCTTTTTTACAAATGGGATGTTTGGGCTTCATTTGTCTCCGTGGTCAAACGACAGTAAACACTGAGAAACAAAGCGACAAATCCAGTTTTGTCAGACGCAGAATTCGATATGACCAGGATGATGATGATGATGAAATGACTGTACATTATACTCCTTGGAACTCCTCGGTCTGCAGTCTAATTGTTCAACTCACATTTGGCTCAATTAAATATTTATCCCCAGCGACCTGTTCTCATCAGATCCATAATTAGTAAATGGTTCCGTCGATGAGAGATCCTGAGAGCTCGCGGCGTTACTTGGAAACCGATTGAAGATGGAAGGCTAAAAAGCAAACCTTGCTCACATCTCTTTCAGTCTGTGATTTCATCATGCTATCAGCCTCTTCTGCTTGTTTGAACAGTGCAGGCGTCCTTTGTGGTTTATTGTTTGAAGATCAAGCCTGTTAGCACAAACTTAATTTGGCTTCCTCTGATTCACTGTCATTGAACTTTTACTTGAGCGTTTCCCCTTTAAGCTACTGTATCATTCTGTTCTGCTACATTTCCTTGTTTACTCAGCAACATATTATATGTTAAGATTAATTGAAACACATTATCGATGCTTTGCTATTATTATTATTCCTATCAATCTTCTTCTTCTTCAATTATCATTATTATTATTATATTTTTTATTTTTTATTTTGTTTTATTAAGTAACATTTTGAATAATGTACTCTTATTTTACAAAACGGACTTTTTAAAAATGTATTTAAAATGTATTTTTACAACACTGACTTAAGTAATGGATCTATATTCTACCACATTTTTACAGGAAATTATATATTTTATTACACTTAATACTGACTGCATGCACACCTGTGATTATGTGTTGTAGCCAGGGCATTGTTCAACCATGGCTCCAGTTATCAGGGGTGGGAATAACGTTTATGTTAATGCTTTATCAAAATTAATCTAATAATGTAATAACGTAACACTGAGTGCTGTATATGAATATGAGAAAAGCTCCACTGATAAGAGGCCTTTTCTTCCATCTGTACGCACGGCTGGGCAGCGCTCCCTTCTGAAAAATCGGAGGCTGCTGTCTTTTCACATTAGCTGCTGCGATGTGGAGGAAACCCAGCACCGAGCCCGAGCCCGCCATCAGCAATTTACAATCAGCGCACTGTTAACACTGCGGCTGGACTGTGGAGCACAGGCTTATTTTTTTTTATTAGGGATTTGTCAGTGTTACATTATGCTCATGGCTGCAAATAGGCAACTGTTACAGGTAGAAATAATCTTGATGTGGTTGGTTATGTGCTGACAAACATCATCTTTGTTAATATGTGGATCATAAAACATCGGATTGCAATTATTATGGACAGGCTGGACGGTTTTCTGCAAATATTTGCCGTCCAGCTGCAGGATGGTGTCAGAGTTATGGCATAATTGTGCATGACTGTTGAACCTCACAGAGCAGAGCAGGGATAAGCTGTATTTTCAACTAATGTTGACAGTCGGAAAATCTTGAGCTTGACACCAATGGTTTGACTTTTTCTTTTCTCACATTGCAAGATAAAAAGGACAGATGTTTTTGCTCATGCGCCCTTGATGATGTCAATCCAGTTCATGGAGCAGCTCAGATATGAGGCTATCAGTCTCTCATCTCTTTATTTCACAGATGAGTTCACAAAGTCGTTATCAGCTGTTCTGTGAAGCCTCTGCTACATCAAATGGCAAAAAGCAAACATAATTTGCAATGTATTGATCTTCTTATTAGAAATTCTTCTGCAACGTACCAACGTGTCAAATGTGTGAGGCTGCAGAGTTGTTGAACTCAGCAACCTCCACATAAAACATACAACAGATGATGATAATGATAATAATAAGATTTCATTACGTTTTTATTATTTCTAATGCAGTTGAAATAAATGTGATAAGATTCCTGCTGCACTCTTATATGAATTACAATCTTTCTTCATGAATCCAGTTTTATCAGTTTCATACTGTTGCTGTAACTCAAAGGGGAAATCCTGTTTCCTGACCCCTTTGTGCTCATTCATATCAGGAGATATTTCCCTTTGACCTTTATTTGACCCTGGTGAAAATTAATCCTTATATCTCCAGAGAATATCGGCGACTTCCAGCATGTATCTCCTGTTGTTATGTCACCGAATAGATCACGTGGTGGAGAAAATGAATCAGGTTTTGATTGCAAAAAATATCCGATAGTTGGAAAAGTTGTGGGATAGTTGGATCAGCCTCAAAGGAGGAACTACATCTGTGGCCCACTTCACTGAATTAGTCATTTTTGTTTTCACCCTGAAGCCACAAACCATTGAACTTTAACTGAAACCTGATTCATAGCCAGTAAAAGGCGGGTATGAGAAAAAGCCCTTCAAAATGTTTGGTGGCTTGTATCACTCCAGGTACTAAAATCATCCTGGTGCCCTTTTCAATGTTGATAAATGAATCATGAAATGGGAAATCACATTATTTGAAGTTTAATTTCTGCAACTATAGGGGTGACATTTCGGGAAAGTGCTTATTTTTCTTGTTGAGAGTTGGACGAGAAGATTGATACCCTGCACATGTTGCTTTGAATCCATAGACTGTATATACAGATGGACGACATGACCACTCAAGCCAAATAGTCTTGATCGACCCCTGGTGTCTGACTGCACCAGTGTTCAGTTTTATATTAAGTATGGTTTTTATTGGATGCTATAAAAATGGGATGAAATGTCATGATTGACAGGTGAGACTAACTTGCGATTGGTCGATGGGACGTTGCTCCCCAATCGCTACTGCAGGCATCTTCCTGACAAGATGGCGGCTTTCCTATCCGCGGATATTTTGGCTCCATTTCTGGATAGTGGGAGGAAGTGGAGACAGGTTGTCCATCTTTTTGCAGCCTATGGTTCAGTCTGATGCCAATCCAGGAAGTGGTTAGCTTAGCTTAGCATAAATACTGGAAACAGGGGGAAACAGCTAGCCTGGCTCTGTCTAACATGTTAAATCTTGTTTGTACACAAACAAAGAAATATTAAAATGACCATTAAAGGACGTGGCAACTTAGATGACAAAGACCACATAATGTTGCAGTATTTTCATTTACATAATCATCCTCATCATTCTCAAGTTGCAACTCTTCGTGTCGAAAGGCGAGCAGCGAACAGTGCATTGCCTTGTTTGCTGCACTCTGGAAAATGTGATTTTTCTGGCGTGCATACACAGACGCTGTCCTCAGTGCATTGTGGGAAAATCCTGGAAAGATCTGGTGAGGAGAGCCGAGAGCTAGCGTCAGTGTACGGTGTGTCACCCAGAACATAAATTTAAGGTGCAGGAGCGTCTCGGAAACTGCCGCGTACACGGAGGAGCCTTCGTGTTGGCTCACTGACAAAAAATGTTTCAGCTGAACAAACGCTGCTGTCGTCCATCTTTGATAATCACCTGAGCTCGGCCGCCCCCAGTGTGTCTCACGGCCCGCTCATCCCCTGCTTTGTGTGGAAAAGTCAATTTACTCATCCACCGGTCTAATTCACTGCGAGGATTAATTTGCTCCCCTAATTTGATTTCACAGTAATTTAATAAATCCCCCCCAAAAAGATGTCATCAGTGTTCCATTCACCTTTGAGAGGAGCCTTAATTAAAAACGCTAATGCGTAATTATTCTTTTATTTCTGGCTTGAAGTAGCAAGCATGAGCAGAATGCAACAAGGGGGTGACAGCAGATTTCGGGCTCAGACAATGAATTTTATAGCGGTGTAATTTGTTTAGTTTTTTTCCCTTTGCATGGAGCCAATATATCTATCTTTCAATTAACCTCTGGTGTCCCCTCTCAGTGATGTCACCAACTTTCCTCTGCAGACGGAAACTTAAACCTTATTTATTAAGCTCTAATACATTTCTGCAGGAATGTGACGGGGCCTTGTATCATTACACAAACATACTTGGGATTTACCATCAAACGATATACGCACCATGTTTATAAGTCAAATGATATATATATATATATATAGAAACCTGCTTTCCAGCTTTGCAAATTAAAAGGCAAAATGTGTGTTTGTTCAGGTGGTGCTCTATAAAAGAGATTATCTGTGAAGTTCACTGTCATGATGATGTGGACTCAAGTTATTGAATTGTGCACTTCTGCCACCTAGTGAAGCAATGCAATATTACAATCAGAAGTCTGTGGAATGTATGCACGAAAGAGCAACAAACTCCTATGGCAGAAAAATTGACTCAGTGGTTCCTCCATGTGGCAAATCCAGGTCAGTGCTGTTTTGACATTTGTACGATCCATATTTCTGACCAGTGGCATTTCTTAATTGCACGCTCTGCTTCTGATAGATTTGAAATGAGAGAGTAAGCAAGAGGTGAGCTGAACAGTTTGGGCTCCCTGACAAGCTGAAGTATTATTACGAGGTTTATTTCCACGACACGTGTGCACGAAGACTCCACTAAAATGTGGTTTGAACAGACAAAGTGTCCTGACTAGTAAAGATGGGCACGGTGAGAAAGGTCAAAGGTCGGAGTATAGACAAAACTGCAGCATTTTTTGGGGGGGGGATGTCATCCTGCCCCTGCTGCTGAGATCAAGTCATTTCACTTGTTGAGATTAATAGCAGCAACACACGGGGGCCATTAATGTTGAATAGTCGCCGCTCCACCTCTTCACCACCGCTGCCCTGGGAGCCACAACCTCCAGAATGGCTCCACTCCCTGGATTAATAGCCCTCGCTAGTCGTATGAAAAAACATGGTTTTAATTATAGGACGTGATGATACCAGAGAGGAGGAGTGAAAGAGGGCAGCGGGGGAAACCGGCAGCATAATTGACATAATTCAAGCTTTCATTAGATCCCACTGTGGAACATAAGGGTTTTATGACGGGTGAATGAAAATGGGAAATTTTCCAAAAGTTCATGTGTCAATTAGACCTGTCGCTTCAAAGTTTTACTTTTTTTCAAACAAGGATTTATAGGCATTTTCATCAGGGACTAATGATGGGGCCGATTAGCTCCACCTCTGTCTGTCTGTTTGTTTACAAGCAGAATTACACAGAAACAACTAACCTGACTTCAATGAGATTTTTCCCACTTTCTTTAACACTGTGAGATATGTGAGACATTCTCATTGATTTCTCAGAGAATAATTCATGGATCTTGATCAAAAAAAAAATAAATCTGACATGTTAAGGGATATTTTTGAGCTGAAGATCCAAATTCAGAATCCAGGTCTACTGATGTGTGATTTCACAAAGGGGTGTGGGTATGCTCCTGAATAATCGATGATATCCCTCCATTATTATATTTTTATGGAGCAAAGTCATCCAATAAAATTGCTGGAGCCGATGAAAAAATGTATTGATCCAAAATCTGTTCCTTTCCTGGCCCAGACAACTTTGAAAGGGAAACTTGACATAAAAACCTTTTGTAAGAATTTGTTTTTCGGCCTCTCTTAGGATGGGTATTATTTATTTATTTTTTATTTTTACCAGAAAAGTGAGTTTTCTGTCTTTGTTTCTGAAGCACATCTAGCATTATTTTTTTAGTCCATTTTTTTACTTCTACTCCTCCGATGACTTGTAGTAGCCCCTTCTCAGACTGTGCTGGCAGTGCACTGCTGCTGGAGGCCCCACTCTGGTCTCAGGATGTCTGCCAGCTCTGTAACAGTATCCAGGTGGAAACGGATGGGTTGAGTCAGCACCTCCAGTACAGCTCCATAATCCACTGTCAGCAGCCAGTGGAGGATTTCCTAAAAATTCTGAGCAGGAGCCAAAAGATCCCAGCGTACAAATAAAATCTGAGGAAATTATAACTACTCATTTGATTTCTATTATGACCATTTACAGTATATTTCCCTTTTCTAATTTATGTATCATTTTAGTGCGCCCGGTTTTATGGAGAATGATCAGTGATTTTTGTGTCATATGTTTCATTCTGTGAACCGTACAACAATATATACAATATATATATATATATATTGTATATTATATACATATAATTTCTATCACAAACTATGAAGGATTATTAAATACACTTGCTGTACAAAAGGACATTCAGTGCCTATTGAGTCCTGCAGAGGGCAGGGGAGACAGACAGTCCACTGAACATCCCTTTCACCTGAAACCTAAGAAGCACCTCTTAAACAGAGTCACTTGCAATCAGAAAGCCTCCATTTAATTACAACACACAGGAAATTACCGAGTGAATGGGTCAGGCGCTGATAAGCGGCTGAGCCCCGGGCATGACAGCTCCTGAAACCCGAGGAGCCCCAATCTCAAAGCTGACTTATCACAAAGGCCAAGTCTGGAAGCCCGACAATCTGATTGTACTGTCATCCAGATTCATAATTAATATATTTATCAAATTAATCGCTGAAAAGACCCCCGGGCTCCCGAACAGTGGGGTAGATTCATTTGCCACTGGCTCGGCTTACAGCTAATAACAGTGTTGTCAGTGAAATAGGCCCGGAGTGGGCTGATGCCCCGGACCTCATGACAGACAAATTGCTCATCTGTGTAGAGATGATATGGGGAATTTAGAGAGTGAAAGAAAGAAAAAATGTCATTGTTTGGTGACAACCACAATTGCAGCCTTGTTTTAGATTGTGAGCACCAAGTTGGAGGAACATGAAAGAGGCCTTTTCTGTTTGGGGGCTGAAAATACCTGTTTTACGTCTGGTTTTACAAATCACTCATCAAAGAGTCTGTGTCTATGTTAAAAGGTATGTTAATAGTATTTCATTACCTAAAGGAAATGAAACTGTGTTCGACCCACTAAAGCTGCTTTCTTTTAAAACTTGAAAAACGCATTTAACTTCAAAATACTGCATTTTTATTTGAAGAAAAGATGTGGAAATAGTGTTTTTATCACACTTCCAATGCAAAAGGAGCCAAATTTATGTAAAAATTCATTTATTACAGATATATGAGGTTTACATATGGTATTTTCAAAACAATTCTGGGCTGAGGCCTTCAAGAAGAACGTAATATTTGTGGGCTTATGCTTCTTGTTTTATTCTGTTCTAATTTAATACAATTTTCTGTGTTGTTAAATGTCAAAACAGTACAGTGCCTACTAACTTTGACCAAACACACAGGTTGAAGATGCAATGTAGACTGTAATATACAGGGTCATCTCTGAGTCTTTGAATGTATAAGAATTTAGGTATCACGTAGTCCGAGTGGAGTTATTTAATGTGTCAACGTCATCTTGAAGCACAACAACCTCTGCACATTGGCGTATCCTATTGCAGGTGTTTATTATCTTCTTAAAGACAGGGTTTTGTTGTCCTTCTCTACAAGGACTTCACAGTTTTGTCCATATACGTATTTTCAAAAGTTGACACCACTTACATCCGGTGCTGTTTAATACATTTTAGTTTTCAGCTCTTTCCTACAAGAGCTGATTATGAATTGGACACATGTGGTTCCATTCAGAGCCCTAATGAGAATCTTGAAAAGCTGCCGGGTGAAGAGGACTGATCATCATTTGTCTCCTGCTTGTTTCCCATCAGGTCATCGGTAACTGATTGTGTAACTGTGATTACAAAATGAATGGCTCTATTACAACATGGAAAGAAATTCACTTAAATAATTTGTATATACTCACTGAGGCTATTCCCTGCAGAACCTATGTGACATGTACTGTAACATACCGAATCAAATCTATCCATCCATCTATCTATCTATCTATCTATCTATCTATCTATCTATCTATCTATCTATCTATCTATCTATCTATCTATCTATCTATCTATCTATCTATCTATCTATCTATCTATCTAGGGATGTAATCATGCAGAAGTTCCCAGGTTGAAATGCAAAGTTGAAACGATTGAAAGAAGTTGAAAAAATGCTAATGTCCTGGTGAACTCAGAACCTGAAGGTGACAACCAGGAACGTTCCACTAATCTTGTCCTGTTTAACTCTGCAATAATGTTGTTTTGACGCGTTGTCCTCAGCACTTTGTGTTTATGTTGTCTGTCCACAGTTCTGCTCCTTTTCCACTGTGAGAGCTTGAGGCTGAATCACCAGGCGAGCAGCCGAGGCTTTTCAGCGGGGCGAGCCAGCATCAGTCTGCCCACTGAGAGGACTCTCTCTCTCTCTCACTCTCTCTCTCTCTCTCGCTGTATAATTGCCAACTATTACAATGCGTGGCACTAGGAGTTCTCAACTCTTTTTGATCAAGTCCTCCTCTCCCATCCATGATAATTGAACAATTAAACTTTAGCATACAAATTACCTCTTCATATGGCGTAACTAATTACTGAGGCAGGCCAGTCACCGGGAAGGTTCTCCGAGGTCGATACTAAAATTGTTTTTTACACTTTCACAGTTTGTGTTTGAGCCCAGATTTACCAGGGTTTATTATAACATGGGCGTTTTTAGTTGTCTGTTTTGTTAGTACTTTGGCATTTGGCACATTAGACAAATAAAGGGTAATTTCACCTTATGTCTACTGTCTATAATTAGCGAACCTCTTTTTTTAGTACCCAGGTGAAATGCTCCTAATTATACAGGTGATTGAGACCCATGATCATTTCCAGAGCCTTTACTTCAGGTCACTCAGCTGCGGCCCCTATTAAACAGCTCGACTAGACGGCCTTTAAATCACACCGTTTGATTGGGGCAGTTAAGCTCTTTATACTCTTCACTCTAAATTGCAAATTCTCTCCAGAACGAGTTGACTAGAATCCTCGGAGAGCATATGGAGAATCTCTCGTGTTAATAATTCAAGGGAAATGAGCAAAAATTAGTGAGCGGAGCGTCAGCGATGTCCTGTGGCCATTACTTCTGCAAATGAGATCTTTGATTTGAAGGATGGAAAATGGAAATATCGCCCGCATGAAAAATTATCTCTTTTTTTTTTTGTGTGTGTGCAAGATGCTGGATATCATCTGCTTGTAGATTCTGACAAATACATAAAATTCACTCCATTATCATTCTCCAGATCATGCTCCTTTCCTTTGCGCCTAGTGAGGCCACTGAGCTCTCTATACAATAGCAGCTAAGCCCCCAAGTATGAACTCTGATGCCTAATTATATTTTAGAGGGGACCTGAAACCCCTCAGCAGCTCATCGCAGGCACACAGCCGAGCTCTTCAGGTGCATTAGGTGAAAATGACATTAACGCCGACAATAGTAGACGCAAGGCTCCAGGAAGCACTTGAAGCATGCAGCGGTCCTGAAGAGGGGCCTGTATTTCAGCCCATGACAAAGGGCTGAACATGGGTCTTGCAGCAGCAGCAGCAGTATATGTAATGACACCAAAATAAGCAGCTGTTAATTCCTCAGCTTCTTCTGGGGTCTCTGGTGGCAAGAAGAACACAAGATGCAGCAGGGCGAAGTTTGTGCAAAGGCAAACGTGCGCTGGTGACGACGCATGACACCATCAACTCCTCCTCTGTTGGACATTCAGAGATGAGGGAGATTAGGAATTTGATATTAACTCCGACCGAAAAGGCCAAACAAGAAGCATGAGGCACATTTAATATACAGCGTAAACTTGGTTGCTCTCACACACACACACACACACACGTATGAGTCATTTGCAAGTTCCAATACAAGATGATTATACGTGTTGATACGTCAAGGCAAGAGATGGAGGTGATTGGGAATGTATCATGAGGTGGTGATTGTAGACAATATTAAAGTGCACAAAGACGCTTTTGTCCTCGAATTCCTGTGGCATTTCAGCCAGTATTGCCTCTGCTTTAATTTAATATCTATTTATTTTAGGCCATTGTATGGGTTTTATTGAGGTTGCGCCTGCTTTATCGCCCCGATCTGCACCAGAAGTGAAGGTCAGGAGGAGCAGAGTGCCTCTGTTTATTGGCTTCCATTGAGCCCATATGAGCTGATTTGGCTATCTGCTCCTGATATTAAGCTCTTTCACAGTATTTTGTGCCATCCGGATATTGTTTATCACCACATTGAGATTTTCAATGTGTATTTACTGCGGAATTAAATATTCTTCATCACTTTTGTAATATCCTCTCGGTGGGCTCATGCAGGATGTGCGGATCCTGTTGAAATGTGCATGAAAATCCTCCGTGGACTGTCGATGAGTTCAGGAAAAAGACAGACAGGGTGTATTTCATCAGTTTCTTCCCATATATGCTCTCAAATGTAAAAAACTTACTTTTCTCATTTTCAGACAAGTCAAGGTTAAACTTCGCTGTGATAACTTTGTTTTTTTGTCTCAAGGGTCACTTGTCATCAAGAATAATATGATTAGTACTTAACTCACACAAAACTGATTATAAGCCTTTGAATGAACTGGATTATTGGAGTTAAAACTTAAATCTGAACCAGCTACATAGATCTCTGAATTATTCAGTAATACTCCTCTAAGGCCAAACTGTATATATTTTCACCTTTTCTGTCCCAATCGTAGTTTATAAGCACAAAGGGAAGCAATACAACCAGATTAGACACAAAATACTGAGAGACAACAATGAAAAACCATTCAAAACAGCTACAGAGATGTACGGAGGCCCTGAAGTATACTTAAGTAAATATGTTATTGTCACAGTCTTTTGCACAAAGATAAATATCTTATGCGCACAGGATGTGGGAGCAAGATAGTAACTTGTAATAATAATAATAACTTTATTTGTATAGCACTTATCAAAAGAAAGATATAAAGTGCTTCACAAAATGCATGGGGAAAAAATAAATGAATAAAATAAAAGACATTCAGTTCAATGTTGTCGTTCAATGTTGTTGAAGATAATAACTTAAAAAAATATCATCTTTTGGGACTTCAGATAGTGAGATTCAAGAATAGTTATAAGAAAAACCCAATGGACAGGAATGATGTCACTTTGGTGGTTGGGGGGGTCTTACACATGTCTCAGGGGCCCATGTGCCACAAACTGCCCCCCCCTGTATTTTCCTCAGCTGATTCATTGCGCAAACTATCCAGTGAACGTCACGTGGAAATAACATCAACACACTGCGGGGGGGCTGAGTGACGTGACTTCTGACGTCATGTCCCGGGAGGGGGGGTGATGTTGAAATATGACGCTGCAGTTGGTGCACGTGGGCTGTTGTTTACTCCTTCTAGGAAAAGCTGGAGTAGCAGCAGGAGGAGGAGGAGGAGGGGGAGGAGCAGGAGGAGAAGTTGAGTAACAGGCTTCACGTGTGAGGGAGAAAACACAAGACGCACACACCGACATCAACAGCACAGGGAAACAAAATGTCAATCTGAATCCTCTGGGTTTCTCTTCTTAAGGATCCTCAAACAGCGCGAGACCTCCACTGGTGCGTGTGTGTGTGTGTGCGTGTGCGTGCGTGCGTGCGTCTTTGTTCTCCTCACGAGCCGCTGGAGTTCAGGTTCAAGTGTTGTAAACAAAGCTGTTAGCATTAGCATAGCTGTAGTGTCAGGGAGCTTTCCCAGGACAACAACAGAGGAGGACGGATTGTTTTACTTTGGATTTGTTCAGATAAAGTTTAGGTTTAACGCATCGTGATTAGTCCAACTTGTGTTCCACAGTGTGTTTAGAAACCGTTTCTCTCAATATATACAGTTTTTTTTAACTGTCTCTTTGCACCTGTCTGAATAATAGTCTGTATATACTAACCCATTGTCATTTTATTTTAATTTTAGGCTGCCATTTTAAAAACTGGCCATGGACAACAGATGACAAACAAATAAAATAAAATAAAAGTAGATGTTTTTTCTTCTTCAGACTATAATGCTCCAGCTCGGAAGCCTGTTCACCCACTTTCCTCTCAGCTCCAAAGCTTCAGAAAGTGCCCAAGGCCTGAGTCAACCCAGCGCACAAACACTGCCTGAATTTGTACAGCATGTCAGGTGAGTTCACTTCAACAATACTTCAGTGACAACAGTGAAGAAGCGCTGTGGGTAAAGTAAACCCCCAGAAGACAGCGTTTCCGTGTAGCATTTTCGTGTCTTTGAGCTCGTTGTTTTGGTTTTTACGGCCCAACACAAACAGTTTTTACTGAAAAACCTTGGATGAACCCACTGTGTGCTACCTGCGTAGCATCAAAACAGCACACAGGCAAAGCAGGCAGTTGGCTGGTGAGCATCTAGGAGCAGATCTTTTCCTCTTGAGTTGGTGGAGACCAAAACGGAGGTAAAAGAGACAGCTGGTGGCCAGAGACACAACTGCAGTTTGTTGTTATTGGGCATGTAAAATATTTGCCAACACATTTGTGTCACTAGCAACATCTTTGTCTGTCCAGGGAGAGGGATTCTTTTAGGTGTCTGTTTTCTTACCTTGTTAAAAGTTTTTTTCCGGAGCTTTTCCTCACTCGTTTGAGGCATTTTGACACTAATATGTCAAAGTTGTGTTTACAGTTTGTTCCACTTTTTAAAAACCTCTTTTTACATCTACTGTCTCTGTAGGAAACTCCCCGGACTTAAAAAGGAATATGTTTTCTGCAATCTGCGTGTCCCCGACCAGTTTCAGAAGACAAAAGATGACATCAACATTGTTATCCTCACTGGTTGGTATCTGCGATGAATCGTTATTTGTCGATTATCATAGTAACAACATATAGTATCTAAAAAATGGCCTCTTCCAGGTCTTTGTGGTTAAGTGGCTGTACATTTAAATGAGGAATGAATCATTGTTTGGTCATTTCATTGACATTAAGTGTTTCCTGAAGCCCTAGTAGTAATCTCCACATTATATATTTACTTTTGTTTTGATGTGTGGGTATTTATTTAACTATATCATATATTAGATTTTTAATATACAGTTGCACCACAGAATGTTAGTGATCATAATATGACATTAGATGCCATTATAAAAGATTTTATTCCTACCACCCAAAGCCATTTCACACTGTATCTTGTATTTTGTTGTATGAGCTATAAGTCGAGGTAGTAAATTCATGTTTGGGCTGAGATTTTTGGGAATAAATAAATACGCTAATGTTTGAAAACATTTACTTAGTTTAACATTTTTTCTAATTGTTGTATTTTTGCAGGCCACGGGATATTCTGCATCGATGTAAAACCCTGGAGAGGCACCGTGTCTGCTCAAAACCAAAACTGGCATGTGCGAGTGAAAGAAGAGGACCAAAATTTTACCAACACATGCATCGAGCAAATTGAAGATCCCCTCAAAGCCATCACGGTACAAACACACATTTAGCTGAAATGTCGAAACAGCATCGCGGAAAAACCTAAATGTCAAACTGTCTGGCACGTTTTAGTCCAAGGTCCAAACAATTGTCTAGAACATTGTTTTCATCCAAACCTCAGCCGTGTTAAGAGCTTATGAGTCACCATAACAATTTATATGGAAATTTCAAACACTAAAGTGGAGCTTCCTAAACTTCCCAAGTGGGCACTCTTCATTTGAAAGGCCGCAATTATGCTCATAGGGGGGGTGAAAGCAGGCAGGTGCCTAAACACAGCTGTCACCTTATGGGCCTGGGTCTGTTCAGAGTCATTCATTACCATCTCTATAGACGCTCAATTTGGACGGGGAGCTTGACAGAAGAGTCTGATGGCAAACACACATGGCATTATTGAAATAGTTCTGCTTGAATTGGATCTATTAACTTCATTAATTCTACACAAAGCAGATAAAGCTCGACCGTCTGGGCTAATTTGTGGACATATGATTTCTTAAAATGGGTCCTGTAAGAGATTAAAATGTGGACATGTGCATTTATGTGTTTTTAAGGTGCTTTTGTAACAGAATGGTTAATTACTGAGATATCCTCTGTGAATGTTAGCATTCAGGATTCTCATTCCTGGATTAATTAACTCAATTAAATCAATTAGTCTGTCACCAGAAAATAAATAGAGAACAATTCTCACGGCTTGCTGTATTTTTCTTTCCTAATATCAATGTAAAACTTCATAACAAAACACCCACAGACGCACACAGACATAGAGATAACCAGACCAAAAAATAAATTCAAAGACAAGTCATTCTAAGTTATAAAAATGGACTTAAATTGAAGCAAAGTTATTTGATTTAAAGAATACAAACACCTTTTTTCTATTTTAATTTGAAAAAAGTGAAAACTTCTTAAATTGTAAGCATTTTCTCAACACAAGCAGCTGTTTATTAAATCAGAGACTGATCAGATAAAAGCAAAACTGCAAATCTGACCAGACAATCTATCCCACGAATTGTCTGTCCTCTCCTCTAGACCAAGACGACTAACTTATGCGGCCATTTGAAGAGGAGTGGAGTGTCCCTGCGCCAAAGCCTTTTCTTTCCCAGGATCATCTTCCTCTCCCCGGACTGCGAGCTGGAGAACGAGCTGAGGAAGAGGAGGGAGCTGATCTCCCACAGCCAGATAGACGACTTCCTCAGATCCTTCAGGGAGGGCTACATGGCCTGGGTATCAGATGCTCTGACTCCCTCCTGGCTCTCTGGTGAGTGAGTCCACATTAACCTGTTCCAGAAATTTACAGAATATGATTAACAGCTGTGTAAGCATAAAGAAAAATGGGACTTTATAATAATACAAATATTCCAAAAAATACTGAATCCACTTTTTAAAGAATGTTTTACTATCCCCCTAGTTTGGATTTTGCTGGAGACCTTTGTTGCATGTCATCACATCCATCTTGCATTTCATCTACAGTCATATCTCTCATGATGACTCAAAAACAGGCATAAAATATCCTAATAAGACTTTAGGAACTCAAAAACTTTTTTAACAGTGCAAAAAAACTCCACTAGTAAAGTTAAATTAAGCAGGCGTTTGACAGGAAAGGCTACAAGCTCGATTTGCGTTTTCTGTCCTGCAGGTCATCTGTCGTACAGGCAGATGGAGTCGGCGCGTGAGGTCCTGGGGGGAGTGGGAACGTGGGATCTGGTGCGGCTGCACTGTGGCGAGCAGCTGAAAGGCGACTACCAGGGCTGCCAGTACATCGCTCTCAACCGACAGGAGACGGACACGCTCGAGTTTTCCAGAGTCAAGACCCTGTCGCCTGATTCGCTGTGGGCGCTGCTGGGACACGCTCCTCAGGTCAGTCCACTACAGCAGGTATTGTGTGTGAAATGAGGGGGAACGGTCGTGTCAGTGGCTCCAAATAATAATAATGTGACCTGAACTGGAAGACCAGCAGGTGGCAGTAGTGCTTTAGGACTGCAACACTCAAATGTCAAGTCACTCCTCTTGTGTTCAGGCAACTGGAAAAACACAGGTTTCATTTAGGCTGAAGAATGAAGAACATGGCAGCAATTTTACAGTTATTTAAAACACAATTAGGGTTGTGACTTTATAAACACCAGATTAAGTAATTCCAATGCAATTTTTCCCAAGAGTCGTAAAGTTTTGATTTGACATCTTTTTTCACCGCAATACAGACAAATTATTTGCAACTTTCAACCAAAATTTGAATTCAAATATAGATTTATTTCAAAGTTAAGCAACGGCAGTGTCATAGGTGTCGTGTTTCCAAAGAAATCTTTCTTTCACCGTCTGGAAAAAGCTGAATGAGGCTTCTGTTTGGCTGCCGTCACTCTAGTGTGCTCTCTAGATGATTTCCATTAACACTTCTCATGTTAATTAGTGCTTTAACTCTTCAGCCTTACATTCATTCTTCTGTCAACAGAGGCTCATCAGTTTGTGATTGAATGAAAAATCAATGCAGTTGGTATTTAGCGTCTTAAAAGAATCGCCCTGAGCAGCTGATTTTTTTTTTTGGATTACTGTTTATTCTATTGCAAAGTAATGAATAGCTAGTTGCTTAAATGCTATCTCTACAGATTTCAGGAAAATACATCTCAACTGTCGCGGCGGCAATGAGTTGTACTGCACGTATGCATATTGGCGCAATATAATAGTGCTTTTGTTTATCCCCTAAAACATTCACAAATATAGTTATTTTTATTTTTCAGTCCCTCTTGTTATATACATTTGTTGAATGAAATAAATGTCAGAGCTCTTAAAGCACAGTGAGTATGACCCCCTCCCCTCCATTACAGATTCACACCCACTCTCAGCACCCAAACACTCAGCCTGGGCTTTCCTTACAGACTCCACTCAGGCTTTAGTTTTACCCCCAACCCCCTCCAACCCCCAGACTGTATGTATTCCCCCCCCTCTCGCCTCCAGCTGCTGTACATTTGATACATGACCCGACAATCATTAGACAGTCTTCAGCAGGCCCTTTTCTAGCCCGGGGGGACACACACGACGACAACAGGAAAATATATTATTTTCAAAGAAATATTTGTAGATGGAGGCAGTGTGAGGTGCATGTCTCCCTCCATATTACACAGAGATATGATAAATATCCCTTTTTTTCTGTCCGCATACCCCACTTAGTATGCTCAAATGCATGCCTGTGTATATGTTTTTACACTCCCAATATCAGATTCCTAAGTATTCAGCTGCAATAACCACCAGGAAATATTCAATTTGACCTTGGATTTGTTCGAGCAAGCAGTAAAAAATTTAAAGATATTTCTCCTCTGGATTTGGTGACAGTCTCATCCTTTCTTCTTCTTCTTAAAAAAAAAAACGTGGGTTACTGGTAAAAAAAACTGGCTCGTGTGCAGCAGCTGCGAGGGGAACCTTGAGGGGGGGTGGCAACGAAACCTGATATCTCCCTCAGGCATATTTTCAGAGCCCAGAAATAATGCATGCTTTTGATTTGTTACTTGTAAACACACGGGCTGGAAGATCTGCGATATGACCTGCACTTTCACTCTGGCCAGCTGTTTGGTTTGTACGGAAGTGGCACCAGATGTATCCACAAAAGCCACCTCGGAGGCACTAGGTGTGTTTTCTGTAGGCCCAGTCAATTACTCTGCGGAGGATGGGATGTCTACATCTCCCCAAAGTAGAGAATGATTGAGTAGAGTGGCTGTAATTTATTAATTATGGTCTATATTCTTAGACCCCGGTTCTGGCTTCATTCAATTTGTATGGATTGAGGGGTAATTACAGTGTGTGTGTGTGTGTGTGTGTGTGTGTGTGTGTGTGTGTGTGTGTGTGTGTGTGTGTGTGTGTGTGTGTGTGTGTGTGTGTGTTACAGAGAGAGAGAGAAAGACCTCAAGATCTATTCATGTCATCATTTACAGTGCAGGTTACTTGTGTTGTTCATCTTTCTGTCGTCTCCTTTTCTGAAATCTGACTGTTTCACGAAGCCCTTGTACCAGTTTATGTAATCCAGTTTATTCAGGAGCAGCAGATACGGAGCCCAGAAAGTCTCCTAACTCTGTCGGGATATAGAGCGTCGACTAATTGCATAGCTGAGAAACAACAATTGAGTTCCTTCGACCGTAACTTGACTACACCGCCCTATTAGCTGATTAATAGAGGCAAAGCCACCGAGCGAAAAGCCGCCGATTCACCGACAACATCTCGGCTAACAAATAATCAGAGCCTCGTTTGCCGGAGATCTCATCTCTCTGACTGGCCACAGATTCCGCACAGATGTAGCTTGTTAATTTAACTCCGCACTCGCATTCCTCTCCGTTTGGCCATCTCCCAGGCTGCACGCGTCACAGACCCGTAATGGGCAGGCGGGTGCACTCCGTGCTTAGCACTGAAAAGGCAGAGAGGGGAGACATCAACCGCTTTGTGGTGATAATGAATGGAGGCACACAAAAGGCCTGGAGCTGGCCATTTACAAAGCCTGCAAATTCTGCTGCCTAAATAGATAATATTGGCAGCCACTCTGGCTTTCTGGTGTTTTTATGTAGAGAAAAAATAATAATATTTTATCCATTTGAAGAAAACATATGCAGCACCCATTACTATTTATTATAAATGACTTCAAATCATTTTTAGCGAATATGGCAGAAGCTTATGCATACTGGTTACACAAAAATTGTATTTCATTCTGACCACAGAAACGACGCAGGTGGATATTTTAACTTTGACTAAAACTTTGACTAAAAAGCATGTTTAAAAGTTGTTTCATCAAAAGTGCGATTTATCAGATTGTCAGTCCTGTAGAGTTCAGGGTTCATCGAGTACTCGACTAAACTCTGTGGGAGGATAATGCGCGTACTATAGAAAAGTTTAAAGGAAAAGTTCTTTGAAGAATTTCACACAGAAAAAAAAGATCCACTGGTGTTTTACAACAGAAGTGAAAACTGCAGGGAAATTACCGGGATGTTCAGATTTCTGTAATTGCAGCGTTGCTCTCGAAAGGAAACTGGAATTGGAAATAATTTGCACCGGAGTGTGTGTGTAGGAAGCTGCAGAGGAAAACCAGCCGTGCAATTACACACGAGAAGAGTGCTGCAGAATCACAAGTGTCTGTAATGAACTAGTGAAGACACCAGCACTTACACAGTGGAAGGCAATGATAAAAGCTGCCTTGTAATAGCGTGTGATTAAACTTGGTAAAAAAATCTATTTTTTCACTCGAGCACTAAACCACGGTGAAGAGTCCCGTGGAGAGATTCTGCATCTGTCAGTCTGAAGATGACTCAATGTGTTTCCTCCAAATTCATCACCCAGCATGCAACAGCAGTCACGCTAGAGGGCTCTTCACGCGCTCTTTTGTTAATTTAGTTAAACATCAACCGCTAGAGTTCATGTATTACACATTCCTACTTAACACAGGTGGAGATTGAGTTTGAGTAAATTTGAATACATGTTTAAAATAAAGCTCCAAGCCATTAATATTCATTACAAAATAATTTCTTTGAATGTGGAATGAGCTGCGGTTGTGCAAGACACAGTCGATAATATCTGTGATGCATATGAATAATGTATGCATATACTGTGTTGCATACTGAAGGTAAAAATATCACAAAGAAGTCGTTTTATAGTTTCTGGATATGCTTTATGTCAATTAACATTAAAATCAACATAATGACATTTAATAAGAATATTTAACCAATCTATATAATTAGTTATTAGAAATACATATAAGATAACAGATGTTCAATGCTTTTCTTTGGTTGTGTAAATTGAAAGGTAATTTATTTATTGTTAGTTGTTATTGTATTTTGCTGTGAATAATTAGTTTTAACAACAGAATCAATACCATTACATGTTGAGCTAAACTCTTGCTATTATATTGATTATTCTGTAATTAATTCGGCAATTTTTGGAGTCGTCAATATGTGGAGATTAGATGCTTTACTCAAAATGTTTGGGACTATCACTTGGATAAAACAAGCAATCCGACGACAACTTATTACAAAAATAATAACGACTAATGAAAATAATCATTAGCTGCAGCCCTTATCATATGATCACAAAGTCAATGAACAATAATATTGAATTCTTTCCCAGCCTGAGTTTATGATATATAACTGGACAGGCTTCATAAAGGATTTTCCAGTTAATGAGACTCAGAGACTCATCGTCCAGTTTGGCATCAAATGCTGGATTTAGCATCTAAAGGAAACTTTTCCTTTTTCGGGGGGGGGGGGGTCACTGGCCAAGATGTTAATTTTAATCTCTGTGAGCTCAGCTATTTGTTTTGGGGCTCCAGGATATTACAGTGATCCCCGAGGTACAGCTTGTACGATATGATCAATAGGGATTCATGAATAATGAAGAGGCCGATTGGAGCAGAGACACTTAATTACAGTTTCAAAAGCCATTCTCGTTAATTGAGGAGAATAAAGGTGGTGAAGTGGACTGGCTGGCAACGTTTGGAATTTTTCATCTGTGAATTTCTATATTTCTTATTTTTTTTATACAACAAAAGTAACAGCTAAAAAAAAAAAAACACCAGCCGGGTAAGTGGTGAGTTTTCACTGTTTCCCCAAATTGATGCATTTCTGTGTTTGACATTTAATACGGTAGTTTGTTTTGTGCGCTCAGTCCATTTCCTCTGACCACCTGTGAGCAGACTATCGTTCTTTTAATGTAAAGGCTAATACGCTGCATATCCAGACAGTGGGTGGCCGCTGTGTACAGCAGATACAGTATGTAATTGACAGCCCTGCCATCTGTTACAGTTACGTGAAATTAGGGATAAACTAGTTAACAGACACTTTGGCCCATTGTCTGTTGTTTTGATAATCACCCTTAATAACGGACGGCATCAATATGGTCTTTAAACCTGATTTGGGAGTTAATGGAGTCAGATGGGGACAGTCAGTGTATGCTCTGGGGGTAATGCTGTTAGAGATGTTCGTAAAGAGCAAATTAAATCAGTCATAGATTGTGCCCTCTCAAGTCAGCCAGACGACCAGACCCATTGAGGAGAGGGGGAAAAAAAGGAGGGGGATTCATATTTTAACCTCTCGCAGAAAATGCACTCATGCGGATGAAAATAAAGTCAGAGCTGGGTGAATGGATGTAAATGGTTATTGCCGAGAGTCTAATGGCTTCCTGTTAGCTGGGGCAGGTTGCGTGGAAGCAGAGACGCAGCTATTCAGGCCCTAACCAGTCATGTTTTGCATTCATGGCTTAAGACAGATGTAGTTATGGATATGGACGCTAATGCAAAGTTTAGGCATCTTAATGGACGGTCGGCAGCTGGAGCTCAGCAGTTCAGTGGCGATGTTTGAGTATTTCATGCAGGAGATATCGCAGTACAAGCAACTTAGCAGAAACGAATAGTTGATCAGTCATTCTGTCGATCAACAGAAACGTATTCAAATATGTCAATTAACAGGTAATTGTTTCAGTCGTTGAGAAGGGGAATGTGGGCGGTACTGTGGTTCGCAGTCGTTTTACAGCAGAAGGTTCCCAGTTGTTCTCCCCGTGTCTGTGTGGTTTTTCTCTGGGTACTCGGAGTTCTTCCTTCCACAGTCCAAAGACATGCAGATTGAGTTTATTTGAAGACTCCGTAGGTGTGACGGGTTTTATGTTGTTCCAGCTTCTACCACGACCCTCAAAGGATAAGCGGGACAGAAAAGGGATGGATGGATCTATCCAGGAAAAATGAGCTTCTCAAATATGAGGATTTCTTACTTTTCTCTACCCAGTTCCATCATAAATGTCAAAACAGGCACCATAAATAATATCACCTTGTGATTTCACAATTTTCTGACATTTTGTGCATGAATTAAAATAACAATTTGTTTCAAACCTAAATGCCTCTCTCCAGCAGGTAGGGGTGTAAAGACAAATATTGTTTATAGTTTTGCAAATTTAATGCATCAATCTGGTAAAGGAAATGAATATGAAACACTTTGAAACAACTAATTGACAGCGCTCCCTTCGCTGCTGTGTTTACTTACACCTGCAGTTACTGCTCTCGCCATGAGTACATTAATATTACATCCACTGCTGAGAGTGAAATGTTCAGGCAACAGTGAGCAAATGTTCCAAAATGGCTGCAAATTGTTTAACTTGTTGAACCCTTTTGAGAGCGGGTCGTCCAACGCACTATGTCTGATCTTTAGAGCCTGTCGATGAATTAATCTTGCACATAACATTTTCAAGGATTTATACATTGTTGAATTGCTGTTATGAGGGTAGGGAGTCACCGCATTTGCAAAGTTTCAGATACTGCGAACACTTTGCTGTGAGTTACACATAAGCCATTCCTTCTGAAAATGACCACAATGACTGAAAAGATGCAAGTCTTATCTAAAGATAAAAAAATAAACGTAAATGTTAGGTCATGCACCCGTTTATCTGCTGGTAACAGCGGCCTGTGGAAGTTCTGTCTAGAGCCTGGGTCCCTCTGGTTTAACAGAGCATAGTAAAAGGATAATTAGATTTTTATAATTTCCAATAAAGATGTTGAATCTTTGGATCAGATGTTGAATCTTAGGATCAGATGTTGAACCCTCTGTTTAATAGAAAATGTTTTCAGCATTGTATTATAATTTTTACTATACTTATTTGTATCGTATTGTAGTACGATATTGAAGAAATGTTAGACATCTGAGAAGAATCACGTTGAGAGCTGGGCGGCAAACCAATATTAAAACAATATAAATAATTATTGAAATGTGATTTTGATAAATAGCAGTTTTATAAACTTTTTGGTGATTTAGCAAGTGTAAAACAAAACCTGCACGCAGCAGTCAGACATTTATCATGATAATTATCGATATCAACTGATTGTATTAATTTTTGGCCATATCTCCAAGACCTATTCACAATATTTATGTAATGTTGTAATTTAAAAGCAATAATCTGTCTTGATTTAAACCTCGAATTGAATCAAATCCCTGATAATCCAGTGATTCACACCCGACTCAGCAGGTTGTTGACGTATTCACCCAGCGAGCCAAACCACACATTGTTTATCTAATCGCCTCGTTACGTCCTGCTTGAAATGATACCAAAACACTTTTGGTCCGAGTCCATCGCGTTTGGCTCCACGACAAAGACGCCCGGTGCGCCGGAGGTGTGTTACTCAGTGTTCCTCCCCATGTGTGTCTGGTGAGACACGGCGCGGAACAAAGAGCCCGTCGTCTGAAGCTGGTGTGGCGTTACGCTCACTCAGAGTTCACCTGAAACACTGCACCCATGGCTCCAGGTAACAGGCCCCTGCTGACTGATACCCTGCTGGGATTCTTTGACTTTATCAGGGGAAGAATCTGAACTTTGTGAATGGCAATACACGCAGGTGGTGACACGTCCCTACCCAATTACACAGCCCCTCACAATTATTCCCATTCGTCAGATCTGTCGAGACCGTCAGTGGCAAATTGTCACAATTATACTGAAACAATTAGATCCGCAGTGTGCAGTGCAAAGTTCACGATGTGGGTTCGTTCATTTTGTTTTCCAATTTAAAGAAGTATGGACTTCTGAGCTGTCCCTTCAGAATCTGAGCCGTAAACATCCCTACAGGTAGAAGAGGAGGAAACCTGCTCAGAACAAGCTGCTGTCTTGTGTTTGAGAGGGTAAAAGTTGATGTTGAACCCACGGCAGGATTTGCGATTGTTAGCAGACGGTAAATAAGAGCAACGAGTTTGTCTGAGTTGAAATGTGAGGAGTGATGTCATTCACACGACTCCCCGGCCCCCCCAACACCGAAAGTGAGAGCCTGATCAGGGTAGACACGGTTAGGTGAGCTCTCAGCCCTTTGTGTGACACCCAACCTTAGCCCCAAGGGTCCTCTCCTCGCCATGAAGTCTTACACACACATTCATGCTCGTCTGTGCTGGGATTCTCATACGCTTGTGGATAATGTACAGACAAAAGTGAGATATTTTCATCTGCTTATCTCGGCTGGCTGAAGGCTGTGACATGCTGCGTCTCATCTTAAATGTTTGAAGCTGTTTGCGCTTTAAATCACATTTTCCCATGCGCAGCTCCTTTACGCTCTGTTCCTCTGTGAGTACGACACCGTATCGTCTTTACCCTGAGACACTTGCCTCAAGTGGCTGAAAGGGCAACATGTAGTAACAGTTCCTGTACCTGACACATCATCTCTGTATCACAACACCTGGCAGGCAGGTCGTCTAGACCATACACCGACTCCCCTCTTTGATTTTAATGCCAAAGACGGCAGCATCTTCCTCGTTCGGCCCAACAACCTTGATGTAATTCACACTTAACTTATGTCGGTGCTTTTGATTTCAAATAATGCAGTATTTCTTTGTGTAATCTCTGTAGAATGTGTGGATGTTGGATGCGTTTTCGCCTAAACCATTGTCCTTTTCTTTAATTACCTTCAACAAGGAGGTTATGGTTTCATCTGTTTGTTTGTTCGTTAGCAGGATTATGAATTTAACTACTGGACTGATTACCAGAGGAACCTATTTTAATTTTGGTGCGGATCAAGGAATCTTTTTTTATTTTCTTTAACATTATAGACATAGGATGTTTTACACGTTTTTGTGAATTTCCCGCGAAATAGTGCAAAGATCTTTATGAAAGAAATCGAACATATGTAGACTTCTACTATCTGTGGATAATGATCAGAATTTTGTGAGTCAAAAAAAATATTTTTAGGGGACTGATCTTTACTCAGTTACTGTACGGTCATAATTATACTATATATTATTTTATTAATTCCTGGATCCCCATCAAATGTGTATGATTTCTTCCCTGATCCATATTAAAAAATATCATTCAGAGGATAGTGCAGCCTTGATGGAGGTAAATTATCTGTGGTCACTTTCCTGCACCGTCAGTGTGTGTTTCACAGTTCTACTTCTGTCCAGGCTTGAATATGATGCAGAGCCACTATTGTGTCTGCGCCACAAAGATGGAATTACTCAACTTCACTTCCATTTAATGATTTAATTGCTGATTACCAACTATTAAGTCCAGCTATGATTTGTTAGAATAATTCCTCTCGGATGTTTTTGTGTTGGTTGTGTTGCCACCAGCTGTCACGAAGCCATTTTTTTCATGCATCCCAAATTAATAGACACTCACTCTCTCTGAAGTGTCTGATGCTTTTGTAATAAAAGCCATGTGGCGTTCGGCCAAGGCTTCACTACAAGACACAATTGTTCCGTTCCCCCCTTCCTCTTTCTCCCTGTTTTAATGCACACTAATAAGTAAGTAAATGGTGAAAAAAGATGTGAGTCTGAAATCGCAGTGGCCTTTGTTGCAGATAATTAGGTTAGCAGCAAGAGTGTGCAGGTGTTGAGGGGTGTGCTGTGCGCTTGTGTTGTGTTGCCGACTTGCTCGTATTCGCAGGCTGTCAGGGGTGTCGCACTCCCCATCAGCCCCAAAGCTCAGCAACCTCTTCACTATTAAAATGATCACTTTCAATAGCAGACAAAGGAAAGAGGGAACATATCTAGTGCAGGGTATTTTCCCCACCTCTAATGCTTATCTGCCTTTTGATGTCGGCGTAATAAAAGGCCTATTGGGCTTCCACAATGACCTGCGAAATGGACAAGGGCCGATATACTGGGCTCTGACTGTCACTACCATTAACTAAAAGGCCCAGACATTATGGAGAGCCGGGGATGAAAGAACATGGGGAAAAAAAATCATAATTGAAAAATTGCCTAATGCTTAAGTGAAAGAAAATGGAGCTGTGAAAAGGCACTGTTATATTCTGTTATCCCCTGTAAATGCAGCCAAACAAGAGATGTGGCGAGGCATTCTTTTTGAAATGGATGTAGTTCAGTTACCTGCATGTCTAAATCTAGTTAAGGCTTCCATTGTCCGGCTCAAACATAACAGGCAGTTTTGATGTAGTGTTAAAGCGTATTATGCCCTACAACCTACATAAAATCAAGCTATGACTCCATTCAATATGTGGAGGGGAATTAAAAAAGCTCACAGCGAGAACGAGGTTAATTTAATATTTATTCTGTTTCCGGCTGCTGTCGCATCACTTCTCCAACACAGTCGCACAACGTTTTCTGCAGCTCAGGGAACATTTGATAGTTAATTTGTCAATAAACCGACTAATCGTCCACAATCTAAGATGCAGTCAATGTAAGAGGAATTGATTTGCTTCGTCATGTTAAATATTTGGCCAAATAGAAAACTACAGAGATGTTCAAACCAAAACAAATCTGCCCAACAAGCAAGTGTAGCTGGAAAAAATCTGTCTTTTAATTGATTAGTTGATGATTGAAAATGAATTTGCTGATGGATCGACTCATTTTTCAAGTTCCTCTTTGTTTGCCAGATGAAACGGACTGAAGACATTATTGTGAGCTCTGAGAAATTGCAATGGGAATTTGTCACTATTATTTCATATATAAAATGAAAACTAAGAAAATAAACATCAGCTGATGAACTGAAAAATCTTTAGTTATAGTTTAGTTAAGATAATTTGCTGTCAAAAGATCTTTAGTCATTAAACACAGGCTAAACCTGGAGGTTTTATTGACATCTAGGTTAAATAAGTAAGTGTTTCTATTTTATTTCAAGGACTTCATTTCGTTGTGAGTTTACTGTAAACTGAATTACAACCATCATACTGTTCCCAACTTCATATGTAATCTAGTTTTCGAAAAAAACGTTCACTTGACAATTGAAAGTCATCAAATCTGTACTTTATGGGTCGAAGATTGAATGAAACTTTTAAATTGACAACAGGCCATGATTGTCGGTTTATACTTGTCAGTCTACAGACCCACAGACAAAGCCGCAGCCTGTATCGTTCAAAGGTGAAAGTCATGAGCGTCTGCTTCACTTCAACCAGAGGTCAGGAGGTCTGAGTCAGAATCATGACCCCAGGAAAAGCCCTGAGAATCCCCTTGTATCAGACACATGAAGATCAGACCGATAAAACAAATTTAATGTATATATTTGTTTCTGTTTCTCTTTCCTTCTCCACAGGTAACAGTTAAAATTTACAAGCGTGGATCTCATGGCTGGCTCGGTAAATCCCTGGGCGCCACTACCACCATCCCGTCCAACACCTTTGTGATCTTCAGGAGCAGCGGCGAGGAAGCAGACGCCAAAATCCCAGCAGGCACCATTCACAGCATCAACCTCAGCATATGACCGTGTGTGTGTGTGTGTGTGTTTGGGTAATAAAGACAATCGCCATGACAGCAAATATTTAGATGCAACAAACCAAACTCTTAATGTAGTTCTCACAGAATGCTATTTTCACGGAGTGCCTTTTACTATGCAGTGTTTGTATTTTGTAATGTTGTACGAGCAGTTTATGTCTTAATTTATTGAGATAAAGGAAAGAAATGGGGGGGGGGAAAAAGAAAAAGCCCCATTTGCCAATTTCCCTGATTATCGGATCCTCTCTGGCAACATTATGATAATGAAGATGCTTTCAGAGAATTAGCCTGATTAACTTTCTCTTGTTGTGGATTTCTAGGGCTAGCCCACACTTTACACCGCCCATTAATTCGTCATTATTTTAACTGATTGTGTCACATCAGTTCAGGATTGAAGTGTTTAATGTGCTAATTGTGGCAGTTTAAAAAAAACAAAACAGTACCTCTGGTACAATGAGGGGCCCGAGCGCGTGTCTGCCTCTTTGGGTTAAATGGGAGGTGATTTACTGCGAAGGTTTGGACCGTGTAACTGTAAGGTGCTTTATTAATATGCTCGGCCGCGCGGAGGAGACGATAACGCATTCGAGAGCGCACAGGCGCGGCCACCAGCACCATTCACAACCGTGTCTGGGTCACTTTCCATCAGTTACCAGGCTTACGCGGCTGCGCTAACAGCTAGCAATTGTATTTACTGGGCCTGGCAGTGGCCAAAATGAAGTTATTTCCATCAAGATATCAGTGCCTTTAGCTAATGCAATAGAGGGGGCTCTCTGCGTTGATGGTATCTCTTTGCATGGCATCTCTCTACCTGAAACATCATTACACTGTACTCAAACTCCTCACTTTTTCAAACGTCTGTTTACCGTTTTACCTGAGGGACGGATCAGTGGTATTTGTGCGAGAAGCCCCGTGTTGTTTGCACCGGCATAAACGAAAATGTTTTAGACTCTGGTTTGTTTTGATAAGTCGCTCAGCAGTGCTTGGATTGTTTTGATGAATTCAACCTCTTTGGGAATTTAAACTTAAATACTGTCTGTATTTATATGGCACAGTTCATTTGTTCCGTTTACACACATTAATACAGTGAAAAGCTTACTCTGTCACACGTCACTCACACACTCGGGCAATTTGCAGTTCAGTATCTTGCCCAAGGACACTCTGGCCGGAATCGAACCACCAACCTTCTGGTTAGTGGACGACACGCTCCACTCCCGAGCCATGGATTCTTAAGAACAGTTTTCACAACAGTACTTAAACAGTTTTGATGATATCAGGTGATCTGGGACGAGCAGGAAGTTACTGTTTCGCACGATTTACTCAATTTTCCTTTTGCAATATATTAAAAAGAATAATTTGTTCATTTAAAGAATAAACTTCAAGCACTTTCAGCATCAACTCAAGAAGCACGGCTGCTTAACTCACTCTTCAGTTGATTGATTTGCGCAAAGTGGTTTTATTCATTGGTGTGTTTTTATGTTTACATGTATTTGTACTATCTGGTGTCATAATAAACAGATTTAACAATTCATTGCTTCTCATAGTAATTACTTCCTCCCTTGTTTTGTTTAGTTTGATAACAAGATTACGCAAAAACTACCGGACCAATTAGCAGGAAAGTTAGTGGAAGGATGCATTATGGGTCAGGGAGGAAGCCATTACATTTTCATGCAGCTCTGGATCAGGGGGCAGGACGGTTTTTTTTTACTTTCTATTACATTGTGAGATTTGTTTTAATTTTCACTGATTCCCAGGGAATAAATCATGGTCCTTATTGAAAGAAATCCGACATATTAAAGGAATGTATATCTGTGAATTTAAAGTGACTACTGGGCCTTGAGGTATACGCTCTACTTGGTGCCATATAGTTTACTACATTTTTTAATTAAGGTGGCCTCTCTCCAGGTTTCTTCCATTTCCAGATCTGAATGGTGCAGACAATCTGTAATATTGAGTCACTTCTCGCCACTGGGGTCACGAGGTTCCTTCCGAGCTTCATTTGGGAGATGGGAGGGCATGCGTGAACAGCTCACTCTGCTCTTTGAAAGCATGCGGTACGTCTCCAGCGCGGTAAAAAAGACTGGAGATTAGGAATGGATGACCGGCCACAGGGACAAAGCCAGCTCTGTTGGGGCAGCGTGGTGGAGACTGAGGGGTGGGGGGGGGCTGCGCTGAGCGGAAATGGACATGGAGATCAGACCAGAACATAGTGTGACAAGGTAACAAGGTAAACTGATCCAGGCAGCGATTCCTCTGGAACGTGAATCAATGAGGGTTCTGTTAAAATCCTCCCGGATATCGAGTTTTAAGTAAATCTATAGTAAAACACAATCAGCTGTAAATATGCGGTGGGTTTCTTTTGTGGTAAACATGTCATGTGTCCTATAGACGCATGTTCTACCCATCTGTAAGCTGCATGTTTTGGCATATAGAGAAGACTTGGTACTTGCTGGCCAATACAGTTAGTGAAAAATGACAAGTCTTGACCCTGCAGTAAAGCCAGGTGTCCAGCTCTGACCTCCCGCCATTCGGCACGGTCCTGGGGCTGTCAGGTCAGGTGACCAGTTTGACCTTTCCTTTGTAAACCGTAGAGCAGCCTGGACACGGGGGACGGGCCGCTCTCCAATGACATACGCGAAGGAATGAGCCTCAGCCCCGGCCATTCAGGTGGAAATCCTGCACCACCACGGCCCTGTATTCATGTGGGTCAGTACCCGGGGACATCGGTTTGTTTTCCCTCTGCGAAAATGTTTGCAACACTTCCTTTCTCCTGCTTGACAAACACAGAAACTCCTCATCTGAGGTTTTGCTGCTTCAGCTCGACGAGCTCAAAGGTTCTGAGGTCAACGCGCTCTTTTTAACTAATATTTTCTGAGATGCCGGCTTGTTTTGTCAGTAAAGGGCCCTAGAGAGGAGATTGTGTTTACTGTAAGTGGGGAAACTGTCAGTGCTCCAATATTCAGCGGCTAACAATCCTGAACGTCACTTTACTTTGCATCTGTTATTTACCTGCTACTCTTGGCTTTAAAATACATCAGATTTACAAAAGTATTTCTTCTGGATAGATGATTCATTTTTACTGCAGCTTCAGACTCAAAGTTTACACACATTTTAAAAAGGCAAATATGCTCAATTTGGTTTTTTTGAGATGTCCACCTTTAAATTTAGAAATACTCCACAGCTTAACCTGTTCAGCGCCTGTTGAAGTCACTCAAATGGAAAAATATGAGAAGAGAAATTAACTGATGCTCACAAGTGAATGATTTTCATGAAGTGAGACCATATCCTCATTCAGTCCATTGGGTCTTTTCATCCTTCAGACAATCTCTTTCCTTTTTCTTTTCCAGGCCAAATTTCACACTTAATAATTTTCCAGAATCATCCTCTTTGTAATCACAGGACGTCTTGAGGTCTTGAGTGAAACCTGCTTAAATGTGATAAAGAAAAAAGGTTCACATTGACATATTAAAAATAACATTTTGTTATAACAATTGTTGTCACCCAAAGAACCTGTTTTGTTCAGTCTTTATCTCAATATGTTATGATAATGCTGATCTTCAACACCATGTGATGATTTATTATGTTTATTTTGCACATGCCTCTGGACCACCTCATTGAATATTTTCATGGAAATCCCAGCAGGCTCAGCAGGACTGTCGTAATGTGTGTGTGTGTGTACATGTGCTGCCAGTGACAACTATTAGCAAGGTTAATGCTGTGGATACTAACATCCATCACTTCAGTTTCATTAGCGTTGTCCTTTGACCTGCTCCACATAATGTTGTCAAACGTGTCAGGCGGCAGATTATTGGGAGGTATGATGATCAATAGATAAATAATAGAGGGCTGCTGGCGAGGCTGCGGAATAAACCTCCGCCCGGCGCTCTGCTGCCTGTCACAAATCTGAAAAAAAAAACAAATGGACTAGCCAGAGGCAAGAGCCATCAGTAATAATATAATGTGTGGATGATGATGAATTAGGGCCAGACTTCTCAATGCATCGCCGTTCCACGCACAGAGACATCACTGGACGAATGCATTGATCCCCTGCGTTCACATTAGTTTGCTTAATCTGCATTTGAGTCGATGGGACAACACAGTGTTTCACTTCACTGGATTCACAAAAGTTAATAATGTCCAATAATCAAAAACTGTTTATGAAAGCACCTCCTTTTTGTGTCATTGATTCGGCTCCGTAATGCACTGATCACTCAGACAGGATGCACTTAGGAAACAATGTGTTTTCTATTCAATAACATAGATTTTTCCCTGCATGTGTACTTTCATTTTACTAAGTAATGTTTTATTTTTCTCAGATCTTTGCTTTTTGTTGGGTTTAAGTCCTTTTTAAAGCAATGTCTCACTTGTATTTATGCACGTCCAGTAATTATTAACTCACTCTGCACAGAGCTTTAAGTTCGTGAGTCCATTAAAATATTCTTGCACTATTTTGCACTATTTGTAGGTTTTCCTTATTCTTATGTTATTTTCGATAATTTTACATTAGCAAAAATATGTAGGATGTAATGAGGACGGTGGGAGTGATTGCATTTTTTTTTTAATTAGGGGAGTAAAATCACAATAAGGATCTTTACTGTTAAATATCATTGTTTCCTTTTGAATTTACCTTTAGAGTCTATGCTATGTTTTGCTCTGTTATGTTATGTTATAATATGATATGTTACCGGTATGCTATGCTATGCTATGCTATGCTATGCTATGCTATCCAATAATGTGTTATGTTATGCTATAATATGTTATGTTATGTTATGTTATGTTATGTTATGTTATGTTATGTTATATTATGCCTGTTGTCATTTTGCTCTCCTAATTAATAAAAAAACTAAAACATGCCCTCACTCCCACCATCCTCATTATAACCTACATATTTTTGCTATAGTTCCCAAACAATGCTGCAGTCAACCTACATAAACGTCCTCGGATTCATACGTAAACTATGATATATTACACAACGCGGACAAAGCCAGTAGCAGAGAACGGCTCCGAGCTGCTTGGTTTTGTTTAAGAGAAGGTGTCACTTAAGACCCATGAGATCCCCACGGCCCATAACCATCTCCACAATAGCTGTGGTGTCCATGTTCCTGTGTGCTGAGAGCTGCAGTGAGATCACACTGTCGTGACCTAAATGTCACAGGGCAAAACAAACAGAAAAGACAGAATAATGGCTTTTTTTATGATGCATAAATGTGATTATACTACGAGGAACAAACATAGACTGACAATGGAGGAGAAATGGCCCATATTGATCTGTGAGTTACATTTCATACCATGTGACTCTATAACATGTTCTGTAAGTTCATCGCCCACCTCCTCTGTTTCCCCTAAACTTAATTGGCGGATAATAGTTGGCTGGAAATTTTATTCTTCAGAGGGATTGTGCCAATAACGTTTCATAAAGCAGGTTGAAATGGATACAAGGAGTCAGTTAAACTTCGCCCGCAGTCACTCGGAGGCCCACAGGGAACCTGAGCCTCAAAGATGTGGTGCATTAGTTCTGCTAAGCTAACCGTGAATGCTAATTGCAGGAAGGACAAACTGTAACCCTTGCCCCGTGGCCATGAACCCATTACACTGCACAGAGGGTTTCATAGACACAGGCAGCGTACAAAGAGGCTGCCCTGAAAAGGCCTGCAATCTGATTTCAGTTTAAATGGGGATAACAAGTTATTGTTTTCCAAAGTCCCCTTTGGGATTTGTCCCTTGTGTTGTTTTTTTTGGGACTGCGTGAAAGAAAAATGCCCGTCACTCCAAAGCTGACCGCAAATCACCGACACAATGCAACAGGTTCTATGTTTTCAAGTGGGATATGTTGCCTGATCCGCAGGACTTACCCACAGGTGGCTGTCTGACATGGATCAGTTGTGTTTAAGTGCTTGTGGTTTCAGCCCCGGAGGGAAATCGACAACCCCGTCATGATGTGAATTGACAACCTGTGCATCAAAGTGTCCTTCATCAGTGGGAGCCCTCGAGTGTTGTCCCTCGGTTTTACAGCCTTAAACACTAAGAGACTCCGAACAAAACCCGAATCCATGAGCTTAGCTGAAAAACATGTCACTGATCTGATCTGTTGTCTGGATAAACAAGAGAGTTCACTTTTCTGTGTGTTTTCACCTTTAATCTCTGCAGCCCTGTGCCCCCCAGCCATACATTTTCAAACATGACCCCAGATGCACTGACTGCCCCCGTCTTCTTTACACATTCATACATTCATCAGTTTGACAGGAGACATGAAAGCTGCACTCTTTCCCCTCCAAAGCACCAATTTCCACAGTTTACCTTTTGAGGTGAATGTTTACTGTGACACCTTAATTACCCAATCATAGTACAGATAAATACTTTAAGTTAAGGTTGAACATACATTACAGCCATGCTGTCAATGTGTGTTGTTAATTGTGTGCTAACGTCCTAAACTGAAGTACTGGACACATGAAAACTCAACCTCACAATGATGATTAAAATTCAACCTCAGAGGGACATGAATGTCCAGAATATTTTTGAGATATCAATCTAATAGTTGATAAGATATACTTCAATCAAAACCAGGAAAGGTAACCTCATTGTGGAACAAGAGGAAAAACCCAGGGATCACCAAAGTCAGGATGATTCATCCTCTGGGGACGATGAATGTCTGTGCAACATTTCATGGCAATCCATCCAATAATTGCTGAAATATTTCAGTCTGCACCAAAGTGGGGGACGGACATTATTTTAGATTATTTATTTATTTATTTATATTGTGGCCAAAGCCTGTAATCCAACTTCAGCACCTCGTACACTATTTCAATTCTCACCTAACAAATGTAATCTGGTCTCATAGTTCTGCAGGCAGGCCTAATTCTAAACCATCAATGCCACGCAGGTTTATTATCAGATGAAAAATCTGCGACAAAAAGCCCACGAGCCAAAATAAAACCTCACGCCCCAAATCTCCGACCCTCCTGTCACACCCAGACACTTTTGATTTACTATATCGCGGCTCCCAGGTGAGAGCCTCCTCCACCAGTCGGCCCCAGTGCTGCCTGCCCGGCCCGTAAAGAGATGGATGACGGTGAGCGTTGAACCTAGCAGTCGCTCACATGGCCTTGAGCTTTAGCGTCTAATTAGGCTCTAATGTAACTACAATGCTCTCAAGGAGATGCTGTTTTGCCCTACACAGCCCTTTAAAAGCCTCCCCCCCGGGGCAGGGGCAGCGTGGAGTGAGGTGCTGTGGCAGGCCACAGCCACATCCAGGAGAAAGGCTCCGGTTTCCCTGCCCCAGCTGGGACGTCAACGGGTCCAGGATCTTTATTTTTGGGCCAAGTCTGATGGCTGTAGGGGCTCATCTCTAAAATAGAAATCCTTAGATTTTTTTTATTATAAACATTTTACATCTTCTTTAACCTAAATCTACTGAATCTTTTCAATGTAAACATGCACCTGTCACTTTTTTTTTGTAAATCAAGCGACTGAGCCGTCCAGTGTCCGGTTTGATTTAAAAGGAAATGTAGCTTATTACTGAGCAATGTAGCCCAATGAAATGATTTATTATTTGTGAGCAAAGCCATTGGTTGCAAGTGTTCTGGTGAATATTGAATCCTTCATGCGTCTTGAGGTTAGACATAAGACAGCTACAAAAAACTTTGGGTGTGAAATAATAAGATAAAGATGCGGATCGTTCATTAAGTCACTGAAGTGCATGGAATTATTGGATGGCGTCTCTAGTCTGTGATGTGGTGGGGAAACAGGAGACAAAACCAGAACACGGAGTGGTGTCAATATTTTCCTGATGCATCATCATGTGATTTCCTCATTTCTCCGCAGCGCGTGAAGGACGGTATCATCGGCTTGATATAATATTAGAAAGAAACCGGTCTTGAGAGATAAGGTGTCTGGCTGAAGGTCACCAGCGCCCTCTCCAGTGAACATACGAGCCTCCTGTGGTCGGGTTAAATGCACCTGACTGGCTGTTGGGAGCACAATCACCCATTTTAATTGTCATGTAACGGTTTCATGTAGAGCCAAACTGTCTGCAACACTTCAGTGGTTGGAAACCAGAGCCCGGCCACACGACCACACGTGGTTAACTGGGCCTTTGCAGCAGGACCAAAAAAAAAAAAAGAACCTGGAGAGATCTCTGTGGAGACAGGCTTGGAGGAAGATGCTGATAGACAAAGCAACAGATGCATCTGCTGCAATTTTCTAAATTACTAATAAATCCTTTATGGTACTGAACAAAAAAACTACATGTGTACCTCTTTGTACGCTCCAGGTCTGAAAAATACTAATTGCTTCTCTGCTCCTAAATTACCTTTTTCTATAAAACAGCTATCCACCAGAGATGAGAAAACCTCAACGCTTTCAATGCACATTCAAAGAACTCAATTTTCCAATTTATCGGAAGCCAAAGATGACAGGAAACAAGGTAATTCACCATCGCCCCAACAACAACCCCCCTCTGGCCAATTCTACGTCTGTTTCACGAGCAGTAATTGCGTCCCGAAATGAACGCCATTTCATATTAAGCTGCAGCCTCGATCCCACGTCAAAGACAAGACTCATTATCGACAATCATGGGAATTAGTTACATCATTTAAACCAAACCGAACTAATCGTTTCCAGGATACCGCAGAGGCAGATAGAGCCATTAGAAAAAATTGGAGCTCTTAAACAGAATAATTGACATCTATATCTTCTCTGCTGCTTTGGCTGAAGGGCTTCAGAAATTGCATTAGTTGCAATTGAAAAATCTGAACTGAGGGGAAAAGACGCCACATGAGACTTTTGCAGGGAACTGCTCTGTTCGCCGTGGCCATTCATACACAACACTGAACAGTGCATGACAAAACTATACTTTTGAATTACTGGCTCTGAAATTGTACACCTCTGCCAACAATAACACAATGTGTGAGGACACCGTGACCTTCACCTTTGACCACCCAACTCTAATCAGTTAAACCGATAGTCTATGTGAACATTGAGTCAAATTTGAAAGCATATTATTAAAATAAAACATTCGCAAGGCAAAAAAGGGTTTGTGAGGTCGCAGTGATCTTGACCTTTGAGATTTGATGACCAAATTCTATTCAGGTTAACCAAATTAATGGACAGGTATGTCCAAATTAATGTTTGTGCTGGATGTAATGGAATTCTGTGTTCATGATGTGACTGTGACCTGGACTTTGGACACCCAGAATCTAATGAGTTCACCTTTTATTCGAAATGAACATTTGAACAGAATTTGACAAAATATTCTCAATGTTTTCCTGTTATGTTTGTGACCAAAAGACGTGTTGGGTGATATCTCTGCGAATTTGGCCTTTGACCACAAAATATGTTCGGACCAAATTTGTAGAAATGTCAAGGTGTTCATGAGATATCGCGTTTACGAGAACAGACGGACAACCAGAAAAACATAACATCTTTGACCACTGGCTGTCGCAGAGGTATAAAAAAAATGCCTGTCCTGCATCCAACAGTCACCAGTACAACTTGGAAAACTTGACTCTATAAATTCACAATTGATGATGGAAAAGTATGACCCTACCCCTAAATATTTTTCATTTAAAAAAATATTAAATTTCTAAATGGATTTCTCAATTAACAGGTTCATAGCAAACCCACAGTACAGTGAAACTAATAGGATGGACAGCACTTTGCAGTTTGCTTCAGCCCCATTTAAACGTGGATTCACCACTTAGGGTTCTCAGCGAATAATTCACCATTCAAAAAATTGGAGAAATACAGAAAAGAGCCTCTTAATCATTTTATTTTAGTTTGCCAGATGCAGCCGGTTCATCCAGTTTAGTGGTTTTCTCCATATTTTCCCCCTGGTGATAAAGCAGGATCTGGTTTAGGCCGCAGACCTCTGATGTCTATCAGCACAGGTCACTGTCTGGGGGCAAGTGGAGCCTTCGGCAATACGAGTGGATCATCGCTTTCCCTCAACACATCGTGAAGAGAAGCTTTTCTGCCCCGACACATTCCTGGGATTTCTCTCAGGTTTTCTTTTTCGCAGTAAGTAAATGTGACAGAGTGCGTTTGTGCTGTTGATCAATGTTTTATTATACAAACAGAGCTCGAATCAGTGTCAAAAAGTTTCAGTGTTAAAAATGTAAGAGTCAACAAAAAAGATCACGACATCAGTTTGTGTTGATGACCATGCAAAAGCAGAAAAAGGTGTATTTGAATCAGACAACGATGCATGGTCATTGGAACATACATGAAACAAAAAAGAACTATATAACAAGAGCCAGAACAGAAAAGATTTTAACAGACAACAGTTACTTACAAGAAAGTTCAACTGTATGGAACAGAAAGAAATGACAGGAGACATTTTGATAATGGTACACTGGATACCAGCAGATAACCCAAACACACGCAGAGGGAACTGTTGCAAGGTGGACTTAGGTTGACCTGTAAAGAAGAAAAGAAGAGATTCAATCAACTTGAGTCATAACTGCAGCAGTTTGTGCTACATTCAATACTATATTTAGGTCGGAGGTTTGACATCCATTCAGTCTAATTGACTAATGTGGAGAGAGCTATACTAACCTAACCCTTTAATGATGATGTAGGGCAGATAAACGAAAATACAGGGAAAACCAGCCTGTTTATTCTGTGACTGACGTCAGACAACAGCCTGTATGAAAGGCTGAACTGAAGCCAGAGAGTGTATGAACGCCCTTAACTGCCACAAATGGAAAACATAATGGAACAAAGATCTGGTAATACAGACATTATCGGCACATGGAAGGTCAATGTCATCGTTGCTCTTTTTCACAAAAAGATTCTTAGCAACCTGTCGGAGAATCTTTCTGAAGTGAAATCATTAAACCAACAAATAAACAGTTGCACCTAGATGTTAATGTTCCAGTTAAATATTTTTTATGATATACTGCATGGAAACAATAATACAGTTCCTGGTCAGACATTGATTTAGAAATGCCCTTTTTAATGGAAGCAAGGTATGAAATACTGAAAACATAGTTCTGTATAAAAAAAAATAAAAATCCTTATCACAGTTTTGTCAAATATAACAACCTGTTGGTTTCTCTGTTCCATGTGATGATAAACCTATGATCATTCGGCTTTAAGCTGCTGGTTGGACAAAGCTAAGCTATCTGAAGACATCTCCTTGGCATTTTCTTTTGCTATCTTGTCATTTTATAGACTGAACAATTTAATCAATGTGACCTTCAACTTAACACTGTGATCCTGCCACTTTATTCACTATTATAATGTACTGCATCACTTTGTACAGCAGAAGGTTTCCATGTGTCTGTTATGACAGCACAGATACAAAGACTCACAGGAGGATTTTCAAGTTCTCATCTGTGCATCTTTCAACTGTCGGATATTGAAAAGTGGACGAGCTGAGATAAAGATCGGCATATGCTGCAGGTGGACGTGCTCCCTGTAAATACAGCTGCTCATAGATTCAGTGAGAAGCAAGGTGCCACATTATGCAGGAGTACACACCCGAGGGACGAGGAAGACTCACTTGGGCTTCGTCTCAGCATCTGTGACTTGGCGGATGAAGATGGCATCCTCCGGGTGGCTGATGTCACCCTTTTCTTGCATGTAGGAGGAGGCGATGGCGAGCATGGTGCCGTCGTTATTGAAAGCAAGGGAGGCGATACTGGTCGGGTACCGGTGGAACTGGCACAGGCGCTTCTTGTTGAACGGGTCCCAGATGTTCACAAAGCCGTCCGAGCCACCTGGTCGAAGGGGAGACTCAAGGTCAAGCTCAAAAGATTTAGAATGTGTTGAGATATGGATCTATAATAACAGCTTGTTCCACGTGCGACCTTGGCAGCTAAATGCTAAAGGTCACAGGTAAATATCTGAGCTTTGCAAAAACAAATTACCCCATTACAGAAACAAAATCATTGCTTTTATCAAGTAGCCACTAATGAACCAGTCGTACCTGTGGCAAAGGTGTTGTGAACACTGTGAAATGAGATTGCATTGACGGGGTAAACGTGCTCAATTCCATCCTCCTTCAGCCTGTGGCATTTGAAGGCGTATTTCTTCTTCTGAACCTCCTGACTTGGGTCCAGGTACTCCACAGCTACACGTCCCTCGATTGAACTCAAGACGTAGCCCTGCAGCCAAGACACAAAGTACCAAGTTACCATTCAACTTCTTCACATTAACACAGGAATCTGTTTCGTAACATGATACTCTGTAAGGAGTAAATTACCCGTCAACAGCTCACTGTAAGTTTCATTAGTGCTGTGTAAACTATAATCGATGTCTATTGGGATTTGAAGGGTACCTGTTTGTTGGGGAAAGCTCTGATGCTGCGTGTCTGATACTTGAGACTGGACTCTCTTCTTTGCTGTACGTAGCCCATGTTCCTCAGGTCCCAAACCAGGACTCTTCTTCCAGCTGTGCCGACGATTAGTCTATCTCCGGCCACAGAAAGCGTATACACCTTTCATAAAGATCACATGTATGAGACAAGAGGGAGATGACACAGGCAATACACACACAAACAGCAAGGTAACATAATAACAGTGAGATGTCACCTTTTTCACCAGGTTTCTGTATTCTCTCATTCATACTGTTGTGTAAAGTTTGCACAATAAACTCTAATATTTATCATCAATATTAGCATGTTGTATCATTAACATCAGGTCAAATGCAAGTACTTTTTGAAGAAAAGATTTATTTGAAAGACAGTTCAACAAGTTTCTTTGATAAATAAATACAAATCAACTCGGCAAGGAACTAACAATTGCATGTAAACTAAATCGGAAAATCTTGCAATACTTGATTTACTGTACTATAACAACAAAATATAAGTGATTCTGACCCGACACGATCATCTTATTAATATCTTTAAAATAACAATGGCATGCCTCTTGTGCTCTACCTTCTCAGGCTGAGTAAAGGTGCCAGCGTTGCAGGGCGTCCTCGGGTCCCACAGTCGAACCGATCTGTCCCAGCTACCCGTTACCATGACGTTAACCTCTGGGCAGTACTCCACACAACGGATTGGAGCATCGTGTGCTCCAACTATTGTATCTGTTTAAAGAGAATATTGCAGCAGTCAATAGAATAAAAAATTCAGCACATTCAACTCTCAGATGTGAAGAGTTGTGATACTGCCTGAAAGCTTTTATTGCTACTTAACCGGTTTGCAACGTACCTTGGTCTGTGTTCAAATCATGAGTTTTTAACTGTGCATCTAATCCTCCACTCCAGGAATGTGTTGGGTCCTGCAAGTTAAAAGGTGAATATTATCTGTACATATCAGACAAAAGCTTTGACGAGACAACAAGGACCACATACAAAATTCTTTGACCTACATAAAAAGCACAGTCAAGAACTGGAGCTGAGTGCTGGTACTTCATCCGCATGGTGTTGCCTCCGACATCGAAGAGACGGACCGTGCAGTCCCACGAGGACACCAGCAGGAACTGAGCTGTGCTGGGGCTGAACTTGACGGCAGAGATGGTGTCCTCTGGTCCCTGGTTCAGTTTGTACTCATTGGAGCCCGTCATCTGCAAGAAGGGAAAAGATAACCATCAAGACTAATGGACAATATATAGGGTATAAACTACACTTTAAAACACGGTTTAACACCACAAACTGATGCTTTAAAACTACTATGGAGTCAAACCAATATGAATCCGACACTGTCTGTATATTTATGTTGATTCAATCAAGTATATACACTTGATCAATATTTTGGTATTATAATATTATATGTTTAAAGCTTCACAATTTTATTATTTATTTGATAGATTTTGTACTTAACGTCATTATGATGCACTAATGTGTTGTTTGGTTCTAAATATCAAACGTAATGACACTAAAATGTGATATTTTAAAATAATATATTTTAGTGTTACCAGGCATCTTGTTGTTTAATGACATTTGACGCCAGAACTACTCACATTGTTGACCAATAACAAACAAACAGGTCCTTATCGATATGACTGGATAAGCATCAATGATCTACGCTTCTCTTTTCGCTGAACTCCCTGGAAGTAGCCTCCTCCACTGTCCGGCTTAAGGATCAGTGTGTTTCCTGCTTGTTATTAGCCGTGCCCGGTTACATTGGCTACGAGTTTAGCTAACAAGCCCAACCGAGAGCTAAGCATGCGCCATTTGAGCTCCCGAAAAAAACCACGATCTGTTACTGGAGCTCGATGAAAGGTGAAGTTTGATTCGCAGCGTGTCTCGCGTTTGCTCTTATTCCAAAAACAACGTGAACCGCTCCACCACATCCAGCAATTACACCAAGCCCACGCCTGTCGTTAGCGGTGTTTGCTAACAGGGAAGACAACGCGGGCTACACACGCTGACATGAGGCGTTTTATTTCACTTACCGTGTCGGTTCGGAGCCTTTCAGACGAAAACGATGCTATGTTAACTGCGCCTGTTTATTCCGCGCTGGTTTACGGTAATATAATCATATAAATAACGTGGAAAAGAGCCGAACAGCTAAATGTGTCTGCGCTAAGCTAACTCCCCTGCTAGCAAGCGCTGAGCTCTGCAGACGGAGGACGCTGATTGGTTGGAATGAACGTTCGAATTCCCGCCTGCGATGTGATTGGCCGGTCGAACACCGACGTTTACTTCCGTTGTCTCAGCGCAGATCACGTGACATAGGACTTCTCTCTCTCTCTCTCTCTCTCTCTCTCTCTCTCTCTCTCTCTCTCTCTCTCTCTCTCTCAGTAACACATTTGTTTTCTGTCATTTTATCTTTCATCAAAATTAATACAATATAAATATAATAAAAAACTATAATTTAATGGCCATAGTAAATTAAGAGATTGGTAATTTTTAAATGAGCCACAATAATCTACACACAGCTTTTATCTTTCCATGTTAACCCATATGTATGCTGTTGTAAGATAGACTTCTTTCTTTCTTTTTCTGTTTCTGTGTGATTTGAGTTTGCCCCAAAAGGTCTAGTTTAATAAAAAATAATTTCCTATATAGGCCAGCAGGTCATGTAATAATAATAACAATGAAAATGTATTTGTTTTTACTTTTTAAAACCCACAGTTGAAAAGTGCTTCACTCATATTTACTATAGGATATTACAGTCCTCTTCTCAGATGCAAAAGAAGAAGAAATGCCCAATATGATTGGATTAATGAAAAATTAGCTTTGACATTTATTCTTTGCTTTTTAATTCCCATGTAACAACTTTCATCTACAGCCTATAGGTTTTAATCACCACAGCCTATTGTTTTTTAGCATTATTATTGATTATTAAAGAAAGGATATAGGTCTGTATATGCAGCAGATCAATACTGCAAGAGATCATGTGTTTGTGTGTCTGAATCAAATATTCTCCGATGAAGAAACACAATTCTCAAATGGTCTTTGAAATTGAATGTAATTGAATTACAAAATTCTCAAGTCATCAAATAAAAAAAAAAATGACCATCATTATTTAACTTCAACATTATTTAACTTTTGATGATTTATTTTTTTTAATCTCTCGAATACCTGCACGGTGCCTGAGATATTTGAAAAATAGACATTTGATGAATAACACATCACTCCATACTCACAAAGGTTTGAAAACCAAGATTTTTTACAACATGATTTAAACCAACAATCCTTTCTTTTCCCTCATGTACATCACTCTTGAACATATTTCTTTTTGGAAGGAATTCTTTACTGGGTGTAAGACCATAGAATATACAGAATTTCAATAACAATATCAGAGGAAAAACATACACAAAAAGAACAGAGGGTTTTTTGGCTCTTTCATGGCTTTAAAATCACCGGCAAAACATTGCATCCTTAAAAACAATGACATCACCTGCAGCTTTTCTGGTTATTTTGTCAAGGATCACATGATTGTCCTCACTATTACATGACAAAGAGAAAAAATTATATTTGTTTTTCCTGCAAAAGTGTAACTATAGGTAGTCTAATGTCAAGCCAGAAATATTGCACAATGTTGGAAAATGCCAAAATATTAAATTCCACATGTTTTGTACAAACACTGACACAAATCTCTGTAAAATACATATGGACAGTAAACCCTGTTTAAAGCAAGTTCTTTTTTTCCTAAGGGAACAGCAACCACTTTTAAAAACGTAATGATTTCACCTATAATAATAACAACAACAATAACAATTATAATTTTTGAGTGGGGGCTGTAATAGGTAATTTGTGTCTTGCTTACACTTCAGCAGGATAAAGGACAAATAATAATAATAATAATAATAATAATAATAATAATAATAATATGAACTAACATGGTGTCCGATTAATCTACAAAATATACAAAATGTTTTTTATTTTTTTCACTGAAGCTCACTCTCGTTTAAAAACATATTTACAGCTGAATGGACACAGTCAGTGTTAAACAGGCCTCAGCAGTGGCACCGGGTGGGAATAGTACATGTGGTGGGGAAAAGCCAGCAGCGACTGGCTGCCCGGTGAGTTTGCAGAGGGGCCCCCGGTCGAGTCCGGGGCCCCGTGCTCGTGGTACAGTATGGGAACCCGCACAATCCTTTGCGCCGCCGCATGGCTCAGGTTGGCCGCCTCCAGCTCCGCGGCCAGCTGCCTCTTCCACTTATTCCTCCGGTTCTGGAACCAGATCTTCACCTGCGTCTCCGTCAGGTGCAGGGACGCGGCCAGGCCCGCGCGCTCCGAGCTGCTCAGGTAGCGCTTGATGTCGAAGGTGGACTCCAGCTGGAACACCTGGCTCCGGGAGAACACCGTGCGCGTCTTCTTCTTCCGACACGGCTTCTTGTCGGCGTCCAGCTCGTCCGTCTTTTTCCTCCAGTCGTCCTCCGGGTCCAGCTCTCTCTTCGGCTCCTCCGCGTCGCTCTCGTCCAGCGTGACCTCGTCGTCGGCGCTTTCCTCTTTGACATCCTGCAGGTCACTTTTCTGGATGTCCGGGGAGCGCCTGTCCGGTGCCTGTGATGCCTCCCTCGGGGTTGCCTTCTCAGACACTGAAGGAAAAAAAAATTTTTTTCTCAGTTTTCAAACATGATCCCACAGTGGCAACCACATGCATTTAATTAATTGCATATTCAGAAACATGCGTTTTGTAATATCGATTTTTAATCAAGGATTTATGGACATGGCTCCTTATAATTAATAATTATTCTAAGAACAATTCAGTCTCCATGAAATGAAACGTGCAAAAAAGGCCTTTTGCATTAAAACTACTACATTTTTTCTGAACAAAAAGCTGCAATTTCCTCATATGCAGATTCAAAAAAATATTCACCTCCGCTCCTCAGATGAGCCCCAAGCGTGTATGGATACCACCAGGTAGACGCTCTGTCCAGATACTGCCCCGAGAGTCCAATCCTCTGTGGCGAGGGCAGCTCAAACCGAGGGAAAGATAATTCACCGAGCCGGGAGAAGAAGCTGCCCTCAAACACTCCTCTGGACGAGCCCAGGAAGCTCTTCTGCTTCGCGGGTTTGTCCTCGATGTTCAGCAGGTTCTTTATGGAGAAGGGTGAGTCTTTTGCTGGTTGGCGAGTCTCTTGCGCATCAGAGTCTGCCATCACCGTTTTACTCTCCGATGTGGATCACCATCCAAAAAAACTTACCAGGGGGTAGAAACACCTGACGAAACGATCTTCTCGGATAAAATGATTTGTGAGAAGAAGAGAAAGAGAGATAGTAGAAGTCGCACCCAGCTGCGTGCGTCCACCTCCCGAGGATGATCGGAGCGAGAGCGCAGGGATCAGTGCGTCAAACATGCGCTGGATGGATGGAATGATGGAATCAAAAAAATGCCGGCCAAGTTAAAACGCGCTCGGTCTCTGCTATTGGGCAGGTAAAATAGCAAATGGGATTTGAGATGAAACCTCAGGGGGCTGTGACGAGAATAGACTAAGAAGAGAAAGGCCGCGCGCAAGCGTTTTGGCTCCGGGCTCAACAGTGTAGGCGCACACTTATCAACCAATTAGAGGAAAGAGGAAAATGTCTCAATGTTTTAAGGGAGGTGCGGCACCATCACCGGTCAGTAAATTCAATCAACGGTCCAGAGATCTTCACACTTTAACTTGGCCTTGGCACAATTATTACGCAAAATTACGCATAGATTTTACGCATCACGAAAGCCACCAAAATATATAAAAGACAAACAAAAAATAAGGAACATCCAAATTAATAAGTATTATATTTATGTTCAACAACACAATTTGCTGATTTGAATTTTGTCGATACATTTTTCAACCTGACATCCATCTGCTTCAGTCCCAGCATCCCTCTGTTCCACCTCAGTGCAACGGGAAAGCAATATGCACCGTGCACTTCACCTGCACCGGAGCTCATTGACTTCAGTGTAATTTTATTAGGCAGGAAGTGCTACGGGCGGACATCAAAATTGAATGTTTATACCATTGTGATAAAGGCTTTTCAAATCAGCTTTGGCACAAAAGGCTGCAGACGCACAGAGGCAGCAGGTGGTGTAATGCAATGAAACAGCAAGTCTTGTCTCTGTCACAGATTATAACAACACTGACTGGTGTTTGGCTGCAGCAGATTGTATGTGATCAGATTAGATGATAATTTAGTAGAAAATGAGCAGTGGGCCTCGCCTGTATTGTTTCTGCTTTCAGATTGAGATAACGTGCAATATATTGAGAATGCAACATGCAGAGGGTATAAGATTCTCTTTAATCTAAATCTGTCACCGATAAAAAACAGCATCTAACACAGAAGTTATATCTGTCAATGCAGTGATATAAATGCACCTATTTAGGATAATTTGAGGTGAAAGTTGCCTCAGAAATATCGAAAATGAACCCAGAGGGAATTCAGTATTTATGATTTAGACCGAACCTGAGGCAGATGCAGTGAGCTAATCACACAAATTGAATTTGCTCAACCTGCAAACATGCAGCCTGTCCTTTCAGCTCGTGGAGCAGCTCTCCAGCTCTAAAGGACAACACTGTGTTTTGTGGAAAGCTACTTGAATCCCTGCATAATTAGAGGTCTCATGGCTGTGTTAAAGATGGGGGCGGAGAAAGAGGCTGCTTGAGCTGCGTTTGCCAGCTCCAAGTGAAAAGCAGGATAGCTGTGTTTTCACCAGATTATGTTCATTAAACCGGGGCTCGTTCCACACACAGAACAAGTCGGAGTGGGTCAGAGGGGAAAACGGAGGACACACTCAATCAGTGATGCTAACACAGGCCCCTGTTTCCACTTCACTGCTTTGTCAGCAAACATGGACCTGATGTTATTAAATATATTCTAGAATATCTGTCCGTCCAAGCTGTCATTCCCCTCAGAGTGATGACAAAACACTGAAATCATTTAGAAGTAGAAGTTTATATCTACATCACAATATTTTCACACAATTCTATCATATAACAAAGCATATTTTTTGGGAATACAGGTGTAATCAGGTGACATTTAATATTTTGTTATTTGTGATCATGACACCAAAGCTTAGGTGATTCTCTGCCACGACAGACAAAATAATCTATATAAATATTTCATCATTATTTAGTAGCACAATCGGGAAGTGAGGTGATCAATAAAACATGAGAAGGATGAAGAATTCTTTGTCAAAATAATACACTGTAGTAAATTTGTCTTTTGCTTATTGTTTTCTTTTTTCTCACAGTATTTGTTTAAATTCTGGGTTTTCAGGCAACCAATAAAACAAAAGCTTTATCAGTTTAATCAGGAAAATTCATATTCTAACGGATGTGAACATTTCGCGATCAATCGGTTTCTTTTATTAAAGAAAGATGATAAAACAGATACACAAACAATGGATGTTTGTATATGTTCTTATTCATTTGCTTTCTGAAATCCAAATGTGGCCACTGCTGATCTGTTATTACAACATTATGAATCTGACTTTTAACATCCGCGTTAATGAATAACTCATGTTGGTAATTGTTCCTTGTTGTTTAGCAGATACACAGTAAGTAACATGTACATAAGGGGTCATGTGTAATAGCTGTTAATGGTCCTATACATGTGCACACAACTCGCCTGCCTGGTGTAAAACAATAGGCCTCATTTTACACAGCTCGGAGGCCATGTGATCAATCTCACCTGAAAAATTATCAGTGAGGCAATTACGCCAGGCAGGCGGGCTCTTTTCATCTGAAGCACCGGTGTAATTAAATTGGTATAAAATATCATTAGAGGTGACAGGCTGTTATGAGACATGATAATTTACTGCTCCTGCACTGAGGAGCCTCTCCAGCTCAGGGTGCTGTAGTCACTCTGGAGAATGCTTCCATCTAGTGGCAGAACTCGATACTACTCTGCAAACGGTCAGTGACACCAAAAACAGATGATTCACAGCATATTACACATTTATCGATTTTGATAGATGACTGTTTACATTTTTACGAGGCATGAAACTGTTAAATTACATTTCAGTATCCTGCAAAGACAATACTGACGTCTGATTTCAGTCATAGCCACCTCCTGAAAGCACTGAAACGTTAAAATTAAGATCTAAAATAATATCTTAATTAATTCTCATATTGCAACACAAAGACAGTTATTTGAAATGATTGATCATGACATCTCAGTAAACAGAAGAACAAACGAGGCAAAGAGGAAAGTGGTAGAGATGTACAGTTGAAGAATGCTGTCGTATTTCAAAATGAAGAAGTGACAACAGAAGGCAAACGGAACAATAAAACTTTCACCCTAAAGCATGGGAACTATAACTTAATCAGCAACAGCGGTAGTGGGAACTACTTTACAAGTGTACAAGTTGAAACTGTAAGAAAACTCTATGAAAGCAGGTCTACAGCGTTGCACCGCTGCAGCATAATCCCACCAGATTCATATTTAAAAAAGATATGGAGTGTAACACAGCAGAGTGCAATCGATCAGGTTCCCGTTGGAAGTTTTTAGTAGTCGTACTCCTTATCGATGAACTTGGCTATACTGGAAAGCTGAACATTCGTCGTGCCCTCATAAATGGTGCCTGCGAAATGAGCACAAAACAAAGTATTAGAATAAAATCCCTGCAGAAAAAAACAAGATCTGTTATGTTACATCCCCCCCTGCACAGAGAACTAATCTACAGCTTTCACTATCATGACTAAGGAGGGTTAGGGCTTGGGGTGAGTGGGGTTTTTAATGCAGCTCACTCTGCCAGAGCTCCAGCTGGAGAACCGCGGAGCCAACGTGAAAGTGATGAGAGGAAAAGTGACATGTTGCCCTGGCAGTTTCCTTGGCACCGTGTTTGTATAACGACACTCTGAGAGGGGGAATTCCGACAGAGTCCGATTATAGCCACTGCCTCCTTCTCCGCCTCACCCTGGTCCAATCGCAGGCAGCTACACCTGACCCTCCCGCAGCCCTCGTGATTTGTGTTCTTTCCACCTTGTGGCTTTAGTGGCAGTTACACAACTCAACTCTAAAAAAAAAAAAACGACTTCACAAACAGTCTACAAACACATGTCGACATTCATCCAGAGGTTCATGTTGGTCCAGTTATACTCACCAATTTTACAGTCTCTGTAGTATTTCTCTATGGGATAGTCTTTTGTGAAGCCGACCCCTCCCATCCATTCGATGCACTTCGACGTGGTTAGTGTTGCAACCTGTGGAAAATAAAATTGATGCTTCACGGACTGAAAATATGAAATATAAGAGAGTTTCCTGGACAGGATAACGCACCTCATACTGTAGAATACATAAAACATGTAACACAGGCTTAATAAGAATAATCAAGGGTCAGCAACACTGATGAGATTAGTTTAAACACTAACTTGAGGCAAGAGTGTTATAAAAGAGCGAATCTATAGAAACAATTCAGATTTCAGAGGTTTTAAAACAAGCCATAGATTGAGCAAATCTGAAGGAGGTAAAAAAAAAAAGAGGAAAAAGTTCAAAAGTTTAGTTTCTCTACATAGTCAGGACCCAGTTCATGCAGGGCCCTGTATGTAATTACAATAGTTTCTAAAATAATTATTTGTTTTTGGCAGATAGTACAGGTTTGATTCGGGCAATATATCTCAGTTGAAAGAAGCAGGACTGACTGAGCATGGTACTATGAGCTTCAAAGATCAAATGCTGGTCGAAAAGAACCTCAAGATCGTGAAATGTCCTTGACTCGGAAAGCTCACCTCTGCAGTGAAGTATTTAGCCATGCATGCCTCCTTAATGAAAGGTCTCCCAGCTTCCTTCAGACGAGCGGCGTTGTATGTCAGCAGCCGCGCGGCTTCGATCTGCGTCGCTACATGTGCAATTTGGTGCTGCATGCCCTGGAATACAAAGAGTTCCACAACACCATGAGCACTCACTGAACAATGCACCGGCTGGCAGAGTAATGTGATCAATCATAAACATGTTAGGTAAAAGAAGGGAGACGTTCACCTGGAAGTCAAAGATGCGTTTTCCGAACTGCTTCCTCTGTCTTGTGTAAGGAATGGTGTTGTCGAAGCAGCCCTGTGCCAGTCCAAGCATCTGAGACACATCGAGACAAAGTTGTCTCTATCTTGAGTAGAGCACATTGAGCTTGTCTTGAACTAAATCAAATAAAAACAATCTCATGGTCTACCTGACTTGCAATCCCAATCCGGCCCTCATTCAACATGCCGATGGCATACTTGTACCCATGACCGATCTGTCCCAAAATGTTCTTCTCTGGCACCTACAATGAAGAGCGGGGAAGTTAGGAAGAGTCCAAATGTGTATTCCTTTCCCATTACTCTGGTTTACGTACAATGTGTTTGGTTGTACCTTGAGATTGTCAAAGTTGAGCGGGCAGGTGGAGGACGCACGCAGGCCGAGCTTGTTCTCCTTTTTGCAGATCTCGAGCCCCTCGGTGTCCCGATCCACGATGAAGCAGGTGATGCCTTTGTATCCCTGTCGTTCACGGGAAAATAATAATGATGATATATTTGTAATCATAGAAGCGCACATTTCTTGGAAGTATTGACAGCAAAGAAAATTCAAAACTACATAATATATTTCAATATGATATGTGCCTGTGATAAATACTAACTATTAAAGCATTATGTTAAACTTGAGTTATAGATCTTTGTGATTCTGTTGTTTGTGATGACCTTCTTGAGATGTTCAATTGGCTTATTAAATCAGTTTGACCAATAACCCACCCAGGTTGACCTGCAATAAACAACTACAGCAAAAACAACGATGGGCAGTTACTCACAGCAGAGAAGTCCACATTGGCCATCACCAGGAATACACCTGCATGCTCTGCATTACTGATCCACATCTTGGATCCGTTGATGATGTAATAGTCCTTGTGTTTCTCAGCACGCGTCTTCAGAGAAAAGGCGTCACTCCCCGACTCTGCTTCAGAAAGGCAGAAGCTTCCGACCTGTGGGACATGTCGACACAGGTACATGAGGAAGCGCAGGAGAGCTTCCAGGAAAGGCAGAATGTGCCGAATCTGTCAAGTGATCTGTTTCAATTGTTAATGGTCCCCCTTATTTCCAAAATACAACAAAGAAAGTTGATTTATGTCACGAGAAAGATCAAACTGCTCACCGTGTCAGTTGACAGTCGGCTGAGGTACTGCTCTTTCTGAGCTGGGGTGCCCAGTTTGGTGAAGAGGGTGTTGATCAGCGTGTTCTGGATGTCACACAGAACGGCCACAGATGGATCCACCTTCGCCAACTCCTCGATGACCAAGATGGAGGAGAAGAAGGTAGAGCCGGTGCCACCGTACTCTGGGTCGATCTCGATGCCCATGAGCTGCGAAAAGTCAACATGCGAGTCATTCAATAGATTTAAAGAAAGGCAGTAACTCAAATGTAATGACACCTCTGATAAAACGCAAATAAGTAAATGACATACGCCTTGTTCAAAGAGAGATTTGATCACTTCCTCATCCATGACAGAGTTTTCATCCATCTTTGACACAAATGGTGCGATGCGCTCTTGTGCATATTTTTTCACTGTCAAGACAAAAACAAGAGACAGATGTTTAGTGTTCTGAAGACTTTCTGTCTCCAGCTGTCAGCAGCAGCAGCAGCAGGACACGTGTTTCCCCTCCTCACTCCTCCAGCTCACCTGTCTCCCTCATCATGTTCTCCTCCTCCGAGTAAGTCTGCAGGGGAGGGAAGGAGACCAGCCCGGCCGCCTCCTGTGCAGCCACGTCTGGGGCAGATCTGGTGGACATGCCCCTCCATCCAGCCTGGCATGACCCCCATGGTCGGGAGGTCGGTCTGATACAAGACTGAAAACAGGACATATTTCAACCAGATGACACACATGCAAACACACCGACTACACTGTTTAAACGAAGGGATTTGTAGCATTTAAGGTTCCACGAACAAAATGCATCTTACAGCTAATGCATTCGTACATTTAACTTCACTTTAAGATGTTAATAAGACTTTGATTAGTGTCTTCAGCCTTTTGAAACATTACTGACAGTGATACACTGCCTTGTTTTTAGCTAGGAACACAAACTTAGCAAGGTTTCATGGGATGCTAGTGATTAGCGTTAGCAGCCTAATAGCTAATAACGTCAATGATAAAGAGCTAACACGGTGGGGGAATGCTAAATTCAGAGCAGCGTTGTAATGCATGTAAACAGAAATACTGAGTCTCACCTTAGTGAAGATCCTGACCAACGGAGCGGCCATGCTGGGTTACGAAATGTTTACATGCTGCCTCCACGGACCGCAGGACATTTGTAGTTTTGCAAAAATGTATGCACTATGATGATGAGAAACTGTCAAAGAGAGCAAATTAGATTCCAACTGCACGGTAAGACTATCTTGATCGTGATCATCGTGGATGTGAATAAAAAATAAATCGGACACATAGAAAGCTACTGATGTGAGAGCTGTTATTATGGGTAGTTTGTTGATGATGTTGTTTTTACCGACGGTACGTGAAGGCAACATGAACAACCCCGGAATTGAGGCGAATCTTTTTTTTTCATTGAATAAACATGTGAACAAATAAATCTGATATAATACTGACCGCACATGTAAAACATAGTGAGCTCATGTAGAATATAATCATTCAAACTTGAAATATATTTAAATATAAATATGAATGTAGTAAATGTATTTAAATTAATATAAATAAAAGTTATAGATAGAGGTAGATATATATCGTCACCCTCTTAAACTAATGGCCCAAGTCATTTTTTCAGGTTTTTCAGAAAACACAAAAAAATTTACCAAATATTGAATATATGATATTTATTAATAATTTCACTCAAAAAGGTTATGACAATAGATGACTATTGACATACTAATAACAATGTCCGTCAATTATGTTACATAAGAGGAATAAATGACTTTGAACATGCCTTTGTGACTTAGGCAATTTTAAACCTTCAACTCTGTCAACAATAAAGCATTATTGTGTGAATTAAACGTTTATTTTGAAAGGGAATATATATGTATTGTAAAATAAATGTACGTTTAAGTTTATAATAATTCAATCTATAAGGTCTTATATATAATATATCCATGATTATAGGCCAACGATTTTTAAAGTGGCCCCAGACAGCTGTAAGGTAAAATATTACAGTTTTTACATCAGTTCTCAAAAGAAGATCATGTATATATGGTTAAAGTGGCCGTTCACTGTTTAGAGATACCATAGATTTAGGTCAACCTTATTGTTCCCACCACTTTCCCTGAGTTAGAAACTGATAAATACGTCACTACCAACCAAAATGTTGTCTCAGTTTATGTCAAATAGCAATATGAGGCCATATTTGGAATTAAATGACTTAAATCATCTCCAATTTTCCATGCTCCATATTTATACTCCATACAAGGGAATTAATATCGGTAATTAATGGTGGAAAATACAGTCATACATTAGGGAATCTGATGGGTAATACATCTAGAATTTCCCTAATTGATTATTTAAAAAGAAAATGATAAAATAAAGAGCATTTACATATTTTTTTCTTGTACCATTTCACACTCCAGCCCGGCAGGTGGCGGTAATTTGCGTAGAAGCTGGTTGATGAACTGCAATTCAAACTCGAAGAAGAAAAGGAGGAAGTTGACCTGGTAACGGCTGCAGCTAATAAACAGAAACACTTCGCCGGTAATTTATTCCCAGAGCTCAGTTCTCTCCTCCTTCTCTGTTCCGGAATAATATTGCTCCTTCGCTGAAAGGTCAGATATGAGTATGGTGTCAAACAGTCGGTGCTAGGTAGCGTTAGCATTGTTATTAACGCCTGTTAGCTACCGTATCTCAGGCGGCTGCTAATTACGTTAGCTACTTTTGGTTATCAGGTGTCATAAGTGAAAACAAGAGTTGTCACGCGTCTGACCACCGACCCCCTGTCCTCTGGATCTCTGCAGGCTCAACACTGAGGAAGAAATGGACGAGATAAAGACCGAGCCTGTGGATTTTGTGAAGGAATTTCAAGAATACCTGACACAGCAAACCCAGCATGTCAACATGATCTCCGGCTCCGTGTGTGGAGAGAAGGACTCACTGGAGCCGTTTCAAGCCGGTGGGAGGGACACACAGTTTACAAATATATGAATAAACATATAGTGATGTATTGTTTAAAACGTTAAAGGTCATGGTGGGTGTTTTGTTTTCAGCTGCACCCAGAAGTGAGCAGAATGGCCTGGACCCTCCGTCTGTGGAGGTGAGCCTGGCGATGGAGGATGGGTCCGATGTGCAGATGGACGGCCTGGAGAGGACCTGTGATGGCAAATACAAGTGCAGCTACTGTAGTTATGCCAACAAGGGCATGGCTCGCTTAATAGAGCACATCCGCATCCACACAGGTCAGTGGCAACACCATGCCCAAGAATTTACTGTTTATCTGAAACACTGCAGGTAATCCAGACATATACCGGTGATGGGGGGTATAAATGAGAAAGCTAACAATTATAAAATGTAATTTTACTAACAGGAAGTGTCCTTAGTCAGTTTACAGCACTGTGTATATCAGCTACAGACTTAGGCGTAGACTGGAGTTGCAAAAATTAGTCATAATCAATTTTTCAGTCAACAGAAAATTGATAGGCAACTAATTTAGCAATCAATGAATCATTTTACTAATTGTTCCATGTAAAAAATCCAACTGGATCCTGGTCGCAGCCTCACATATGAGGATCTGATGCTTATTTTGTCTTTTTATAATAGTAAACATAATATGTTTGACACATATACTGTAAGAAGCCATTTAGAATGACAGAACAATTCATAAACTATGATAAAGTAACACGTTGTGTAGACAGTGATACCACTTTGTTCTCCCTCATGCCTGAGGCAGAGTCTCGTAAACTGCAAAACCTTGTCCAGGTCTGTGACAAGAGCACACAACCTGTTAAGTCAACATAGCTTGAATAACAATCGAGTCTGTTAAAGACTGACCACAGATATTTGGTTAGTTGTTCACCAGCTATCCTGTTACAACTTTGTGTTTGTCCTATTTACAGCATGTCAGTGTGATTGATGAAATTCTGGAGAATTTATCCTGAAAACCAGTTTCATTTTGATTAACATGTGTTTGTATCATCTAGCTGCTCTTAGTATAATGTACTTATTGTCTCATTGCTGTTTCCTCTTTTACAGTAAAATATTTAATATAAAATTACTGCAATTATTTCCTCTCCTTACTGTCACCCAGGAGAAAAGCCACACCGCTGCCAGCTGTGCCCATTCGCCTCAGCATATGAGCGCCATTTGGAAGCCCACATGCGTTCGCACACAGGAGAGAAGCCATACAAGTGTGACCTCTGCGCCTTCCGCTGCAGCGACCGCAGCAACCTGTCGCACCACCGTCGCCGCCGCCACAAACTTCTGCCCACGAGGGTCGTTCGCTCTTCCTTCTCCAACAAGAGAATGCTGGGCGCCTTGCAGAAGAGGACGGGCGCGCTTGGCTTCAGCAGGCGACTGCTTATCAATTTCAACCCTCCCTCCATGGTGATGCCAAAGTCGGATTATCTAAACGACTTGTCTCACAAGCTCCACTACCATTTGAATGGCAGTGAGTATAAGGACCTTCCCAAGGTAGATGAGAATGATAGTCACAACAGAGACGCTAATGGTTTGACGTTTAATAACCCGCTGGACCAGCTTTCCACACTTGCTGGCCAGTTGGCCGACCTTCACCCTGAGTCTCAGACTGCAGCATCTCCAGACAGGGAGTTTTTAGAAGATGAGAAGCCCATCCTCGTACATCAGGTCTCTATTGACCAGGTTGCAATGTGTTCAAACAGAGTGCAGACATCACCTCCTAAAGAAGAATCTCTCACCTCAGGCCGCGGCAGTTGCAGTCCTGTTCCTGGCCTCGGTTTTGAGAACAACATGAACACGCTTCCTGCGAGTGTGAGCAACAGCCAGCCGAGCACGCCCACTCCTGCCCTGAACACACTGGACCAACAGCTCTTTCAAAAATGCCCGCACTGTGATATTGACTTTTCTGACAATATCCTCTACACCATTCACATGGGCTGTCATGACTACGAACATCCATTCCAGTGCAACATCTGTGGACACATGTGCACAGACAAATATGACTTTGCGTGCCACTTTGCCCGTGGCCAACATAAAAAGTGATTCCTTGTGGCAGAGAAGCACATGGAGTCAGAGATCCTTGTGTTTTCGGTAAATTGTATTAAACAGTCACACTGGCTTTATATTTTTGTTTTTGTAGAGTTTACTATCAATTTTACACTCACTAACTGCACTATATACTTGGCTTACGACAGCTCTACACAACTTTCAACTACAAGCTTTTTGACATTATTTTGACTGAATACAACGACAGACACATATTACACAATAGCGTAGTTTGCAGTGTTAGGAAACCGACCTTTGTCCTTTGTGTTTCATTGTGATTTTGCAGTGAGTCACCAGGGCTTCACAGTAAATCACAAATACACAGGCAACTACATTTTAACAAACAAAATAATCAACAGTATTTAAAAATGAACACAGGTATTCACTGCAGGGCTGATAACCTGTCATTTGTCCACCAACTGTATATCTGTTAATCTAAAGTTTCTGTCTCAGTTAAATCAGCTGGACACGTTTTATTGTGATGAGGTGAAGTGGGATGTTTAGAGACCGATGAACTGATCAACTTGTTTTCTGTTCAAAACTTAACTTTATGTTCAGCTAATCTTTAAAATCCTGCTCATGCTCTATTTATTAATACCTCACTTCATAAATTGTAGAAGACCTCCTATCAAATCAGTCAATATTTTAGATAGATTTACACTGTTTTTTTAAAATATTATTTATACCCCTGAAACTCTTTTCTGAGTATTTATAAATTGTCTTTTGAGTGGTTTTGTGGTTCTGTATTTAGCAATTTTTTTAGCACAAAATCAAAGCTCACTGTAGCCACTTCTAATTTGTGTAGTAGCCAATATTGAGACACTGTAAAGATTCAGGGTAACACTGTGACTATAAGATGTAATGTGATGTTCAGTTCCTTTTTTTTTTTGTTTACTTTTAAATAGAAGTTTTGGATTTCATGGAAATCTTTGTTTAATGTCTCAAGACTTTAACTTGTTCGGTTTGTATAATCTTATGGACAGAAAATGGGAATCATCACTGGGATGTTTATCCATTTTAACCTTAAGTATATGATGTGTGTCCTGACAAACAAGATAAAAATGTTATCTCGTCAAGATTTCATACCCTGTTTGTAGACGATTGATGTGGATTTTGAAGAAAGTTAGAACTTAAAAATTTGTTTTTATATGTCATAATAAATTATTGAAGGGATACATACATTTATTAAGTGTTTCACTTAGTTCCCCAATGTTCCACAAACCGAAGAGGAAGTGACAAGTAAAAGTACATTTTATTTAAATTGTATATTCAATTACATATCCACACATCCACTTGTGACTTGATACAGTCAAATCTAGTTGTGAAAAGGTCATTTATGGTCATATATTATTTTTAACAAGATTTCCTTTTTCTCACGGTCGAAAACATCCACTGCACTTTTCACCACGCGCTCCACATCCATGTCCTCCTCCTGAGAGAAAGACGGGTCCTGCAGCAGCTGCTCTCGCAGGCTGCGAAGAAATGTCGCCTTGGATTCATTCAGCTGCGAGGCCAAAGATCTCATGTGTTCAGAGGACACTTGATTTTCTGAAATGAAGGTGACAAAATTACCATTATGAAGTGCTGCAAATGACAAACCGAGTACAATGTCATGTGTACGATATCAATGAACCTCCTGTCTGACCTCTGGCGGTCCTCATGGCTTCGGAGATGAGGCGTCGACAGGCCTGGTCAGCTTGGTGAAACACACTTGTGGCACACTTCAGACGGTCGGCTTCCTGCACAGCACGAGAACAAAGCAGCTCAATTCTCCACTTCTGCAGTCGCACATTTAAAACCCACTATTGACAGGTTTAGGAGAGCTGTGGTGGGTGAGGAGGGGGTCAACACACCTTTTGCTCAGTGTTGTCCTCTACCGGGCTCAGCGGGTTTCTCAGCGCAGAGGAGATCAACTCTGTCACCCTCTGGCTGAGGACAAGCGACACGGGAGAGGAGAAATAGACAGAGGCAAACAATTAATACCTGAACAAGGCACTTTGGTAAAACAAGTGCTTACTCTGCTGTCTTACATGTCAAGTTTAGACAAATTATCCGTGGTGTTGAGCGAAATGCTTTGCGTCTCCCACGTGTTCTTCTGTGGATTCGGGGGCTCCAGACGCTTTCCCATCTCCAGAATCACCTCGGTGGGAACGGGTTCAGGCCTCTGCTGGTTTCTGCTGATGCAGGACTCCACATCACAGTGAAGATACACCTGGCAGAACCCCAGTGAATCTGCAAAGACAGTTGATGCAAGAGGATGGTTTATGAATATACAATGTTTATAAATGGACAAAAACATGCATAAACAATATGCATTATGTTAGTGGCTTGCGTTGAATACAGAAAACAAAGTGCTTACACTTTCTTGCAAGTTGGAACACTTCGTATCTCATGCTCGGATAGTAGAAGTTATCATCCAGCAGAAAGAGAAGTGGTGCCCGGTTGGCCTGAGAGGGGTCCACAGCTTCGGGCTGCAGCAGCACACGGACGCATTGTTCCCAGGCAGCAGTGTTGATCTGTCGGCCGCTCAGCAGCTCTGCCGACACCTCAGGTGACTTCAAGAGCAGCTCGATGCACTGCAGCACTGCCTGTCTGTGTGACTTCCATTCAGTGTGCTGGAAAAGATTTTAAAAAAAACACTTTCCAATCGATAGAACTTTTTATAAGGGCAAAAATAATATCAAGATAAAAATTGTCATATTATTTCTTATAAGAGTGAAGGTTGTGCTTTTAAACTCTTATTTATAACAAACACTTCATAAAAAGCGAAAGATTTTACTAATCTGAGGTAGATCCATTATGTGTTGTACCTCCTCACTGTGCACAATACATGAGCCTTACATCGATATATATTGAATCTATCTTATATTCCTCTTGATAAAAATTATGTGGCGATAAATATTGATGTTTTTAATGGCCCAGCTCTACTTTAAATGAATGTCGAAAGTATGAAACTGAATTTACACTGTTAAAAGTAGTATGAATATTTACAGGAGACACAATATCTAGGGACTTACAATAAGAGAGAGAGAAAGAGAGATAGATGTAACCTTATCAACTATTTGCTTTATGAATTGCATAATAATGATAATAACAGTTACCAGAGCCCAAATTGACCTTATTCAAATAGTTTGATGTGACCTACCACCAGTCCAAGCCAATTCAAGAGATGTTAACTTTATGTAAAATTAAAAATAGTAACAAGTGAAAAATGGCAGCTAGTGAAATATTGGTATTTTCCTTTTCCACCCCCAACATATTAAAAACCATCGTTGATTGTCAGAATAGGTTTTGATCATCTCCGCTCTACCTGATTGTACTTCCTCTTTCTCACTTATTCATTTGAATTCTCCTAAAATTAAGCTTTAATCCCTGTGTATCCTATTTGTAGTTGAGGATTGAACATTACTGTTAAAATTATTTACATTCTGCTCTCCTGGTTGTGGATCTGATGGAGTTTGGCATCATTGAACTCCATGGGACTTATCTGGACGCTGAACTCTTAGTAAAAAAATCTCCAAATCAAACTCAATCTTCACCATCGCTCCGTCCTCCTCCTCTTCCACTCTGGGGTGAAAGGCCTGCCCGGGGATCAGGTCATCGTAGGGCACCACGGTGGCTCTCCATCCGAGCTGTGCAGCGGTGCTGAGGACCGTGAGGCCCAGGGAGGACTTCCCAGCGGCGGGCAGCCCGCAGAGGACACACAGGCAGACCGGAGCCCGACCTCCATCCTCCCCTGCTGCCATGTGTTATAACAGAGAGACACTTTAAAACTCAACTTCTCTCCATCGTGTTGTTTCCTCCTGCAGCCATGGATGGTCACAGCTGACAGGTGACTTCCGCTGACGTCACATGAGGAACACAAGTGATTTCCGGTTTTGATCCTTTCAGAATAAAAGCACAAAAAAGGGGAGCATGCACATAAAATGAAATGAGACTATTTTAATGGAACAGTGTGTCAGATTTAGGTGAAAGGGATCTGAAAACAAAATAATCCCAGTGGTGGTTTCACTTATAATGACTGAATCCTGTAGAATAATGGGGCAGGTACAAGAACATGTCAGAGCTTCCCTGAGAAACATCAGGTTTTTGAGATTTCTTCAGTATTGAAACAAATTCTTTAAGAGTTGTCAGTAAATCCAGTCAGGCATTGCAAAAACGAACTCTACATAGTTAATTCGGCATTCCTTATACTTTTCAAAATGTGATGTAATTCATGCAAACTCATATCTGTGGCTTATACTCAATCTGTTAGATCTTTTGAATCTGTTTGGCCAATTGTAGAATCACTATCTGATGATAAATGCACTTTTACTTTGTCTACCAGCTACAGATGATCTGTGTCCAAGAGTATGGGCGGTGCTTAAAGTAATTTATTCTTTATTATTATGATTCCTTGAATAAATTAGTCACATGATGTCAATAGCAATTACTGCCAAAATGTCCTTACTTGATGCATATTTCTGACACCTATATACTGTACTTCAACTTTGTGCCTCTTATTTATTATCATTACTATTACGTGATGCAAACTAGAGGTAATGTTGACAGTAAAAGTACAGAAAATGTATTACATTTCCAAGAAACTCTCACGATAAAAACAAAAGCTTTAAACAAACTGCCGGATACATTTTTTCTTTATTACAATTAACATCCATGAAATCAAAATCTTTAAAATACTTAATAGATAATTGAGTCCCAAAATATTCACTCATTACATTTTAAATGCACATATTTGCAATAATTGATGTACAGGAATCTAATAAAACACACTTATACCAATCCATATTTACACATCTTACCAGCCTCCACCACCGCGTGACTACAGTCGACAGTATAAAGGTGCTGGAAACAAGTTACAGTGAGTCTGCTGTTGTCACAGCAATTTAAAATGGTCCCTTCATATAGTATTAAGCTGTTGTAAACTCCATACATTATCAGTACAATAGAATATTATTATTTCGTATAAAATGGGTATCAATTCGGCGGCTGCCTAGTTGGGATTGGTCTGGGCACTCCGGGGCCCTGCCTCGGAGCTGCTGGTGGTGCAGGGGCAGCGCTCGTTCCTGTATTCCAGTAATCAACTTCTCCATACCTGAAACTGACCACAGAAATTCAGATAAAACAGTTACAGTTCTGCTTTTTTCACAAAAGATTATGCATGAATACGGATTGAGTGAAAAAAAAAGACATTTAAAAACAGTTCATACCCAGAAATCGGAGCTGAGGTAACCGGTGGATTTCCAGGCTAGAATTAGAATAAGGAAATTAAAAGTGTGTTGTTATTATTGATTTCCCTCTTTTATTTTGCGCTGTCTTCCCTGTAGTGATGGTTGAGAATTATTTTTTTACCTCATTAGGAGGAGTAGGTGCTGGGGGCTGGGTTGTGGCACTTGTTTGAACATTTATGTTTTGCTGTCCATTTGCATTTCCACTTGGAGGACTACGTGGCCTATAAAACAATCAAAAAAAGGCACAGAAAAGAACCAATTAGTTTTTTCCATCAACATTAAATTATAAAACACTGCATCTGCACTATTGAAATATCGAAACACTTTGTTATGTTTACTTGTGGCGTCTTTTCAAGCAGACATCCAGGGAACTTCTCTTGAAGACGTAGAGCAGCGCCAGAACCACGAGAACCACGACAGGAACCACCAGCAGGAAGAAGATCAACAGGCCGTTCCTGAGGGAGTAGTCTGATGTGGACGCCGTCGCATGGGAAGAGAGAAGAGTGTCAACAATAGTGTCAACATGTTTTCATAGCAAAGTCCAGAAAATTACAGCAATAATTTTGCAGTGACTTTGGGCTTTGAAGGATTTTTTCCCCTCCATTTTCAACTACATGAAAAACACAACATGCACGACCATTCAGAGGTATATACCACTAATGGTGGAATAACAACCAAATGACATAGCTCTTCCTGGCTAGTTTCTGTTCCATTAGTATTATTGAACTGATCTAAGACCAAAACACATAGACGTCTGAGTGCTTCAATGACAGATGTAATAGGGAAGCACTGCTGCTGCTGCTGATTAATACATGACCAATATGAAGCCCTGATGTAGGATTACAATAAGCCACACAATCCTCGATTAGATGAATTCATAGAATCCTTTCAAACCCACCTATCTGAGCGGGACCACTGTCTACGCTGCCGCCTCGTCCTGACTTGTCACAGTACGGCGGTGCCCACCCGTTGTCACAGTGACAGCGTCCTTGGTCGTTACAGACCTGAAGGAAGCATCACAACAGGAAAGTCAGACTTGTTATTAGCGGCTGGTGATCGAGTAAACAAAGTGTAAATGCAGTTTTACCCCTCGGCTGTTGCAGGTGGTCTGAGCGTCACAGTCCAAGTTGGGCGACAGAGCAGAGGCGTTCACACACTTGAAGTCCACGCAGGTCTGAAAGAGAAGACGTTTAACTCACAAATAAGATGAGTTATGATGCGTCATCTTTTCCACTTTCACAAAGGTAGATTAAGTGGAATCACATAACTTCCCGGTAAGAGTCGGCTTACCTTTCCTTTGTCGCAAGGGCTGCCGGGGTTAACGTAGGCAGGATCTAACACATCTGTGCCGAGGTTGAAGTCTGCATTTACACAAGTATGGCCTTCAATGTCTTGGATGCTGATGTGGGCGCCAGGAGGGGGGTTTCTGACGTCCACGTTAGTGCACTGCACTTTTCCACACATGACGTTTCTGTAGAAAGAAATTTGCCACTACTGTTAATGGGCTAAAGCTGACGAAAAAATGTATCCTTTAACTGACAATTTAAGTTACATCATATCATTTAGTTAAAAATTGCCATCCAAAGTACTTTCTTACGTTCCGTGTTGATGTGACAATAAATTATTAGAGATCCATTATTTACATTCATTAAAAGCAGAGTACTTACTCTACAGTACATTTGATGTAATCTCCTCTGCTGGTGATGCCACAGTTTCCAAATAAGTTTCCCGCAATATTTGCATGTTCAAAACAAATATCTGCCGCCTTTGTAGCTGGATCTGCAGCAGAGAGAAATCAAAACCAAGATATAAAATATTAATGACAAGAGAAGTGGATTAGTGACTTGGTGACCACTGTGTGATGCATTCCTGACTGGATAACACATATAAGGGATTGTTTAATGTACCTGGTGCAAAGAGATGTTTGCACTGGAAATCATACGTCTGGCATCTGCCGTCGTAGCAGTATGCAGCATTGTTTTCGCAAGTCAGGCCGTCCATGATGTAGAAGTCATCGGGACAGGACCCACTGTTGCCTCTACAGTATTCAGGAAGGTCACAGGTGTTGACAGACTTCCTGCACGGTGTTCCAGCAACTTGGATCTACAAAACAAATCCGTGCAAACAATGTTTTCCCAAATGCAATTTACAGCTTCTAATTCACTGTAGTCCTCAGCTGCATAACTTCGTCCAGCACAGTGCTGACCTGACAGTTGTCACAGCAGTCTCCCTCAGCGCAGGCGGCCCCGCCTGTGAATTTGCAAGTGGCAGCATCACAGCATTTATTCTTGCATTCCTGCACGAAATGGAAACAGAGCAAAACTATGTTTACCACTACACCAAAAAGACAGAAAAAGTACATGACTTTAAAAAGGCCCAAACATTTTTTTAAGTCTAAGATCCTTGAGGTTGTAACATGACCATGTCTGCGTTACACCAAAAGGTTTCTCAAATACTGACATCATTCATTTGCAAATGTCCTACACATGTTTAATAGAAGAGTAAAGTCTAAATACCTTCTCTACAGCGCATTACAACTACAATAACTACATTGTTGTCAGTGATACTTGGATACATTCATATTTGTTGGTTGTTGGATCTAAAAAGTCGGCAGAAAAAAAACTGCTGTCCCTTACATTATATGACAATGTGATGTATTAGAAAAACATTCGAAATGCATGAGAGTACAAAGTGTCAAGTTGAGTGTGTGAGTTTATCTGGAGGACAGTACCCTACCTCCGGTTTTCCACAGTCACACTGTTCTCCTTTGTCAATCCGGCCGTTGCCACATTCAGCGGTACCGATCACATCTGATGACGAGGGCTGGTTTCTCAGACACACGCCTCCTCCGCCGAGGACCAGCCTCTCAAAGTCTTGTTCGCTGCAGCGGCTGAAGCTGGTGGAACCGCTACAGGGTAACGGGAACAGACATGGATGGAAATGTCCATTTGGAAAGGCACAGAATATGCATTGTACTGTATGTACAAACTGTTTTAACTTTTTTAATTTTCTGTCAACTAAATATTTTGGGGAAGATTTTTTTACGTGGCAGAAGCTCCCATAATGCAGCTGCTTCCATTGCATTTGCAGAGGTTGTTGTCGTGATTCATGCCCATGTTGTGTCCCATCTCGTGCGCCACAATAGTGGAGAAGTAAGGCAGACTGTTGTCGCTGTACTGTGAAAACATACCCAAGTATATTCAGTGCCAATATCCTCCTTAGTTTATATATCTAAATATATGATCCAGACATGGAAATTAAAGTAATTTATCAATATTATTAAAATGAATACAAAATAAAAAAAGCTTTGGCTTTGCATGAGTCTTGTTCACTTAAAGAGAAAAACAGCTTTTTGCTTGATTTATTTAATTTATCTCTTGTTGGATTAAATGTGATTCACACCTTCTGAATGACAACTGGCTACAAGTTATACCAATAAAACAAGTTTTATTTGATGGTAAGAAATGAAAAGATGGGAAGTTCCTTTCGATTATTAAAATGAGGTTTGTACATAGGTGTTCTTGTTTTTAGTTCACTTTAGTTTTAGTACTCCTCCCAGCGTGACCTCAAACGGGAACAATAAACACTGTTATTCCAAGACAAGAGAATTTAAAGAATCTAATGAGACAAAATAAGATGCCTCGTCATGGAGCTGCGTCAGAAGGTGTTCAGGTCTTACCGGTTTGATCCTTCTGTTATTCACAGCCTCTGAAAATGAGCCACACTAATAGAACTCCCCATGAATAATGCAGATGGTATCAGTTTCTACACAAAAGCTAATGATGTCAAAGCACCACGGTGTCCGCTGGTGTTGGAAGTTTAAAAAGGGAAGTCAAACTAACCACATTGATTCCTCCAGAGGTTGCTACGGAGCAGACGGTGCCCACGAAGGCCATGCCTAACACGCCCCCGTAATCTCCGGGCTGACCACTGAGAAATGAGATCGAGAGATGAGTAAAGTAGCTTGTGTCAAAAATTGTCATCGGATGGCGTCATGTTGTTTAAAAACAGAAGGAGACAAAGAACAGGCAGTACTCACACGATGAGTTGACCAATGTCATGCTTGATCTTTGGTATCAGAGTATTCTTCCTCCACTTTACAAAGCGGCCCAGCACCTCTCCTGCAGAGCCCTCCACACTAAAAGGATTACTCTCCTTAAAGATCTCCAGGCCCACGAGCACAACACGGATGTTCAGGGATTTGTAATACTGGAGCGGAACAGAAAATAAAAGCAGGCGATTTTAGAGAGATTCACTCAAAATTTGGCATAGTTGTTCTTCCAACTTCGAATCTCACCCCGTCCAGTAGATTCGCAATTTCCACCGTCTCTTCTCGAACCGCGGTCTCATTCTTTTGCTTGAAATTATACTGTAAACACAGTGAACACACCGATTAAAGATCATTTCTAAACAGCCATACAGCCATAATAGACGAGTTGATCTCTTAGGCAATAAAATCCACCTCATAGGAAAACAACTGCAACATTTGTTGGGTAAAAACAAATTGCTTCACATTCACAAACAGGTAAACACACACCCACCCTGAGATTATCGACAACCAGCACCAACTCCACATAACTGGTTCGTGGTAAAGCGCGCTTCCTCTGTGAAAACAATAGACAGTAAAGAAGAGCCTCAACCCCCATCCACTTTAAAACCTGTTCAAACTGTAAATATAATTTGGCTAAGTGAGCATCCCAACCCGCAGCAGAGACGTCAGCGATTGACCAGGGTCAAAAGCCTCGTGGCTTTGCCTGGACGCCGCCTCGTCGACGACCCCGCAGATAACGGGCTCCGACTTGACGTCCCTCAGCAGGTAGAGAACGTGCTCATTGGTCGCAGACTGGGACAGAGGCTCCAGCCCGTAGGTCTCGTTTGCAAAGATGATCACGCCCCTGCAGACAAGGCATGAAGAGCGTAAACACCTTTAAAATGTGGAAAGCCTAGGGTGTGTTGCTGTGATCCCTTGACTCCAAGCAAAATGTACTCAGTGAGTCACAGGAGGATACAGATCGCCTCGGTTAGGTTTGACTAGGAAGTTAGTTAATGGATAATTGCTCATTTCAATGTGTGGCTTGAGTTTTACAGTGAGGACTGAGACGTATCATACAAAATTGATCCAGCTCAGATTTTTTTGATGTTTTGCAGTTTAGTGTTTGTCATTTTATGCTCATAAAGAAGTTTAAACCTGCAACCTTCCTTCAAGTCTTTAAAAACTAATGATATGACATTTCTCGTGACAATTATCAATATTGAATGATAGGAAAAGTTTTGTCTAGATATCAGTTTTGGCCATATCGTCCAGCCCTATTTTAAAAACTCTGTGAAATCATAAAAAACACGACACCATTCTATTGAAATGTTACCACAGAATCAGAGTAACTACAACCAGCGAGAGTGGGGAATCAAACCTGAGGCCAGAGCACGTGCTGAGCGCCACCATCGAATCCTCATATCCCTCCACCTCACCGTGGTAATAGCAATGCACCTGGGGAGAAGGGACATGAACACAGGTTAATGGTTGATGTTCAAACCAGCCCAATAAACCAGAATGGCCGAGGGTTGACTCACATGTCGTTTTAATGAGGAGTTGTTGTCACCAACTGCCTCACGCGAATACTGAAGAAGGTTTGGGTGTAAAAAGTCTCTGAGAAGAAGAAGAGAGAAAGAATATGAGGGTATATTTGATCTGAAGCTCTAACAAGATAACGGCAGAGCTGTGGGTATAGGCTACCTGTTGGCCTTCAGATGAAGCAGGTGCCGTGTGTTGTTTATGGAGAGTGCATACGATATCCTCTCCTCTCTGTCTTTCTGAAATGGTTGAAAAGGAAGGATTCTTAGTGTAGGCGTATAAAATGCAACATAAAAAGATGACGAAATCAGGATCTGGCACCAACCTCTTCAGGCTGTGGTCTGTTGAGGCTCCTGGACCTTCTGTGAATCACCTGAGGATTTACAATGGAGTATTTGGCAAGTTTGGAGGTCAGCTCACTGGAGAGGTCTGGAAGAGAAGTGAAAACACAGAGAAACTGTAAAAAATGTTGAGAAGTTATTCTCTGGTTAACTTGTGAATAAAAAAAAAAATATATATATATATATATATTTATATTTTTTAAATGTTTCTGTTTTTCAAAACAACCAAAACAGACAGTATGCAGTCATGTAAAAATATATGAGGAACAAAAGAAGAAACACCAGTTCAAAGTGAAAAACAAAGCAGCTGAATCTCACCTTTGTTGTCGATCCCAGAAACAAGACACAGCAGGACACAGACGATCGAGATGTGTTTTCTGACCATGATCCCAGTTTAAGGCTGAAGCAGCTAAAACACCAGTGAGATCTACAATTATGTCTAAAGTTAAAGACACCAAAGTCCGAGCTGTCGCTTCGTGCTGCCGTACAGGTGCGTCCTGTTCCTGGTGGGTGTGGCTAAAGACCTACCCTGCCCAGCAGGAGGAGCCCTAACAGATGACACAACAAGCAATGATGGATGAATACATTATTTATAACCATCTTTAATGAACAGTTTTTTTACAGACACAAATGAAATGGTACATTGACAGACTCTTCTTGTCCAGACAATACAAACAATAACAGAAAAGACATACAAAGAAAGTAGTGAGAGAGAGAGAGAGAGAGAGAGAGAGAGAGAGAGAATTCAAAACAATAAGTTATAACAAGAAAGAAAACAACCATGCCATTAGTGCAACAGTTTAAAATCAGTGCGGTATACTAAAATTAGTATAGAAGTAAAGAATATTTGTATACAGCTGTGAGAACTAATTGTGTGTATGTGAATAAATACTAAATGATTAAAGTGATCAGAGTATATTGAGGTAATTAATACAGGCTTACATTATGTACTGTACAGTTAAGGTGAATGGAGAATATATTTACAGGATCGATAGCAGCAGATGAATATATACTGTAGCGTATGAATAAATATATTTGTTGATAAGAGCTTTTGGTTAGGTACAGCTTAGTCATCAGTTGGTCATTGGTTAGGCTGCCCACAATAAATGGCTGTAAATGCAAAGTCCGGATGACTGTTGAACTGTATTTTATTACACTGAGCAGTTTCAGTTTTCCAGTTTATTGCCTCCACTGATATAAATGGGGTGAACTTTAATAAAATGAAATACCGCTCAGCTGCAGCACAAATTATAAAAAACTATCTTAATGTGACTCAACAGCTCACTGAGACAGTTTAATCAACAACTGAGCATTATAACCTTCATGAAGGATGGGTTTACTGCAGGAATGATGTATTAGCCTGCATTAGTTTGAGCTAGGTGTACCTAATAAACTGGCAACAAAGGTTGTGCACTGTGTATATCAGAGCTGCATTTCTCATGGTATGAGGAGAGAAAAACACTTTGCTCAGCAAACTGAAAATCAGTTTTATCAGACTCTTAGCACAGGCTCAATTTATCTGAAGCCTCATTGCACTGTAACAATGATTGTCAATAAAGATTTGGAAAAAATGATCATCAAATGAAATACAAAATACATCAAAGTAATAATGTAACTTAAAGAGTAATGATGTAAAACAGGAATGTTTGATGTAATAAGAGATCAAAGAATTTTGTGGAGATCAATGTTTGTGAGATCATCAAAGGCATAAATACACACACTTACACTTACTAACCCTTTATTACCTCAGTTGGTTTAGTTAACCTACTCACTGATTATCAAGTTGACGAAACCTTGACTCTTTTAGGAGAAAAACGTTGCTTACAGGTTATGTTCACCCTTAACAGCTATTAACAGGTTAGCTTTCTCGGCTAAGGCTACAACAAAGCTCAACATTCAAGTTATCTAGAAGCCTAAAGAAATTTCAAGAATAAATTGACAGATGATTCGCTGAGCTTGAAACTGTCCATAAACTTTTCTGCTCTGTGCATGGGAACTGGCTGTCAGGCTTTGCGAAATAACACCTGGTTTTGTGTCTAAACTTTGTCTTTTCTACTCTCCTGTCAGGTGTGAGAATGATGGAACGCGAATTTGACGTCGGAAAACGCATCTCCTCCCGGACGACATCTTACAAGGTGCAGAAGTACCTGGGGAGGGGCGCCTTTGGCACGGTCACCGAATGTACGAAGGAGACCACCAACGAAACGGTTGCTCTGAAAATCTCCAGAAGCAAGGAGCAAATTCGGGCAGCGAGGATCGAGGTACAGTACAACTTCTGTTTATCCATTGTTTGACTTCGTTTAACAACTCAACAGCACATTTCATTCACATGAAACCTCTAACATCTCCTACAATCTCATTCAGGAGGACTACCTGCGGAAACTTAAAGAGCTCAACGCAGACCAGTTCAACATCGTGAGATTGAATGACTCCTTCGCCTATAAGGGAAAATACTGTCTCGAGTTTGAGAAGCTGGATGTTGAGCTTTTTGAATTCATCAGGATGAGCCCAACTCGATCTCTGAATTTGAAGCAGATCCGCCCAATTCTGCAGCAGGTTTGTGTTCTTTTCTCTTTTTGTTTTTTCGCTGCCATCAATGATTTAGTTTTTCTTGACAACATGAACTTTGCAGTAGAGTTGAATTACCCTGTTTTTCATGATTTCAGCTTGCCACAGCCTTGGACTTTCTCAAGAGCAAAGGGATCACGCACGGAGATATAAAGTCACAAAATATCATGATGGTGGAACATCTCATGGATCCGCTGAGGGTGAAGGTCATCGACTTTGGCTTAGCCCTGAACAATCCAGCAGAATCTGTTGGTGCAACCATCCAGACCCTGTCATACAGGTAAGCAACCGACAACACATCTGTAAAGCTCTGACAGCTGTTGTCTGCTGTATTAAATCAAACAAGCCCTGTACACTGGCGTGTCAGGTGTTTACTGGTTTAACGCCGGCATTAGCATGCTAACGTTAGATTTTGTGAAGGTTGTTGTGAAAAGAATGACCATAATACATTGAAACGATGTTAAACTAAGATAATACAATCATTATCGTAAATTTTAAATCCTTGGGATTGGGCCTTAGTTTGTCTTTATAACCTCAGTAACATGTTTGTGTTTCTCGTCTTCTTCTAAGATCTCCTGAGGTCTTGCTGGGAGCTCCATTCAACGAGGCCATAGATGTGTGGTCTCTCGGCTGCATTGCTGGAGAAATGTTTCTGGGCACAGTGCTGTTTAACGCCTGGGACAAGTACGATATGGTTGGTACATGTATTCTGTTTTAAACACAACAAACATGTCAATTTCTGTCATGATGTTTTTGTATTTTTAAATTCACATCTGGTTAGAACAGGGACAGATATTCCAGTACAAGGTCACAGATTTCTAGTATTTTCATCAAGATCTTTTAATGTCACAAACAATGACTCTTTTCCAGCCAGAGACACTTAATCCATATGTTTGATTAACAAATTCACACATATTGCCTGATGACAAATGGTCACTTTGCCAACTTGAAGGTAACTAATTCTTACCTTGTGTTCTGCCCACAGATGAAAAGGATTGTAGACACAATCGGAAAGCCTAACCAAGAGTTACTGGCGGCTGGAAAGTTCACGCACGACTTTTTCTGGCCCTCATACTGGAGGGGATCCACACATTGGATATTTATTGTAAGACATTATTTGGCCTTCACTCAGCTGTGTTATCAAAGTATGATAACTTGGGTGATATATCATCTATACCTCATATATTTTGTGCCTTAACTTTAACCTGTCTTTCTTTCATTTCAGTCATTGGATGAGCGGGAGAGTTCTTATAAACCCTCCAAAGGGATGACCTACCTGGAGGAGCTCATGACGGTACCACATATCTTTTGAGTCTTTCGACATTTATTTTTAAAAGTCAAACATGAGGACAAGTTCAGATTTTCTTACTGATTTGTTTTTTTCTCACCCTGTCCAAGATATGTCATGAATCCTCAGGGATAGGTGGCGATGCTAGTGAGTGCGACCTGGCCAACTTCAACAGCCTGTTGACACAGATGCTCAAGGTGGATTCCTCTGAGAGAATCACCCCCCGAGGAATCCTTGAGCATCCATTCATCACAATGAGCCACCTTCGGGGCGCATTCAACAACAGCCCCTAGTAAGTGTGTGCTTAGATGCTCTGTGTTCTTCTGTGCTCACAGGTAATGATACAAATAAATGAGATATTTGTAGATGAAATTGTTTGGCTGAGCAACTGGTTGGTCATCCAGTGTGAAGTCCTGCATGGACATGATGAGCGTCTGCCAGGATCAGAGCTCTCCCAGTGGAGAAGATGCAGCACAGACCACCCTCCAATCATCCCTCAATGAGGGGACCTCTACCAGCGCTGTCAGCCCAGCCAAGGAGGACCGCTCTGCTGGTGTGAGTGCTGAGGAGCCGTCCCTCTCACAGGCCTCCACCACCAGTAAGGCAAAGAAAAGGAAAAGGAACGAGTGTGGCAACAGGTTGGTGTTTAAAATATCTCCCTGCATTGATTATTTCATATTGTAGAAGAACAGATCAGCAATTATTTTTTGCTGAGAGTTCAATGAGAAGAATCATAAAAGTCTCATCAACTAACTAACGAGCTGGAGCCAAGTGCATTTTTCAAAATGTCTAACCACTGCTTTAAGATCCATGAGATTTCAAGTATTTTTTTTGTTTGACATCAAAGCCCAGATGATTCGACGCCAAAGGGGAGACAGACGTAACAACTGACAGCTTCCCTGACAGAGTCCCAGAGGAAGAGAAAGATAGATGACCTTCATCCAACGTCAGATGGTGACTCCTCATCACAGAAGAGGATGAGACCATATTGACTTGTAAAAACAAAAAATAAATCTTTCTAGAACTTTTTTGTCATGAACATCTTAGGACCTGCTCTACAAGCAAATACCTGCTCAATTAAGCCTTCAACTGCCTCAAGGTTAGAAGAAACTCTACTCCACTGAGCCGCTGCTGGATTACTTTATTACTGAATGAACTGATGAGTGAATTTACATTTTCAGTGGTAATTCACATTGATGTAAGTCACAGACTGTATATAAAGATGGACGACAACATCTAAACGAAACGAAGCTTGAATATCCTGGATACGAACGCTGCCATTTTGGAGCCAGAGTCTGCGCAGTAACAACTGGGGGATGGAGCTGCAAGCCCGACCAATCAGGAGTCAGTATCAACTTTCATTCATGATGTTTCACCTTGTTTTTATAGCATCAAATTACAAATTTAAACCGTCTCATAGGAGACATTAACACTTAAACACACATAAGTGTGAAAATGACAGAAACTATCTTTCTCTCTGTTCATGCTTCCTTACAATCATCCTCCCTGTCTCTTTCCTGCACCGTCTCATATCTCCCAGGCTTTACACATTATTAACAATAAAACCAAAACAATCAATTGAAATGTTACCTGAGGAGGAATAAATATAATAATGTCAGACAAAATGAGGTTGCACACTGTAAAACCTAACAGTACATCTTACTAAATTAAGTAAGTTACAATAACTCAATTCTCAAAAAAAGTTGAGGCCACTAATTATCAATAATTTAACATAACTCAAAAGTAAATTATTGAAGTAATAACTTAGTTATTTTGAGTGCGCTTAAATTCATCTTTAATAATCCTCCAAAGTGGAACCTAAGTGAGGATGTTAATTACATTACGTACAAGCAGGTATTTTTAACAACTTGATTGACAGAAAATGAATTGCCAACTAATATGATACGTGATTCATTGTGTAGCATATGTACATTTGAAAGTATAAATGACAATTGTTTCATAAATTCAGCTTCTCAACTATGAGAATATATTGTTTTATTTTCCTTGTCTTATAAATCTTTTAATATTTTGGAGTGTTGAAGGATGGGGCGATTACATCACTGTGCGGTCAACTTCTGTTTGTGATTTCTAAACGATTTTCCAGCCCAAATCATTATCGTATTTTATAGACCATATTTCCTGCGTGTCACGGCTGCGGGTTCCTAGTATTTCCTCGAATAAAAGCACGGATCTATACGCAAGAAAACGTCAAGACTCTACGTTATGAGTCCGTGCATCTTCCGCTCCTGCAACAATAAAACCTTATTAAAATAAATGAATCGATTCAGTCAACAGAAACGCGAGAGTGCTTTTACTCTGAAGCGGGCACAGGAAGAAGTGAGTGCTTTAACCTGATGACCTGGCGCTGAGGTAAAGCGGATCTACGGCCAATTTACACCAGTAACGCAGACAGCGTCAGATATTTAGAAAAGCTATTTGAGCTTTTACAGACTCATTCAACTTTCTACGTCAACTTCACGTAAGTCTGCTCACAACCGGTAACCTGCCGTTCACCTGCTGTCGCACACGGTACCGAGGGGGACGGAGGGCGGAACCGGTTCGAACCGGTCAGCACCAGGTTTGCACTCGGCACCGGAGTGATGGAAAAGATCGGCGCGAAGAGTTTTTTGCTGGACAAACTTCACTGCTGACCGAGAACCCCGCGGCGATACTTCTTCCACGCAAGGTAACGTTGTTCCTTTATTGCTTGGTTTTTTAAATATACAAGAACAATGTCTGACCGCTGAAACTTGCTAATGAGTTCGGTAAACGGCGCTAGCTTGAAGCGCGCCCAATTCCCGCTTCTGAAAAACGTTCAAAAGTTAACGGTCAAACGTCGTGTAGCTAAAGTTGGCAGTTGTTGAGTTAACATTAGTAAGTTTGTGAAAGTGTTCGGTCAAGCTCCAGTTATAGTTCGCTAAGTTCGGTAACGTTACGGTAATAACTGTTCAACTATTTTAAAAGCACAGAATGAGAAAGAGAATGGCGGTGGAAACATGTTAGCTTGGCATGGTGCTTTCAGGCTCCACCCTGTTAACGGTCATTGTGGAAAAGTGGCAGTTGTGTGAAGACTACAACCAAAATCAAAGTTTCTGCCGAGACTTAGAGTTCTACTGCCTAAAGGTCAGTTGTTTTAAGGAGAGCAAACCATGTGGAAATGTAAATTGTGTGATTTTTCTACTGCCCTACAAATACAGTTATTGAGACATTACAGACTGTATCATGGCCAGTATTCCACAATTTCACCTTTACCATGCCTGTATAACAACTGTTTGTGTACATTTAGTACTTTTAATTCACTAAAGGTACATTTGTCAAGAACACATTCAGAGAAAAAAGTGGTAGGTGAAGACGGTATTCAGAGGGCATTTCATTGCCCTGTGTGTGATTTTAAGCAACCATTTGTTGAGAGGGACATGTTTATACACCTAAGGGGGCATTTAAGACGGAAAGAAATAGTGCCATGTCCTTTCAGGGCCTGCAAGTTTAAAACAAATGTTTACTCCACATATAATGCCCACAAATGCAGAGAACACCAACATGTGTCAGACTACAATGTAGAAGTTGTGGTGGAAACTGTTTCAAATGTTTGTCAGTATAGTGACATTGAACAGGATCCAGTTCAGTTTTCAGATGAAAATGAAACTGCCACTGTGTCAGACAGAAGCAATGAAGGGTTAGCAGAGCAGTTACAGTACAACCTGGCTGCCTTCTTCTTGAAAATGCAAACCATTCTCCATGTATCACAGAGGGCAACACAGGAAATCATTGAGCATATGGATCAGTTGTTTTCACTTTCAGAACCTGTTATCAGAAAATCGGTAACAAAGATATTAGAAAAACATAACTGCCCTGTTACTCACACTTGTAAATGACATTGTGCAGGCAGTTTCAGATAGTAATGTTTTGCACAAATCAGTTACATCTGAAGGACCACTGTCCACAGCCAAGAGACGAAAATCATATTATGAGGAGAAGTTTCCATTTGTTAAGCCTGTAGAGTACCTTATTGAGTCGTCCCAGCATACCTTTATGTATGTGCCCATTCTCACATCTTTGCAGCAGTTGTTGAAAAAAACAGATGTACTTGAGAAAGTCAAAGAAACTACTGCACAGTTGCCTGGGCATTATTCATCATACTGTGATGGCTCATACTACAAGGAAAATCTGCTTCTTTCTGATGAGGGTCAGAAATTATCAATAATTCTCTATGTTGATGATTTTGAAATTGCAAACCCTCTAGGAACATCAAAAAAAATACACAAAGTCTGTGCAGTTTATTGGACATTAGCTAACCTGCCAGTAAAGTACCGCTCAGCCCTCCACACTACTCAACTGGCTCTATTGTGCAATTCAAATGATGTAAGGAAGTTTGGATATGCAAAAACATTTGCACCCCTCTTGAGTGACCTAAAAACTCTTGAAGAAGCTGGTGTCTACATTGAAACATTTGGTGACTGCCTCAAAGGCACAGTCTACTCTGTTGTGGCTGATAACCTTGCTGCCCATGGGCTAGCTGGTTTCAGTGAGTGTTTCAGGTCTACATATTTCTGCAGGTTTTGTCTTGCCACCCAGACAGAATTGCAAATGTCAGATGCAGTCTCTGGTAGTTTTGAGATGAGAACCAAAGATCTGCATGATAACCATGTTCAAGAAATACAGAACAATGACAATGGAGACAGTTTGATCAGTTAGCATTTGATCAGTTAGCTGACACACAGATTTCACTGTATGGCCCTCCATGCTTTTATGATCTGTTAGCTCATAGGACCGTAAATGTTCAATATACCAGGTCTCATAGTCTTTCAGAAGAAAGAAGATGTTATTTCTGATTAGTAATATGTTTCTGATCTCTTTAAACTCAGGCAATGCGGCATGTGTCCCAGTGCAAACAAACATGCTCGCCACAAAAGTTGTGCCTTCAATGGTTACCTGTTTTGTGCCGTATACACTGCTGCTGTCTGTGATGCTCGATATTAATGCATGTGTATCAGTAGGCAGTGACTCAACATAGATAGACTCCACTTTTGAAGTTTGTACTTGTGACTTGAAAAACCTTGGAGATGCCAAATAGAATGCCATCATGTTTTGGTGTCTCTCTGCCAAAGTTTTCAACACATTTTTGTAGTTATGAGTGTCATGAATAACTTTCTTGAAAACTTTGTGCTTCCCCTCAAATCTCATTGTCCAGAGATGCACCAGAGGACCAAAGCACTTAATGAGATGAGGATAATGCTCTATGTAATGATGCTTTGGGCGTATCGTAAGCTAGGAAGGACTTCCTGAAGCAGCTGCCTGTGATCTGAAATCTTACACGCCAAGTACTGAATAGTATCATCACTGAAATTATGAGACATAGCAAGCTCAACAATATCTTTTAAGTCCATTAGCACTTCCCAGAATTTGTCCCCTTCTGGGACTCTGGAGCCAATGAGAATTGGAAGCAATCGAATCAGAGTGTGATTCTCATGCCCATTCCCCCCAACTGTTCCTCTCTTAGCAAAATTTTGAGGAATCGGGTGAGGAGGTCAACCTTGTCAGAATGTTGGAAGGAAAGGACAGTATTGCCTATTCAACTCTTCCAAAGTGAAGTATTTTTGTGATCAAACCTTTCAAACAATGTGCCAACTCCACAGGAACCACACCCTCAAACAAGTCATGTAGGATGTCAGGTGGAAATCCAGTGACAGGATGGAAATAAGAGAGATGGTCAGAAGAGCACAACTGCTTACACCGCAACTGTCTCCATTGTCATTGTTCTGTATTTCTTGAACATGGTTATCATGCAGATCTTTGGTTCTCATCTCAAAACTACCAGAGACTGCATCTGACATTTGCAATTCTGTCTGGGTGGCAAGACAAAACCTGCAGAAATATGTAGACCTGAAACACTCACTGAAACCAGCTAGCCCATGGGCAGCAAGGTTATCAGCCACAACAGAGTAGACTGTGCCTTTGAGGCAGTCACCAAATGTTTCAATGTAGACACCAGCTTCTTCAAGAGTTTTAGGTCACTCAAGAGGGTGCAAATGTTTTTGCATATCCAAACTTCCTTACATCATTTGAATTGCACAATAGAGCCAGTTGAGTAGTGTGGAGGGCTGAGCGGTACTTTACTGGCAGGTTAGCTAATGTCCAATAAACTGCACAGACTTTGTGTATTTTTTGATGTTCCTAGAGGGTTTGCAATTTCAAAATCATCAACATAGAGAATTATTGATAATTTCTGACCCTCATCAGAAAGAAGCAGATTTTCCTTGTAGTATGAGCCATCACAGTATGATGAATAATGCCCAGGCAACTGTGCAGTAGTTTCTTTGACTTTCTCAAGTACATCTGTTTTTTTCAACAACTGCTGCAAAGATGTGAGAATGGGCACATACATAAAGGTATGCTGGGACGACTCAATAAGGTACTCTACAGGCTTAACAAATGGAAACTTCTCCTCATAATATGATTTTCGTCTCTTGGCTGTGGACAGTGGTCCTTCAGATGTAACTGATTTGTGCAAAACATTACTATCTGAAACTGCCTGCACAATGTCATTTACAAGTGTGTCAGTAACAGGGCAGTTATGTTTTTCTAATATCTTTGTTACCGATTTTCTGATAACAGGTTCTGAAAGTGAAAACAACTGATCCATATGCTCAATGATTTCCTGTGTTGCCCTCTGTGATACATGGAGAATGGTTTGCATTTTCAAGAAGAAGGCAGCCAGGTTGTACTGTAACTGCTCTGCTAACCCTTCATTGCTTCTGTCTGACACAGTGGCAGTTTCATTTTCATCTGAAAACTGAACTGGATCCTGTTCAATGTCACTATACTGACAAACATTTGAAACAGTTTCCACCACAACTTCTACATTGTAGTCTGACACATGTTGGTGTTCTCTGCATTTGTGGGCATTATATGTGGAGTAAACATTTGTTTTAAACTTGCAGGCCCTGAAAGGACATGGCACTATTTCTTTCCGTCTTAAATGCCCCCTTAGGTGTATAAACATGTTCCTCTCAACAAATGGTTGCTTAAAATCACACACAGGGCAATGAAATGCCCTCTGAATACCGTCTTCACCTACCACTTTTTTCTCTGAATGTGTTCTTGACAAATGTACCTTTAGTGAATTAAAAGTACTAAATGTACACAAACAGTTGTTATACAGGCATGGTAAAGGTGAAATTGTGGAATACTGGCCATGATACAGTCTGTAATGTCTCAATAACTGTATTTGTAGGGCAGTAGAAAAATCACACAATTTACATTTCCACATGGTTTGCTCTCCTTAAAACAACTGACCTTTAGGCAGTAGAACTCTAAGTCTCGGCAGAAACTTTGATTTTGGTTGTAGTCTTCACACAACTGCCACTTTTCCACAATGACCGTTAACAGGGTGGAGCCTGAAAGCACCATGCCAAGCTAACATGTTTCCACCGCCATTCTCTTTCTCATTCTGTGCTTTTAAAATAGTTGAACAGTTATTACAGTCAGAACTTAGCGAACTTTATAACTGGAGCTTGACCGAACTCCTTCAAACTTACTAATGTTAACTCAACAACTGCCAACTTTAGCTTGACGACGTTTGACCGTTAACTTTTGAACGTTTTCAGAAGCGGGAATTGGGCGCTTCAAGCTAGCCGTTTATCGCTTGAACTCATTAGCAAGTTTCAGCGGTCAGACATTGTTCTTGTATATTTAAAAACCAAGCAATAAAGGAACAACGTTACCTTGCGTGGAAGAAGTATCGCCGCGGGTTCTCGGTCAGCAGTGAAGTTTGTCCAGCAAAAACTCTTGGCGCCGATCTTTTCCATCACTCGGGTGCCGAGTGCAAACCTGGTGCTGACCGGTTCGAACGGTTCCGCCCTCCGTCCCCCTCGGTACCGTGTCGACAGCAGGTGAACGGCAGGTTACGGTTGTGAGCAGACTTACGTGAGTTGACGTAGAAAGTTGAATGAGTCTGTAAAAGCTCAAATAGCTTTTCTAAATATCTGACGCTGTCTGCGTTACTGGTGTAAATTGGCCGTAGATTCGCTTTACCTCAGCGCCAGGTCATCAGGTTAAAGCACTCACTTCTTCCTGTGCCCTTTCAGAGTAAAAGCACTCTCGCGTTTCTGTTGACTGAATCGATTCATTTATTTTAATAAGGTTTTATTGTTGCAGGAGCGGAAGATGCACGGACTCATAACGTGAAGTCTTGGCGTTTTCTTGCGTATAGATCCGTGCTTTTATTCGAGGAAATACTAGGAACCCGCAGCCGTGACACGCAGGAAATATGGTCTATAAAATACGATAATGATTTGGGCTGGAAAATCGTTTAGAAATCACAAACAGAAGTTGACCGCACAGTGATGTAATCGCCCCATCCTTCAACACTCCAAAATATTAAAAGATTTATAAGACAAGGAAAATAAAACAATATATTCTCATAGTTGAGAAGCTGAATTTATGAAACAATTGTCATTTATACTTTCAAATGTACATATGCTACACAATGAATCACGTATCATATTAGTTGGCAATTCATTTTCTGTCAATCAAGTTGTTAAAAATACCTGCTTGTACGTAATGTAATTAACATCCTCACTTAGGTTCCACTTTGGAGGATTATTAAAGATGATCTGGATGCATACTTATCCACAATATGATGATTTATAAAAAAAAACAAAAATACAATTTAAAATCCTAAGACATAGGAAAATAGCAGCCCATGGGAATTGCATTTTTTGTAATAGTATAAAATCAACTTAAAGAAAACGAGTCAATGAAACAAATTGAATTATGTCACCAGTACTTAAAATGATCTACGAATTTAAGCGCACTCAAAATAACTAAGTTATTACTTCAATAATTTACTTTTGAGTTATGTTAAATTATTGATAATTAGTGGCCTCAACTTTTTTTGAGAATTGAGTTATTGTAACTTACTTCATTTAGTAAGATGTACTGTTAGGTTTTACAGTGTGGAAACAACCGGAAACTGTCACTCATGTATTGATAGAGTGTAACAAATATAACGAACAAAAAAGAGGAATTAATATCAGGATTAAAAGACCAAAAGCTAAATATAACATTTGGAAAGACATAAATGAATAAACATAATCTTCTAATGAACTACTTAAGAGAAACAGGACTAAAGAGAATAATACAAATAAATACAATAAGTTTTGTTTAGTTTTGTTTGCTGCTAATCTACTACTCCACACTCCAGTCCAGAAGGTGGCGGTAATGCGCCTATGAGCTGGTTTGCCAACCGCCGATAAGCACCAGAAGAAGAAAACCAACGACAACAAACATTCTCACGGTGTACTCTGAAGCTAATGCTAGCAGGAAGCTGTCACTATACAGTGTTTACTTAAGCGCCAGTACGAGCTAGGTTGTTTTCAGTTGTTTCGATAACGAAGTGTTGGCAAAAAGCTAGTTAGCATGTAAGCTAGTAAGCTGTGGTTGCCTTTCGGTGGTTATTATCACTTATCTTAAAATACATGACCGGTTATTTGGTCCATCGCCGTTTAGCAACATGGAAAAACCGGTATTTGCTTTCTTTAAATAAGTCAATACCGTCATGCATGGCTGCTTTTCATATCTCGAGATTTGCCCAGTTATTAAATAAAGGATTTCCCAAAAGACCAGTCTGGACAAACGCCTCACTGGTGGTGTCCGCTCAAGTTCTATTGTGAGTAAGTGATCATGGAGAGGATTTGCATTTTGCTGAAAACGCAGCTGTGACTCAGAATATCATGGACGTCCTATATGTGTGTCTTTGTTTTTCCTCCAGAATGACTGACTTTGAACCTCTGGCAAAGAGGCTCAAGGTCGGAACCAATGCACCAGTGTCTCCATCATCCGGTCCCCGAGGTGAGTAACACGTTTCTATGCTACTCATTGTGAAGGAGATATTGCAGGATGAAGGATTTGAGTTTTTTTCTGGAGACGCACGATGACTTATTCTCCCACTGAGACTACAAGCTCATAAGCCGTACAGGAAGTTAACAATTTAGCAGATGCATTGCCATCAGAGTATTATAATTTGTATTATTATAAACTATAATAAAAACCCTAGACCTTGGCTCATTGCGCCAAACCTCCAGAAATGTCAGGGTGTCCTCTTGCAGAGATATTTTGTACCTTCAACCACTTTTTATCTATCTGGCTTCCTTACTCAACCTTGGGTCCTGTGCATACTGCAATAGAGAAAAGTCGACTTGCAACAAATATTATGTGGTGGATTTATATTATCATGCCAACCTGGTTCAGCTTAAATTGATCTTTAGATTGCTCGATTTTCTTCTGTTTTATTCAGGTCAATCTTTGTGTAGGAAGAGGCAAGATAACGAGTCCGTAGATGATGAAAAAACACAGAAAAACACTTCTCATCAAAGAATGGGCCCCAGACAGCAACAGAAGTTCATCAATACTCTAGAACACTGGCTCGTTAAGCCCAGGAAAGAGTCAGATACACCTGAAGTGTGTCAAACCCAAGATGATGTGGGAAGTACAGATGATGGCGGCTTTGAAAGTACCTCAGCTCAGTCTCTGGATTGCCAAAATGCTGAATTACCCACAGAATTTAACATGGATGAAGAAACTCAACTCTTGACAGTACAAGACCTGGAGGAACACAGTCAGGTGTCACCTGCTTCCCAGGATTCAGCAGGGAGTGGGCTTATCCACACGCTGTCCTGCAATGATGGAGGATCAGAAACAGAAGAATTGGAAACGTGCTCAGCAAGCTCAGAAACCTCCGTCAGACACAAAACCAAAATTACAGATTTCTTCTCGGGGACCTCATCACGACGTCTACTTGGGAGAAAGGGCCAACCAGATAAGTCTCCAAGGAAACAAGATGGAGACAAAGAATCGACATCTGCTGATGGAAAGCCTGATGTTAAATGGCTGGGGACGCCAATCAGTGAGCTAAAGAGGATGCCTGAATGTGGCAGTCCGCTTCCCCCACTGAGGAATGTTCCTGACCAGCACACTGTGATGATAAGGGTTTGAGCTCCTCTTTGTTTTTTATATTATTCACAGTACTTGAGGTGGTTATATCAGAGAAACACACAGTGTTACATTGGTCACCACAATGTTTTTCCGGTTTCTGAAAGTGTAGGAGTTTTTAGACTTTCTGAAAAGTTTGTATATTGAAATGATATTTCTTCATTAGGACTATCAATATAATTAATAAACCTTCAAAACAAATGTTTTAACATCAGCAGCATTATCTTCAATATTATGATGAGGATTTCTCATTTTATTATCAATATAACTGATATAAATATTACATGTATTTATACATTTTTTTTCAAATCCTCTCCCTTTGACAGACAGACCTTCTTCACTCTGGTAAAGTTCCTGTTCCATATCCTGGTATGTTTAAGGATACCTGGGACTTCATCCATGCCAAGATGCCCTGTTCCAGCAGTAATCTGTTTCCTATACAAGATGAGGTAATGGTTCAAGACTTAACTACTTTTACTTACACATATTATACATTATTTAGGAAAGTGTCCAAATATCACTTTAAGTAATACTGTTAAGAGATTCCTTAAGTGATGGTGCTTATCCATAATATCTCACATCTACATGCGCATGAATGAAACACAGTGGGCAACAACTGACCGTTCAGAGATGTTGGCGCACTGCACTTAATGAATGCATGAAGTCACTGCAATTATGAGACACAGCAGCAAAATATTGTTGTTATTCTTTGCATCTTCTAAGCTGAACTGAATTCACCCAGCAGAGACCTTACAAAAGTTTTGCTACCACAGGAAACGCAAGAACATCAGAATAAGAGTCGGTGGGAGCTGATCAAGGAATCTTTAAACAAGAAATTCACAAGTCCACTTGATTTCAAGGCAAGTTGATCACCTGTATATATTTTTCACTTCATGTCCTGTGCACTATTGTTGTTACCAATTTATGCCACAAGATGGCACCATGAGCCCAGAAAATGTGAGGCACACTAAGGTCTCTTGAGTTTTGTTTTAAAACACATTAAGTGATCCTTACTTAAATGTTAATTTAGACAAATGTTGCTCTCATTTGTTACAGAATGCAATATTGAAATACAGTTCTTCTATCGCCAAGAAATGGGACTTCACAGCTTTAAATCTGTACTGCACTAAGGTAAGGTGTATACATCTATATTCTGATTACTGATCTTTACAGGACCTCAGAAGTGAATGAACTCTCTCTTGGTTCCAAAAATTGCATTTTCCTAGTAAACACAGATGGGAACACGTGTTGCACTGATTAACGGCAAACTAATGAAACATCAGCCGTCCAATTATCACTCTTAACTGCCCGGCATCAGTGTCGGGGCTTCCCAGGGAGATGGGGTCAAAGAAAGTGCAGATGGCTCGGTAATTAGTCGTGACAAGGTATTCAGTTGGTTAAAGACGCCTCATTTGACACCAGATTAGTTTTAACTTAATATAAACAGTATTTAAGTGCCATTGTGAAGCGGTACTGTATCGATAGAAATCTTCATAGCTCCATGTGCAGAAATTAGTCACCACTTGCCCTTTGTTTTTGTAGCAATCGAGAATACATTCACAAGAGTTCATCACAGTTAATTGAATGGGATTCATATGCATATGTTTTATATTCTTGTACTGCCTGGACATGGTTTGTTTGGAGCGCTGAGGCTCAGATTCAAAGGTAGTATTTTAAAGGTGTTTTTTTGTCCTCTGCCAAGTCATTTTCTCCACTGGGCAAGGGGGAAAATAGGCCTGAATGGCATCATGATGGCCAGAGCAGTGTTAGTTCATTGGTCATTGCTCAGAGTTGTCAGTGTCTTCTCCAGTCTCATTTGGAGGCCATCCATCATCGGTTGTCTTGATGCACTCCGCATCATCCTGTGTAGAGAATCAGGGAGGGCTGTACTATTGTCTGGCTCATGAAGGGGATGGGAATATTCTATTTGGAGAGATGGACCATGTCGTGACATGATTGTTTGATATAAGAAACCCTGAGCCTGTAAGACTGAACAAATAATAGGCTTTAGTTTCCTGATAGTAAGGAAACTAAATCCACGCATGTGCTGAATGGCATCATCTAGATTTCCTCATATCTTGCGTTTCAGGAAAAAAAAGTACATGTAATGCTAGTATGTCAAATGTGTTTCTGTCATTTTTGCACCGGAGCATTAATGGGTTTTGTGCGGGAGAACGTTGCCGCCCTTCAGAGGCAAAGTGAGAGTCTCGAGAAATAATTTAATCTTTTTCCAAAAGGTCACATTTAGTAACTTGTCAGAAATGAAAATGGCTTGCATTATTTCCCAGAGAATGCTTTACTTTGCGCTTTTGAATCAATTGTGTGCCATGTGTATGCCATAAATCATATTAGAATGGGAGTTACATGAGATACCATCTGAACATGTTAAGAGGCTTTTAGCCATAGGCCAAGTTCTGATGTTAAAGTTGGGTTGTGTCAGGTCAACTGGATATGGCAAAATTTGATTTTTGTCAGACTGCAAAAATCTCCACTACCATATAGAAATAGTTAAATGTAAGGTGTCACAGAAATGTAGTGTGAACATTTGTTTGCACACTGTTTTGTCGATTTGTGTTTTATGTTAGATACTTGCAGGTAACTTTTAGGAGTCAGCAATCTGTCATTGTTGCTCACACGAAATACATTTGCTTCATTTATACAATATATTATTGAAACACACACTTCCTCGTACTCAAGATAGTTTATTGCCTCTGTCCATTACAGAATTTATTCACAGCTCAACTGAGTAATGAACCTGTGTTTTAGTGGACTGAAACGCAGAAGAGACAGTACCGACCAAGCTACATGATTAGCATTGGTAATGCAGTGATAGAAATTTGCTCGTGTAGCCCACTGAATACGATTGTTAACACGCTTCATTTTAATAACAGGATCTTGCATGTTTGTAAAATGGGACACAATGCAACGTTCTGTCCCCCATTTTTCACTTTGTTACCTCCCCCCCAGAGATGCTCGATTGGAGTCACTGTAGCAGGAAGATTTTGAGTGTCAGAGAAAACTAGACATGAATGGCATAGAGTGACGGGCCGGGCACCTTCATCGAATATTCATCTGAGCACTCGCACCTTATGAATATCTGAAAAGTCGTTGACGGACAGCCTCACTTTTTGTTCATGTCTCTTTCTTCAGCCAAACCAGTTCTGTATTTATGGTTACGAGCTCGCAACAATTTTTATTTTGTACACGTCCATGGATGCAGTGAATCAGATTGGTTTATTGCATGGGACCTGTGGGGAGAAGGAACAGGAGCTTGAGGCGGTTGTGTTAAATCTATAGGGGCGCTTTGGTTTCTCACTGTCCACACCCCCACATCTTGCTTGATTACTTTGTCAGTTTGGTGTGATGTACAGACCTGTATCATGTCATACAGAGAGTCAGATCAGTTGATTTGATGCACTGTCTTCAGCTGATTTAAAGAGGCCGACTTCTACTACTTCAGCTATATCCACCGTCTCGCCCTGTCAGCCGCCTTCATTTATTACGCCCATAGGAGCAGTTTATGATGTCAACCAGGTCATTACTTATGACAGTGTTTAGTCAGGCTTCCTTTGCCTTTAATATAAATGTCCTGGGCTAAATCACCAGCCAAGGCTCCTTATCCTGGGAACACACTGTCCTTTCTATACCAATCCTTAGTCGTTTGCATCTGTTCACGAAGACTGTTTAATCAGCCGGCGTCGTCCTGCAACCTTGATGAAATTGCTTTGTGATTGATCATTCTGACATTTAGCCAACATGGGTGTAAATATAGGTACTGTAGTATATTGTCTAAGATATGTTTTTGTACTTGGGAAGTGTTGTGGAGTCATGGATGGTTGGTATTTTAATATTTGGTTCTGGGATATTATTATAAATGAACTGTCCAACTAAAGGCTGATGTTTGTTTTTTGAAATACGAAGCCATAACTTTCACGTTTCCCTTTAAATGGTCCAATATTCTGAGGTAATAGTTTACATCTGTTTTTCATTTGTTCAGTTTAATTTTACCCATTTTTTGTACAGGGCATTGGCCTCTAACATTATACATTTCTTATATTTCATTAAAACTTATTTTTCTGTATAATGTTAGATAAGATCTCAACATTTTGGATAGCTGTAAATTGTATCCGTCCATCTCCAACTTCTCAGGCCAAACAGCAAATAATGTCACAGCTGAGTTTTGTGGCAAAACAACAAACAGATCTCTTGCTCTCTCCAAGGTCCTGAAGCCCGACGCTGCTGAACATCTGTTTGACTCCCTGCTGCCAGACATGGTGCAATTAGCACTGAGAGCATCTGAGCTCTGCACCAAGGTAACAGCCATCACTAACCAATGGACACCAACTCGCTGGTCTGTGACATAGTAGATCACCGCAGCAGGTTAACCCCAAAGGTCGCAACATGACAAATACGCTCCTGAAATGGTAGTAAAACGGGTGAGGTCAAGGCACGTGGCTATTGATGGTCATTTATCAGATGTTTAATGTGCTTTCGTCCATCTGTTTTTTTGGCACAAAGACTGAGCTGAAAAAGTCTCATTAGAAAGGTTCCTGTGTGTTCATTTAGCCAAACAGCTAATCATCTAATTTTAGCATCTGTGTGTTACTCATTTTAATTTGATCAATTAACACCCGAAGTGGCCCACACACAAGTGAACATATTTCCCAAGTAAACAGCTGAAACATTATGTATGGATGCAAGTGTCAAATTGTGTTGTACACCATCAAATTTAACCCCAAATCTACAGATATAGCAGAATAAAATGCGTTGAGCTTGCCAGAAATCAATATATTAATAATTCCATTGATAGTAAAAAATACCCGGTCTTTTTTTTTTAAGGTAAAGAGATAAATAAATGAATTAATGTTAAAGAAAATTGAAAGGATTCTCACATCTGTGCCCTTTTGGACACTTTCGACATTTTGACCACTTACAGCCAAACCATATATTCTCCTTGTTCTATGGTCTTAAGGCAGCACGCTCATTCTATTCTCTTTACAGAATTCTTTATTAAGATGCATTGTTCATTTTTAAACCCATAACCTTTTTAGGGAGCATGGATCACATGTGTGCGGCAACAGACCTTGATTGTGATTATGATGACTGATTCAAGAAGCGCAGAGTGGTACAGAATTAGCGCGTTTACGCAGCGTACTTCAACGTCTCATTGGACAAATTGACAAATCAAATGATTTTGACCTTCCTCAGTTGTACCTCTGTTCCTCCTCCAGCCGATACCCCTCCTCAAGAGAGGCATGACCCACTCCATCACGATGTCTCAGGAGCAGGTGGCATGTCTGCTCGCCAACGCCTTCTTCTGCACGTTCCCGCGACGCAACTCTAGAAAGACCGAGTACTGCCACTACCCAGACATCAACTTTGTCAGGTAAAGTTGGGATGTGATGCTGACTCATGAGGCTTAAAGTTACATAATCTAAAAAGATACTTCTGTGACAACGAGCTTCATTTCCATGAGGGGGCACTACTGTATGTTTTTTTTAAATATTATTTCTCGTGGCTGGAGGTTAGTGCACGCAATATTTACATTGTACTTTGTTACAATTACAAACGAGCAAACACTATCTGAAAGATTTAAAAAAGATAAACCACATCACCCACTACACATCGGAGCATTTTTTAAAAGCCACTGACCTTTTTCATGGTGTAATCATTATATTATGCACAGTGAAGACCTTTCCTTTTACCTGCTCTACTTGCCAGTACCAATTAATGCAATTGCAGTTGCACATTATTGTTTACAGAACAGATTATTAACCATAGCTGTGCATTCTGTCTCAAAGAAGGATGCATTGTTTTGCACAGCCTATTGAGAAAAGGTCAGAATGAGCAGGTCAATTTCATTATATCCATTGTTAAGATCAAAGCTGAGATTTCCAGTCCTTTAACTATAAGGTCACCATCCCTGCCTCCTCACATACAGATACATTTGGATATATTTTACATTCATTAGTTTATTCTGCTGATATGAGACAGTATTTGTTTTTCATTCTTTCTCTACACATGCAGTTCACAGGCAAATCTCTTCCCTTTAAAAACGGTCAAGGACGACAAACAGGGCGGCGGAAGGGCGTTCTTTTTTTCTTCCCGGCAAACTTCCACTGTGGAGATTGTCTATGTGCTGTAATGCCAAATCAGTCTGCAGATCACCTCTCCGCCATGTCCCCCATCTCTGTTGGCATCATAGTGTAATTACCTAAATGGAGGAAGGAATTAGATTAACATTGACTCAGATGGCTGCTTACGACAACGGAGAAGGCCATTGGCTGTTTTTTGCAGAGGACTGTGACAGAGTTCAATCGCATCAGTATTTCATTCACATAAAGGTTTTGCTGTGATGTGAAGGGAAAGTCAGTGTCGTCTTTTTCAGCCTGACTGTAACTCTCGTCCCGAATCACCAATTTCCCGTGCAGCAGATATTAAATGCTTTGAAACTTTCTATTAATTTATTTCCTTTTTTATTACATTCACACTTTTCTTCTCTATTCTTCATTATTTCCTACAGACGCTCTCGGTAAAGGACAAAAACAAACTTTTATCTGCAGATGTTCTTTTATCTCAATGCAGATTTCTTATTTCCATTGAGATAAAACTGAAAAATCGTCAGTTTTTTTTTGCCTCTTTGTTCTTCGGCTCTGTCATTCAAAGTCTTCTCTAGAGTTACATCATTACTTTCGGCCCATCTGTGGGGGTATATTGATGTTATATAATATTGTGTATTAATTCTGTATTCCCCAAAGACCGTGATGTGACTTGTTCCTAAAAGCCTCCCCTCACATAGTGGCCAGCTTATGTCAAAGGCAGTTTGCCCTGAGGACTACACAACGTATAATTGTCTGTAGGGGCCACATTGACAAAAAGAAAAATGAATGCAGGAGTTGACTTCGATGAATAGGTTTCTCTGCCCCTGCAGGGCCCTCGGTGCATCATGCTTTTTATCATTGTTTCACTCACATGAAATTACTTACTCTTTATTGTGGGCTAGCGGTGAGGCTCTTTCTAGAATTTGCTCGAGGGGGAGATGTTGGTCTAAATTCTGAAAGTGCATTCAAACCCGACTACCAGCAGCTTTTATGTGTGCGTTTGTGTTTTTACTTTTCAGGGGGACTGACCTTTTGCCTCCTGAGGACTCTGTTGCTTAAAAGGGACACAGGGCTTCTTAATGTATCCCCAAGGAGGGAGCCCTGTTACCCTCTCTGCTCCTTTTTTATGTGAGTGCTGTGATGTGGCACATGAGTGTGACTCGGTGATGGCAAGCCTGGGGCATCTCCATTGTCGTAACAGTGAAGGAGCGCCTACATAATCGGCTAGTGACTGAAAGAGAAGCTGAGTGAGGGATGAACTAATTTATATCCAGTTGTTTGAGTTGGATTTCAAGCATGACTGAACTCACATGGCCAAAGTGGAGGTCCTGTGCCTCTATGGTACTGGTTGTTCAGAGAGTCATATTTCCAGGTCTTGGCTGTAGCTTTTTGATTGTACGAGTTGCCAGGTATAACCTTCGTGCCTTAAAACTATGCTTTCATTATCATGAAAGAAGGATAATATCAAATTCCAACAAGGATTTAATGAAACCCATAATTTCTCTTTATCTGCAGACTGTTTGAAGGATCCTCTTCAAAGAAGATTGAGAAGCTGAAAACCCTGATGTGCTATTTCACAAGTGTCACTGAGCAAAGTAGGTGTTTGGATTTAATTTTTCATGAGTAATTTCAATTATCGCAATAAAGATCTCTAATCTTTTATGTTTTTTTTCTTTTAAGAGCCTCTTGGACTTGTAACATTCACACGACAAAGTTTGGATAAACCCCCACAATGGGAAAGGTGTAGTATATTGATACTGTTAGTAAACCTCAAACATTAAAGTTATTATAGGAAGTGTAGTTTGTTAATTGTATCTCCCAGCTGGCTGAATCCAGTAGACTAGTTGGAAGCCATTAAAGATCCATCATCTCATCTTTGTTTCAGCTCACAGACTCACCTCACAAAGCTCCACATTACGTGTGAGGGAACCATCGAGGATGATGGTCATGGGATGCTTCAGGTAAGACGCATAGGGAATATCTTGATCATGATAATTTGCTGTAATTTGCAGAGTCCTATTGTTTTGCTTGTCGGAGCTCTTAGTTGGAGAAATACTCCTCCCTGCCTGTATTTGGTTTCCTCTCCTGCCTCTGTTGTAGTCAGTCACTGAGCCACCTCATTCTGGAGCCTTTCACCCAGATTGCTTACTACTGCTGAAAAGGCCTTTGAGGGAGTGTGCGCTGGGACTGGGGTCGAGGCCTCTGAGCCTCCTCCGCTCAATGTGTCGGCCGCGCTTCCTGTGCACTGTCAGGATGGCCCGCTTTGCCTTTTCACCTTTTGTCTGCCTCCAGTTGCCACAAGCTGACAGTTGATGTGCACACATGACCAGCTCCGGGGCACACTGTGGCCTGGATTGATGGATGCTCTGCTGGGGTGGGGTGGGGTGGTGAGGGGGTGCTGACAGCCTGTCAAAGCAGACTTTGGAGGCTTGCCGGCTGTCCCGGAGTTGAGTGACCAGTTTTGGGAGATCTGCTCTCACAATGCCGCTCGCCCATTTGCAGCGTCTTCCTGGGGTTGCGATGGGGTTGGTCTGCGCTCTTCTACACGCCAGTGAGCAACAACTGTCAGTCCTGAATTTGGATTACATGTATGTTCCACGTGGCTGCTTTCTGACTAAAACAATGAGTCGTCACGTACGTGCCTGAGCTGAAACGATGAGATGCGTAGTTTCCTTTGAATCATAAACAGACCAAAATAAACGTGTAAATCCGTGTCACCCATAGATCTGTGCACAGACCTGAAAGAACGCAAGCAGCACAACATATCACAGGCATCAGTCAGCAGTCACTTCAGGAGCGTGTTATGACTGGAGAGAGATGTTTACTTTGGATTGTGGGCTTGCACTCTTGTTTTGATATTTGCTACTGGCAGCAACACACTGAAGTGCTGCCCCTGAGTGGAACTCATTTTGGCATGGGGGGCAGATGTCTGAGTAATGCGAGCACCTCAGGCCACCTTCCCAATCAGCTTGTCTGGGACTCAGTCACAAATAAAAGAAAAAGGGCCGAGACCCTTTCACAAGGTGTTTTCATCCTGATGTCCAAAAGGGAAGCAATATATTTCATTGTCAAAGAAAAACCTCAAGTAAATTTCACCTGGATTATGTTGTTTGCTGTTGCATTGCAAAAATGCATGTGATAAAGTATCAGTAGATGTTTCAAATGCATGGCTGTTCCATCGGGTTTACTGTCATTCGTCTGTTTTAATTTTCAGGTGGATTTTGCCAATCAGTTTGTTGGAGGAGGCGTCACCAGTTCTGGTCTGGTTCAAGAGGAAATCCGTTTTCTGATCAATCCCGAGCTCATTGTTTCTCGCCTCTTCACTGAAGCCCTGGACCACAATGAATGTTTGATCATCACAGGTCAGTGATCAAAAATCCCCCCCCCCGCTTGATAAACCATCATTTCTGCACCGAAGGAATTCCACACTTCAATTATTCATGATTTTTAGTCTGTTGATCCTGATACGATCAATACTGCCTCAGGTTCACTTTTCTGATGCTTGACCTATAATTTGACAGGAGAATCACAGGGAGTGTTGAGTGTTTCTTGTCACACACAGCATGGAGTACACATCACAGACGCTCAGTTTACCCCATCCTGGCTCAGAAAGACACTAAAGGATATATTTTTCTGTTTTCTGTGTCTGTTCTTGTCGCTTGTTTTTCTTTTTGATTGGCTGCTTCAGTCGGGAGTTTGAGACTGGGCTTCCCTGATTGCTCTGTTGGGTCTTTCTGTTGAGTAATTCCAACTGACTGTCCATTAAGTTTTGAGTGCTTCAACAAGATTAGGACAGGACCCAGCAACAAGAGCCCTGGGGAGTCCCAGCAGGAGGCTGATGGTGCCTGTCTGGTTTATTTTTTTCAATTCAACACTGTTTGTCTATATTTATTGTGACTGCTTGATTGGGTTATATTGGGTCAAATCCAATATTCATATTTAGTTTAATAATAATAATGTAAACCAGTAATGTATGGATTTTATAGCTCGTTGCAAAAAATCATGACTTCTGTTTAAATATACAAAGTAAACCCTTCATAAATATCACACATAATTAAATAAATGTGTGATAGATTTTGTTTGCAGCTTGTTTCTGCTGACTTCAAGTGTCCCAAAAAACGGTTAATACAGTTTTAAAGGTTGGGTTGGTAATCCTGGAAAAGCTAGTGAGTCCAATGATGTAGCTACACTATGAAAATATGCAGTCGATTCATACCACCCCCTCATGTCGCCCGTACCATCAAAGCACACTACCTTACAAAGGCTAAGCCGACTTGTCTGTGACTTGCTCGCTAACATCTGATGATCGCCTCTGCTTCAGCGGTATATGTCTCCTCGGCTGAAGACTGCGGTCATGTGCAGTGAGAGCAAGGGCAACGTGTGCGCGGGCAGGCTGGTTGGTTAGTGACAGACAAGTACGCCAGCCAATCATTTCATTCGGTCCAAATTAAATTTTCCGATACAATTAACCAACTCTACCTTTCAACGGTTTTCTTTGGCTATGTCTTTGTCTGCTGATTTCATTGCATCCTTTTCTATCCCCAGGTCCCTGATACATTATTATGCTGTGTTCTGTTCCACAACTGGAACCAGCCTCAAACACCCTTCACCCGTAAAGAGATAAGATACCTTTTGGTTGCATAACGAGTGGGTTGGATCAGAACAAGACATGAGGCAACAGAGCCTCCGCCCTCCCGATCACCAATCATACTGCTGTAGCACTTCCCGCTTTGCCGGAGTCACCTTCAGACTCCTTGGCGGCTATCTCCCCCTCGCCTCCACTTGCGCCACTTAACGTTATTACTGGGGCCCAGAATTAATTATAGCTGGAAGACCTGCCCAGGACCTGCTCCACTAATGGACTCTTCCATTCCATCATCTTTATTAAACCCTGCCTGTATCTCCTGTGCCCCGTTGTAAAAGTCCAAGTCTTTGCTGCACTGTGCCAAAATATATCACAGGGGAATATGATTTACCACATGGCCATACAGTAAGGGAAGCTAATGGATCTTACCCCTGCACTGAAATTTGCAAAAGTGCCCAGGCCTAATTGAATTTTCCTTGATTGCTTGTTATCTGGCTGCTGTCGGGGGTGGTCAAAAGTATAAATAGTATCAAGGGTAGGTCGTGTGATTCATTGATGGCAGTTACGACCAGAAAGGCTTAACACAAGGAGATAGTGATGTAGGGACATTATTTCTTGACACTGCACAAAACCTTGCTTTGTGTTACCTACCAAATAGTCTTAGTCTGTATCTCAAACTTAGCTGAGTTGAGCCCTGGAATATGAGGGATTGGGCTTTGAAAGTCCTTGAAGAGTCCTTGAAATTGATGTTTTAACAAAAGTGAAGGAACCCTGCTGTTCTCTTAATTTCTTTACATGCAAAACTGGAGGTGCTCAGTTTGACCAAGTGATGAGAGGCGATTCTGACCTTTTTAAAGTTTCTGGTCCACTACAAATTTGAGGTGTATTTGTTCTGATGAATTTACACATGAATGAAACAACCTTTAGGAACATTGTGAATTATACCCATGGATTTTTGTGCAACCCCTTTTTGTTTCTTATAAATAACTTATAATAACTAGACACATCTTTCACTGGCCAAGATTTATCTGCTTCCATCCACAAATGATATGCAAATAGCAAATGGGTTGCATAAAAAAAATCAAAAGCATAATTAATGTTGTTCCGGAAGGTTGTTCCTTTCAAGTGCAAATAAGGTTGATTATAGAGTTTGATATTTTTGGAGAACCAGTAAAGGTCAGGTGTATGCACGGTTAATGGTCTGGTTTTAGGGTGGCAGGGTTATCTCACTGTGAACCTGACACGCTTCCCATTCTCATTTCTAACTTCTAACATCACTATAATGTTTTATACATAAAGTAAGTAAAGTGTTTTTTAGTCCATATACTGTATTATGCTAATAGCATAAGAGCGTTCATATTCATGTATGTATGTATTAATGTACTAGTAGATACCCATGTGGGTGCAAGTTGAAATTGAGGTTGGGTCAATGGTTCATGTCTGACAGTTGAGCCAAGCACCGTGATTCCCCCCCCGGCCCAGACTCCAAATGACGTCATCGGCCCAAGCTGGCACCATTCGTATTTAGTATCATTTGGCTTAATTTCTGGGTAGAGGCAGGAGGTAGAAGGACGTCATCCATCTTTATGTACAGTCTTTGCATTCTACACATCCTCATATACCAATACAGTAGACATAGCCCAACCCGAGTTGATGCCTATTTTTGCCATATTTAGTGTTTTGCAGCTTATGCTCTTGTTGCAGTATTTTCTGTCTTAAGCATACTCTCTCATTGTGTCTTTTCATGTCACGCACTTCAAAATCCAGAATCAATGATACTGAGCTGTAAAATAAAGCAATACTGGATTTGTCCCTGCATGTTAGTTTAATGATCACCGTGATGTAGTATGATTTAGAGCCCATTGTGTTCTGTTTAAGTGGTGAACTAGATGAGGTACTTCTGTGTCGTATTCAGGCGGCAATTTAGCTTTTCACTTAAAAAAAGAAATGAAGGGAGGCTGATTATCAGTGAAATCCTGTCAAGTGGAGAGTGCTGTGTAGATTCCCTCCCCCCCCAAGTGTATCTCCGGATACCTGCTGACCAACACCACACTATTAATCCCTTGGTTTATTCACTGTGCAGCGTGAAGCAGCTCAGGGAGTGCTCTTGACAGCCAGGTACTAATGAGCGCTAATGACTGGGAAGTTAATTTGTGGCCTCATTTGTTTGACTATGTTGTTGCCTCCCCCACCTCCTGCTCCCCTTTTTTAATGGCGGTGAGTGTCTCCCCCTTCGGGCTGGTAGTCAGTCGCTGCCTCTCATGTCGTTTTTAAGGGGGCAATAACTTGACCTTCCGCTTTGCCAGAAGACAGCTGCTCCTGTTTCGTCCAATCACAGACAGCAGAAATACAACGGACAATTTTTTATTCCAATGCTTTTTTAAATCAATTTTTTATTGTTGAATTTTCACAGGGTCAGCCATTTTAGATAATTCCCTTTCTCTCTGTTTGGTGTAAGTGTAAATTTAAGACAATGTTATGCAGCACAGAGTCTTTCTAGCTCAACATTTCTACCACTGATACTATATCAATGAGAGTCATATTAGAATTTATTAATCTCTGTCCAATCTAAACATATTGATTTGCATTAATTACACCACAATTGAAATCCTTTTGTCATTTCCCTTCAACCACTGTTTCATTTAGCATAATTAAAATGGCTAAAGTGAATTTTATGTGCCTGTTAATGCAATGTAACCATACCTGCCATTTCAGCTTTGCTACATAAGTGGAAGTGCTCTTTAATTCTGACCATGTTTATAATTAAGATTAATATGTTAATGTTTTGCAGTGGTGTGTGATCAATGTCCCTGTTTGTTATTACCAGGTACACAGCAGTACAGCAAATACACAGGCTACTCTCAGACCTACAAATGTGCCGGCAGCCATCAAGACACAACTCCAAGGTATTTATGGAACTTGAAAGGCTTAAATTATAGCTCACTTATATGTTTAACACCTTCCCTATAAATATTTGAACCACTCTGACAGTCCAACAGTTTAGTCCAAGCAGCTCTGCAACTATTGGATAGTCATTCATGGTCCCCAGAGAATACAACCTTCTGACTTTTACTGTTAGGAGCAAATACAAGTTAACTGATTACATTTACTTAGTGTTCAATTCTGATAAAAAAAATGCTAGCATCCTATCTAAGTACATTAAGATGATAAACACAGAAACCTGTTAAACCTCAGCATGTTAGCATTGTCATTATGAGTATGTGAATTGAACCAATATTATGTCAATGTACCAAAGCATGCTTTTTAATGCTTGTCTGGTTTTATTTGTACAGCTTCTTATTTCTTATAAGGGTGTGCAGCTTTGAGAAATTGTCGCCCTATATTACTAAAGCACAGTTGTTGTTTTTTTACATGACACGCTGCTTTGTTTCAGAGATGACTGGCAGAGAAGATGCACAGAGATCGTCGCCATTGATGCGCTGCATTTCAGGAACTTTCGGGAACAGTTTAGACCAGAGAAAATCAACCGAGAACTCAACAAGGTAAGTTTTTAGTTTTTTTTCTTTGAATCTGATTTCCGTGTGATTTATTATTTTTTTATTGTTTGTTTCTTTCTTGTGTTTCTGTGAATTTCTTTACTCTGCATGTCAGAAAATATAAATACTGGGTCACATCAGTGGCTCTTGCTCATTGGTTTTATATCAGGCTGTAGATAGAAGACGCCTGACCAACATATGCCAGCTCACTGGTTCTTGTAGCTGAATGGCAAAGTCTGCACTAAGCAAATTTTTTTTTTAATTTGTAGACAAATGAAGTTTGTATAATTCATGGCAGTGGAAGTGTGGGGGGGCAATCTACCACCTCTCTTTGATGTCACACATTAATGCCCCATAGTCTTGTTTCTTTAACAGCATCAGGCTGCAGTATTGTCACATTTATAATTTATTTGTGATTTCACTTCATGGTTAGTTTGCAGAGATTTAACGATTTCAGTGTGAATCCATTTAGCTGATAATCCGAAAACGGTCTCATCACAAAATGTCAGCTGAGACATTGACTGATGGTTACGTTTCTCAAAGTAAACATCTGAGTTATAGATGTGTCATATGCTTGTAATACAGACTGATAGATTATCATATATGTGGAGAATAAGCTTCATTTTATTCATTAGTCCCCAGAATGAATATCAATGAACGTAATTGACCCCGGAACGATTAATCACAATTATTGGATTAACAGAACCGATTTTTTAAAACATAGGAATCCCTCCACATGTGCTGTCTCCCAGTCAGAGCTGCTCATTTGTAATAGAAAATCAAGATGTTAATGTTGTCAAGTCTGCCGTCAGAAAGCATGGAGGAGTTTGACAACTCTGACAGGGGTGTGAGGAATGCACCAACATGAAGATCAATCGCTTTTTTCAAACGTTGTTTAGCCAACTGTCATGTCTGCCCTTTCACGGGAGGAATTTATGACTGGTCAGCGGGAGGATGGGCCCGTACAATTCATTTTCACAATTTACCTCATCGCCAATGTGAAAACTAATGTCCTGAGCCCTTAGAGATCTTTTATTTAACACATCCATTATTTGACATGTGTGATAACCCACTCGACATGCCATGTGAAATGCTCCCGGTCATACAAATGGATTTGTCCATAATGTGCAATTTTTAATATGTAAAACCCACGCCGATTTCACACCAGTGAAAGAAGAGGTGTGAAGTTGCCAAATGACAAAATGTAAAAAAAAAGCATGTTTATATCAGGCCCATCAACCTGTGTGTTCATTCAGCAAATGATATGTCAAGCACAGGCCTGCAGGCGAATGGAATTACTTTCTTACTGGCTTTTTATATATTCCATTTACATGTGATGTTATGTAGACGCTCTGTTCTGCAGGCCTGGCTCGTGTGAAACGTACCAGTGATCTGGAACAGTGGGGTGATCCTGAGGCTCATCAGGGCTGATTCTGGCTTTCTTTTTTTATTGTCACCCCATGAAAACCCTGTCCATGTCCAAAATCACTCTCCATTTACTACTGTGTGCGTGAGCTTTATTTTATTAAAATTTGAAGCCCTCAAACATTCTCTCAAATGAACAACAAAATATACTTTAACATGCCCACTTCTTTCTGTGTGATACTAAATATTTAACATTCATAGATCTCAAATATACTGCTCACTTTTCCATTTGGAAAATAATGAAGGATTTCAGCCACAGCAAATTTTTTACAGTGTTTTTATGTCCTTGATATTATCTACACTGTGTCTACACTTGTCCTATCTTATCAAATTATGTTTTTCTTCGTATTTACATTTCCTAATCTGCTTCCTTTACATCCTTTTACTCTGTCATCATTTAGGCCTACTGTGGCTTTGCTCGCCCTGAGGAAAAAAGCCAAAACCTCTCCGCAGTGGCAACGGGGAACTGGGGCTGTGGCGTTTTTGGAGGTGACACACGTCTGAAAGGTAAAAGCTCTGACGCAACACTTCCGTCACCGGGTCTTGAGAGGTTCTCTTTAGCAGTCTACGCGGACTCTCTTCCTGGTTATAACCGAATACATTTCAGATTGAAAGGCTCCAGCAGCCTGGTGTGGCCAATCCATTTGTCTCCCGGGAACGCATCCTTTTACTTAAAGCCTGTTCGTCGCCTTCCTTTTATTGATCAAATGACAACGTTAATATGTTTCATTAATAGTGAAATTGATCGGCTGCTGGAGTCCATCAGTCTGTTACAGCACTTTGTCTCAGCCTTGTATCACTGTCACTGAGCAGGGAGCCTAAGGAGAGTTTACACTAACCGTTTGCAGTGGCAGCTCCGCTTCTCCCTTTCCGCTTGACTTATACATACATCCTGCGTATTTGTTAATTAGGTGGAGCAAGGTACAGCCCTCCATAGGCACCATCACCTACTGTCTGCTTAATGACACCCCTCCTGGGAAGAGCTATCATGATGCAGATGCAGTTTTCCTCCTGGGTTTAGTTCCTGTGGCCTCACGTAGTCCACCTATTTTTTAATTGTCAGATACGTTATGAAGAAAGTGGCTGTAACAGAAACAGGGGATGCAAACTGCTGAAGTGCGGACGCATTCAGCTTAGCCCCCTTTTCTGAATATGTTGACTCAGTTTTTCTCATTAACTTGCCACTGTCCCAACCTTCATTAATCAGCAGACGTATTTCCAGTCTCTTAAAATATTCACAGCTCTCTGGGGCCAGACCTGGCTTCTCTTTGTAACTAATCGAGAGTTCTCAGTGGGGGTGAGACCTATTCCCTCTTGTATTTACCTTTTACTGCACAGACTAGTGTCACTCACTCTTAATTGTAGCATCCGTCAGCTACTGAATGACTCTTTAAACTTGACTGAGGGAAATATAAACCATGTTTCAATGCAGTAAAGACCAATCCTTCTACTCCATTGAAACAGCTTTTGTGTCACTCTCGCTGTCGAGGTTTAACGCAGTTCTTCTTTTCCTGCAGCTCTGCTCCAGATGCTGGCAGCTGCTGAGGCGGGCCGAGATGTTGCCTATTTCACCTTCGGTGACAGCCAGCTCATGACAGATGTCCACAACATGCACTGTTTCCTCACTGAGCAGAACATCAGTGTCGGTGAGGCAAACAACCATCCTGTCTGCTTCTTGTTTATATGCAGCTGTGTTCATACCTTTCTTATATGAACATTCATTATTTATCTATCCTTTATAATTTTGTATTTTGGAGTTGTACCTCATTTTTGGATTTATTTGTAAATGATATAAAGTCATTACCAAAGGATATGGTTAATTATTGATGGTAAGAAAACAATGTTGTTCACAGTTTCCTTGCGTTCATATCGGTTCACTATGGAGACAACATACAGTGTCCTTGTCTCCGTCACAGGGGAGGTGTACGATCTCCTGGGGCAGTACAACAGCTCAGTGTGCAAGAGCTGCCTCGGCCGGCGCCCTGACGTCAGCCTCTACTCCTTCATCTACCAACAGGTCAGCCCCCTCCCTGGCACCCGATGAGTCCGACCGGCGCTCTGCCAGACATCATGTCCCCACAGACTGCCGTTAAGGTCAGGTGGCCGATGAGTCACCGCGCCTTATCTTCCGGAAATGAAACACGGAATTTCAATATTCTCACTCTTCCTAAAGCTTTATTTTTGGACTTTTATCATAATTTTTTCGACAGTCGTACTTTTTACACTACCAAATGTGGTCTTTAACACGTGAAAATCTGGCGTGCAGAAAACAACTGAAATGCATGAGTTGATTAGTTATGACCCTGTTGTCGCTGGAATCCAAGCTGTGTTCATTTTGCCGCCGCCGGTAATACGCCAATGTATTGAGCCTCAATACGACGCAATTGTGATTTTAATGGTGAAGCAAAGGTTGCCATCCATCTTCAGACTTCGTCATGTTGCCTTTTTTTTTTTACACCCACACATATCCAGCCTAATTGAATTGGCTGTCAGAAATCGAGTTAAAGGAAAGGAATAACAAGAGCGGGGATCGGGAAGCTTGGAGCGGACTCTGGAAAGCTGATTTAAAAAGCAGCCTGGCTCTCAGAGATGTAATCTCATACCTTCTACATTTATAGCAACGTTCTAGTTTTGATTGTGAATCCATGGATATATAGTTTTTGGGTTTGTATGATTTAAAAGAACCCAGATGCACTAGAAATCATCATTTTGTTTGTTTCAACTGATTTCAGTGTAAAATCTGTTTCTAATAAATGTGAAATATCTACACATGAATGAATATGGGGGATTTCTCTGACACGTGTTGTTTCAAACCACTTTAATAAAAATGAATCAGTTTTAAATAAAAATAAAAATCTATTATATTCTATAGCACCATTTGCATAGAGCCCCAAATGTCAGTAATACATCTTTGAACAATCAGAATGACGGCGTCTTGTCCCACGGATGTAACCGGCTAAATGGGTTTTCCTTACAGCCTTGCCATTTATCTTCCTCCAGCTATCACTTCACCCTTTCACTCACAGTTTAATAAGGTCATACCTTTTATATAAACTGTACATGGCACCTCATTAAGTAAAGAGTAGATCATAGAACATCCAGTCAGAGGCGCGAGTCAGGCAGTGGGGCTCCTATGTGGTTTCACTGTCGGACAACACACAGCTTCATTTGCATCAAGAAGAAGCAGAAGCGACTCCACAGACGTCTCAGAGGTTTGCATACAGGAGATGGCATATGACAGTTTTTTAAAGCAACATACTGTACATGTGGTATTTGTTGGCATTAAAGAAATTCCTGGATTTGCCCCCTGATCTGGATCAACACCAAAATGTATTATACCTCATGTTCCACCAAGATTCATGGTAATATGTTCTGTATTTTTTGCTCAATTCTGCTTAAACACAAATAAATGGACATGGGTGAAAAGGTAACCATCTTGCGGAGGTAAAAATGTGCTGCAATAACCCGTTGGATGCTGGTTTTAGTTCTTTTAAGTCGACTTTTTCATGTGATTATCGACACTATGTATTTCAGTGTTGCCTGTTTTCTCTTCTCCTCTGTGTGATTATTTAGTTACGTGCCTAATGAGCGGTTGTCAGTCCGTGCACAGATTACCGAGTCAGCAGGCGTTTATTGACTCAATAAATTTAGTCGAATGTTAAATTAGTTTTGTCCCCACAGTGCCTGTTGTTGAATGGACTCCTGGGAGCCTGTAAGTGAATGAATGGGGTGTGGGCGTCTCCCAAGCTTGGCGCCGTCTGCCTTCATGGAATCAGCACCTGTAAGTAGGGGGTCTCTCTTTGTAGCTTGCCGAGTTCAAAAGAAACCTTTGGTGGCGTCTCTCTCGAGGGGATCGACCAGGGACGCACTGGGGTTTCCTTCTGGATTGATCCCTCAGCAGTGAACCTCATGTGTGTCTTTGACCTTTTGGCTTCCATCTGTCATGAAGTCATGAGCACAACCACTGTTTATTCTTTCAAACAATATCGCAGCTTGGTAATGGAAACTTTTAAGTAAGTTAAAAAAAAATCACAAAAACACTGAATTAATTTCTATTTTGATTTCAAATCCAACCACATTTTTTTTTTATCTTGGAGGATCTTCTGTAAGTGTCGTTTCCTCACAGAATATCACTTTACCTCTGCCAATTACTCTGCATCTATGCATGATTGACGTTCCCGTTACTTTTCACAGAGCAACTTGTTTGTAGTTATGGTAGCAGGATGGTAATTGGATGAATTACCATGAAATCCTGTCCATTGAGTTCTTTGAGTGTTTCCTTTAGGGCCATCAGCAGGTTTTCCCTTAATCAGTGAAGTACCTCACCTTCTACTGAATGAATGCACATGATCTGACATTCATGGTTCCCAGAATCTTATTGACTTTTAGAAATCCACCGACTTTACCTCCAGCATCACCACATGATTTACATAAACTGATAAACAACTATCAGCTGGATTTTCGTTAAATTTGGTGCAGACATTCTTGCTCCTTCGAAATGGTCAAAATCTAGAGTTTGTCCAACACCTTCTAAACTAATGACATTGCCATCATCTTCAGTTGTACTTTGTGTAGTACACTTGCATAAGCTCTTTTAGTTTTCCTCACAGTGTCTTATCCATTTATTCGCACATTTATTTCACAGCTTGTGTTTAGGTTTAGATTACTCGGTAATGGCATTTGCAAATGGTTTGATTAAAATAGCAGATGGTGGTGAGGAAACAGGGAATCATATAGTGCCCCAGTGAAGAGTGAAACTTTAGGGAATTTACCCGAATACCATGAAAAGCAATAATTGCACAATAACAATTCAACTTCAGGTTCACCCAGGAGCAGTGGGTTGAATCATGACGCAGGAAGGGATGCAGTCAGCTGATTCCAGACGGAGTGATCATCTAGTTCTGAGGTGAGTTGAATTTGTGGATCAATCGACCTTTATCGTGTACAGCGTGCTCATACATGTGAACTGAGGGATCGTACACGAAGCAGTACAGTAACGCCAAGGTTTCTTTAGTCTCTTGAATTAACAATGGACCTCAGAGAAATAAAATGCATCAAGCAGTTCATTGTTCGATTCCTTTTGAAGCTGGAACAACGTCGCCATATCATTCCCCCCACTTTTCCACCAAACAAGGTCAGCTCTTATAATGTAGGGTGCTGTATTATAAATGCAGGGGCCTATTTAAATTCTTTATCAGCTATTTACTTCATATTTCCATGTCATTTTTGATCATTAGTGGAAACTCCCTGTTGTGTTTGGAGGAGTTGTGCGAGATTCTCCTGGCCACAGATTAAAGGCTTTATCAGCTGAATATTGATATGTTTGATGAAACCCTGGGAGCTGCGGTTTACATTTGTTTGGACTGAGGACATAAGACATAAATGGGATTCCTTGTCATGTGCATCTCTCTTGCTAATTATTCACCCTATGTCCTTACCATGATACAATTCTTATTCTATGAAAAGAATATGGAGGATGTGTGTACACCTGAGGCATCATGCAGAATTGGGGGATGCAGCTAATTTGCAATTGAGTCTAATCTTGGAATATTAGTTCAGAATTATTGTCTTTGAAAGGACTCACTGCTGACATCCAAATAGACAAAACCACTAAGCTGCTTTCAGACATGCACTGAGCTCTGGATAATCTCCTGACATTCTCCGAAGGGGATGTTTGTGAGAACGCAAATGTCTGAGTGAGAGACTCCAGATAATTCAAGCCGTCAATGTTCTTTTCAAGTTAATGACTCTCTGTTACAGAAGTCACCTTTTTAGAATTCAAAAATCTCTTATTAATCTGAGCAGAAAGGGGATTTATTAGGAAATGTTTTTCTGGCACCACCTTCAACACACGTGCCTCTTGTTACAGTCGACCGAGCTTAACGTCCAATCTGAAGCTGTCACACTTGCACAAGGCAGATAAAACCAAAATATGATTTTAAACTTAGGGGCAACAAACTCAGGGCTCAAACCTCAATGATCTTGGAACAAATTACAGCTACACCATCAATATTTTCTCCTGACCATCAGAAGAGCGGTTTGTCCATTGCTGAAAGAGTGCAGCACGTAGTTGCGCTGTGTGAACAGGTGAATGTGGCGTGAACTGTAAAGCGTTTTGAGAGAAAACCATTTACCATTCCTTTGGAGGCAGGATGTTTGCCTTGAAATTTAAACATTGATCTTCGGTTTAAATTGAGAAGAAAAAAAATTGTGTGCTCTGTAAGTGTCCTCGTCTCACACTGCTGTATCTGCGAGCGCATTTGAACCCCGGCATGACCTAAATGTTCCAACGCTTCCTCTGTGTCCTGTGCGGTGCCTCAGCAGTGGCATAGTCCCCATTGTTTCATGGTAATTGTGTGTCTCCTTCTGGCTCTGCACATGCTGAGATGGTTCCTCATCCAAAGGCAGTTCCTTTAATGCTCCGAAAACCTGCTTGCATTGTCTTTTATCCCGTTAAAATAGCCTGCGGTAAAGTAAAGTAAAAAAATAAAAATAAAACTCTTAAACATGGCCTGCTGTAGAGGAGGCAGAGGCGGCGTATAAATCCATAACAACGGCAATTATTTACTAGTGACAGTTTTCTGTGGCCATTTTAGTTCAAATATTTTCACTGCAATTGATCTAAAAGACAAAAATCCATTTTTATGTGATAGCCGTGGCTTTTAACCAAACTGACTGCCCGCTCCGCAAGGTCAAGGATTGAGCGACTGAAGTTATTTTTGCTCCTAGTGTTATTAGATTGCCTATCTATCATTCAAGCGTCGTGATTGATGCTGACTCAGCTTGAATGAACGATGGAGCGAGGCCAACGCTGCTCGCACGTAAGAGAAAGGAGTGGCTCCGATCGCCGCTTCACGTTGTGGAGAAGAAGCCCCCTTGAAGGATATATGGGAGAAAAAAGCGGCGAGCTAACTGCTCGTGTTGCGCCATTTCTCATTCCAACTTATCTGAAAGCCAGTGACTCGAATTCTCACTATGTTTTTTTCCTGTAAAATTTATAACCGCAGCATGTGAAGTGAAAAATGCTGGACGGGCGATTGTGGAAGGATGAACTCTGCTAATGTAAACACACTCCACTTATCGCTGACTGCATAACATTGCACGAGCTTTTCATTCGCTTTCTAGATTCCATTTTTACTGTATATTTAGGAATCCAGGCATCAAATGTAAGTATCCAAATGAACTGTAATTTATTTGCTATACGTGGCTGAATAGTTTTTTTTAATCTGTTTTGAACTGTAGGCATCTCTTCAGGCCTTTAATTGCACACTTGTTGCTCCTTCCACTCATGAGGCGGATAACACCATCTGCTCCGTGTCCGCACAAGACATCATCATTTCAAAAAGAGAAACATATATTACGCTTCCTGGCAAAGGTTTCAAAGTGCCACTAGAAGCATATTAGGGCAGATGGGACACATTTATTTGTGCTTTAAAAAATATTTTAAACTATAACATGTTTTTGCAGAGGGGAGGTGTGCTAAAATGAGACGTATAGATGGATGCATGTATATTTGTGTTGGGGAACTTTGGGACATGTTGCCACATCAGACGGTTTTCTCTCTCTCCGGGTTTGTGCCAGAGACAGATGCTTCTCACACATTTCAAAGGAAACTGACTTTGGGCCTTGATCATTTTCAGGATATGATTAGATTCCAACACATGGCAGCAATCTGCGAGAAAAATTTGGTAAATATGTATATTTATTTCATAGATGTAGCCCTGGAATGACTGATCAATTCATTAATAAGAAAATGTATTCAGTCATAATCCATTTTAATGGCAGAGTAATCTGTTAAATCACTTAATACCCTGAAATCCAATATGTGTGATGATTCGGTGCTTCCTCTGTTTCATGATACCACGGTGGCCCTGGGAGCCCAACGCATGTGCAAACAGATACAGCATGCAAATGGAGAAAAGGTTCTTAGATAAATAAACACAAGCGAACACTCACAACATAACAAAGTACTCACAACACAACCAAATACTCAAGTGTTTCCAAGGGACGCTAAAAAGTGATGTGAACGTTGATGAATATTTGGTCGTGTAGATAATTTGGTTGAGTTGTGAGTATTTGCTTGTGTTGTGAGTGTTTGGTTGTGTTGTGAGTATTTGGCTGTGTTGTGAGTATTTGGTTGTGTTGCGAGTATTTGCAACATGTTTTCTTTTTACTCTGAATGTGTTGTCAAGTAGCTGTAAATGTTTTCCCCATTTGCATGTGTTGTGTTTATTTTAATGCTTTTTTCTGAAGCTGCAGTGCATTGAGCCCTCAGGGCCACCGTAGATATTATCTTGGGCTCCGAGAATTGTTTTCATGATACTGACATAAACGTGAAACACAACTAATCAAATACCCTTTAAAAAAAACAGATTAATGAATAATGCTATCAATGATTAACTGACTGCAACCCTTTGATTTTTTTCAAAATCGGCGAACAGGAACCTCAACCAGAACTCTTCCTGACGTATATCAAAGTGCTTGATATGTCGTTTGCTGCATGTATGTGCAGTGTCTGTGACAGTGGGCCGTGGGGAACAGTGGAGCTGTGCGACTGGAGGCGAGGGCCTGTCACATGTCACAGGTTGACTCAGTGTGTGTGTCCGTCCGTGGAGAGGAGGGAGCTGTCCGCATGTGCGTTTAGTGGTCCTCAGAGTGGCGTTGGCAGAGCGGCCCTCCAGGCTCTGCCAACGCACCGCGCTTGTTGTGGAGCTGTCACCGCGTCGAGTGGCAGCACGTAACGCCAAACTGTTTCCTTTTCTGGAGCGTAAGAGAAAGGTGCATGTTCTCTTATTAATAGAGAAACCAACTGTTTGCATTTGCCTGTTTTTCTGTGACAAACCCTAACCCTAAAATTATAGTTTTCTTAAAAACACAGGGGGTTGAGGATTTCCTGGTTAGAAAGTGAATCCCTGCTGTGCCCCTTTTACTGAATGTTAATTGCATTTCATCTGTGAGAGCCCTCCAGTCCTCGCAGAGACATCCTTTTTAATCAAAACATAAATGAGACATGCAAAAGTGATAGCACGTATCATAGCTCCGGGGGATTTATGACCCCTAATTAAGACGAAAAACTACACAGATAGATTATTTCATCTTTGCACTCTGCTTAACATCTTATTAATGATCAAACACTAAATTCAGGATCAACACAATATATTAAAGCACATGCAAAGCAAAGGAAAAAAAGAGTAACTGATTCGGCGCCAGGGCCTGTGAGAAAATATTAGCTTTTACAGGTATAACTGATTTGTTTGCGCAGCTCCTCTGCGAAGCAATTTTTTTTTCCTGTGTGCAGATGAAAAATGGATCCTATTCTGCTTTGTGTGCAAAATCTTCAAAGAGTCCAGTCGCATCATCATGTGTCGCAAACACCTTGAGGGTCACACCGGGATCTCTCGCATTTTTACCACTTTTAGAGATTTTTACCAAATGTCAATATCTCGTTTGAGATCGGGAGGAAAAGTCAGATTTAGTGTTTGCCTAAAAGCAACAGTGAGTCCGTGTCAGCTGATGTTTCTCTAAGTCAGTTCGAGGACTGAAAATGCTATATAGCCCGTCTCCGGTGTTGGGTAATTGTAAACCACAGAGACAAAGCCTATCTGTCGCGCCCATCCGAGCTGTCTCGCGGGCCACTTTCCCTGACAAGTCTGGTGTGAGGGTCCATAAAGCGGCACCGCAACCATCCCTCAGCCCTGTCCTCTCTTACATATGAACAAGTGGCTAAACCGACAGGCTTATTTACCCCGGGACACATGTAGCCCAGATGATATCATCACTCCAGCAGCAAACAGACAAACATCTCATCTCTGACAAACTGCGAGTGAAAGGCAACAGAGAGGGAGAGGGGGGGTTGGAGAATACTAATATCAACTCACCAGTCATTTAGTTTCAGTTTGGATACGCTACCTTTACGGGTAAGTGGATTAGATCTTTTTTTTTTTTTTTTTACCTCTCGCTGTTCAATTACCCAAGCGCCCATAAAAACCTGAAGTTCCGTCTCCGCAGTGACATATTGTCGCCCTGGTCCCGGCAATGAGAGCGAGATTTAGGATGAGCCTTTCCACTGTGACAGAGCCTCGGCAGAGGGGCCCCTCTCTGTCACCAGATATTGCGGTCCCCAGCCGCTCATTAAAAACCGAGCCATTACTTCACAGCTCCGGCTCGCTTCTCTTCTGCTGTTCCCTCGTCTACCTTCACAGCCCCCTGGAAGTAAATAAACACAAATGAGCTCAACGGCGTACAGAAAGCACACAAGCCAAACTCTGAGTGAGAGGTGGCCATACAGTATGACTACACAGCTGTGCGGCCCGTTAAGTTCCTAATGCCGCTAATCTAATTTCTCATATTATCCCTGTGTGGTAGGATTCGGTTTATTTCAGAGGGAACTCCCCTGTGGACTATGCAGCGTAATGTGTTTGTTGATAGGATGTGTGCTCCCCGTGGTCCTTTATGTATACTTCAGCTGTGTTGTTTGCTTCAAGTCACCAAACTCATTCATGTCTCTGAGTTTAGATTGTTGTGTTGCTTTGTTTGTGGGGGTAAAGTTGGGAAGAGCCCTGTGGATGATAAAGGAATATGTAGTTCTGCTGTATGTTCAGTTTCAATATATAATTGCAAGTAAGAGTAAGTAGTTGACAAAGTTTAATGCACAAGCAACGGAAAACTTGAATGTATGAAGATGAAAACGTCAGTGACATTTCATCTTCTGCATAAACTCAGTCGTAGTGACACATTTGAAAAACTGTAAGTACCTAATTATGTCATAAGACTTTTATCGCCTCCTTAAACCACACTCGCATAAAAGTGAGACTGATTTATTAAAGAAGCTTTAAAAAGTCTCTGTGTCCCTTTAAACTAGAGGCAAGAAGCACTTGAGCATCAAAACAGGCTTTGTCTGTTTTTTTTTCTTCTTCTTCTACCAAACAAGCAAATGAACACACCTCCGTTCACCCATCTGTTGAAGCCGTTCCTCATGACGGGTCACTGCAATTTGCGGAGTCAGGAAGCGGGCGCCGCTCCATGGCGTGTGGTTTAGTTACTGGAGTCGTGAGACTGATGGAGCCGCCGGCAGCTGTGGGCTCCAGGAAGCTGCTGCTGCTGCTCAGTGCGTGCTTCTGTTCATCTCCTCTCCACCTCACACAGCTCTGCTCCACAGGGACAGTATTACTGGGACAAATGGCCACCTGGGAGCTGAGCACTTAGCGAAGCACACCTTTTTTTTTTCTTTTTTTTTCTAACTCCCTTTCTCCTCAGTCAACCTTTCTTCCTATAACACCGACAATCCCTCCATCTCACATCTGGCCCGGCAGCAGAGCAGATCTGTCGGGGGGGGACTGGGGGAGTGAGGGAATTGCCATTTGCAAAGAGTGGGTCTCACATGACCAGAGCCACAAAGGCTACACGCATGCAAACTCATGCCTTTTTATTTGCCCTCATGACAGCATAGCTATTAGCTGCCTGGTGGCGCTTTTTTCCCTTGTCAAGCATTGAGAGATATCCTTCACAACTCATGGCCAGTTCGCAAATTCCTCCGCGTTACCGAGACGGGCTTTGTGAGGAGAGTGCAGCGCTGCTAATGAGTTCCCTCCATCTAACTTTTCTCTCTCCTGTCGCCTCGGATCCATTCATGTTTGGCGCTTATGCAAGCGGCTCTCATGCTGAACTCGGGGAGGCCATGTAAGCGGACGAGCGAGTTGTTACTCCGATGCGAGGAGAGCATTTAAGCAATTGTCTCTTTGCGGTTCTTCTGTGGATGATTGACTCTGGTCTTAAGACGATGGCCTGGCACAACCATTTACCTTCCAGGGCCTTAACTCACATCCAGTCTTGAACTTTCCCCTCTCTCTTTATTTGTTTCTGTTCAGTTCTTGCATGTTTGTGCCCGAGAGACGTCCTTTATGTCCCCGTGTGCTTATGATAATGATTGATGACGGCTGAGGTTGTTTTCCTCCTCTCCAATCACGACTTTCTGCACTTTTCTATAACTGTAACACCCCGACCCTTTCACTTACCATCCCCACCATTCACTCACCAACCTCTTTCACCGAGGCCACACAAATTAGCCCCCGGGCCGTTCGATGAGAGCCCAACCGCTACAGGACATGTCGCCGGACCGAGGCATAAATCATTCCCCCCGGAGCAGGAGCGGTGGCAGGGCCGAGACGCACATCCACCACCCCGAGATTTACGCCGCACATCGAAGCACAGCCCCCGCAATCTGGATCCTCTCCACCAGGTCATCTTCAAATTGGTTATTGATCTTCCAATCACAAAATGAATCATACGTTGCCAACAATGTTTAGGTACGGCCGTTTACAGTAGCATGGCTTGTGTTGCGGGCTGATATGCAGCCCGGGGACGGATCATTGTTTAGAAAACCATGAGAAAACAAGTACCTGCTCCTGAATGGGGGGAGTGAATAGGAATAGAAATTTGATGCAGTCTAGCTTGAGATAAATGGCTGACACGTCATCCAGCAGAGCCTCATTATAACATATCAAAACAACTGAAGAGACTGTTGACAGGCGCTGAAGTAAAGAGCTTGAAGTTGTCTATTCTACAGCGGAGATATGCAACAATGTGTGATTGCGACCGCAGTCCTTTTAATATTTTCTCTCAGGATTAATTGCTATGCCTCTGATATTATTACACCGCGCTTCTTATAGGAGAAGCCCATCGTGTATTTTGGCAATTCTTCTTTTATATGATGGAAATAAATTCTTATTTGGGACTTTTTACTTCTTCTTTATAAAGCAATGATTGAAACCACTCAGTCACTATATGAGGCTGAAAAGCACATAATCCTGGCACAGCAGAATCATTGCTTCCGTCTACATCTAACTTAAATGGGACAGGTTCCATGGAGGCTCTTCCTCTCAGCTCTTGTCATATACTACACCGTGGCGTATTATTTAATGGGGCTTCACTTCTTGCCCAATTAGGCTCCAAGATGGTGTGTAAGTGAAGCCTCTGCCCTGGGAGCAGCTCCCTAATAAATGCCAGAATGGCCATTATCAGAATTCCTTTGTGAGTGAAAACAGACAGGCTAAAATATAGACTCAGTCTTAATTGAAAGATTGTAAGAATGGCAGTGGTATAGTGTCTTTGAATCTCCTCTTAAATGCCAAATATCTGAAGCTCAGGACACTGGGACATTTTTTTTGGATCTCTGTTCCATTTTGGAGGGAAAATGTCAACCCCGGTTTTCATTTTCAAAGATGGCCGCATCATCGCTTGTTGCGTCTGAATTAGCTCACAGTGCGGGGGGGGGGACCCATTTGGATGACAGGTTCAGTGTAACTAATTGGCTGCGGGATGGAGTTGGGCTGTAATCTAGTAGCTGTTATTTTTGATTCATGTGCACATGTTCAATTACGGAGGCTCATTAGGACGACACAGTGATCAGTGATTACAGCGCATGATTTGTGAGGTGGCTCACGGTTCTCGTGGGTTTTGGAGCCCGGTCAGCTGTGGAGGCAGGAATCCAACTTTTTATCGGATCATTCCTCCGCTGCGCTCTTTTTAAAAAAGCTGTTCGTACTTTTACAGTATATTTGCTGTTCTGTATTTAATGATTTTACAAACTCAAATCATGTTTTTGAAGCTTCCGATCGTTTTGTACCAATTTCTGCAGAGGTTATCAGAAGTTTATCATGTGACAGTGGATCTCTTCGAAACGCATCCTACTGAGGCACAATACCTGAGGGGAGAGAGTCTATGTGCCAAAGCGTAGACATTGGCCCTGCTTTGGTTTTTCCATCCTCACTCTCAGTGGCTCATTCTCTCATTCCTCTCAGACTCAGACCCCTGGGCAGCGAGGAGAGAACGTGGATGGACAGCTCTGCTCCCCTCTGCTCCCCCCTCCAGTCGATAGCAGCCAGCAGGTGAGCCTCGGTCTACGTCTGCAGCGTGGCTGACACTTAGTGGTGGTAATGTCCGGCCATCATCCATCTCCAGGTGGGCTTCCGCCATTGATCTCAACGCCAAACCCTGTCACTGGCTTCTCCTCACGCAGCGAAAGCACCGGTCACCTCCGGCACTGGCTTTAGATGTCCTGAGGTTCATGTTCTGTCAATAGACTCGTGTTTGGACAGGCAGCATTAGACCTCTGAGGTGACAGCAGTGTTTTCCTTACAGTGGTCTTTAACACATAAGTTCAGTCTGGACAAATGGAAGGAAACATTAAGGTTCATGAGGCTTATAGGGTTTAGGTTTCCTATAATCATATTCATCTATGGGAGTGAGGTCACACTAATCTGATGAGGCGCTGTATTGGCCAGTTACATGCAGGCACACATTCCTCACAGTATTTACCTCCCAATCATGACAAGATAAATCTAAATTCAAGTCTAAATTGAAATGCTGAAATATCGCTGTGTATTGTCAAATCAGGTGCTTAGGTACAAATCATATGCAAATCTAGTTCAACCAGCCTCGTAGATCAGCAGTGATATTGTGACAAAACACACAGCCATTAAATTCAGAGATGATAAAAGGCCAATAGACCTTGACAGTCTGTTACTACTAACACACTGAACCGTTTCTTTTAATCTGTTTGAGTCAAACATGATTTATTTTCATTGGACCAGTTCATGGAAGCTTGACTAAATGTTTAATGTTTTTTGGGCACTTTGTCAACTTGGTTCAGTGGTTGAACCAATGGAGAATAAAATTTGGGTCTCTCCCCGAAGACCTTATCCGATGCCAGCGGAACGAGGCCATCTGTTGGGAGTGTGCTCGAGAGGTGGCCGCGCTGCAAAACAGACAACGCAGTGCAAAAAGGGAGCCCAGTTGTTCCAGTTCCAGCTTAAGCCTGCTCATCATGCATATTTACTTTACTACAGTGTTAGCTCAGCACTGTGTTTGGACGCATTCATAATTTGGAGTTGATTAGTTCTTGTTTGCTTTATGAGTCAGGATGTGACAGGATTTCTGTTTATTTCACTATATGGATGTAAACAAACCTTTCCCAGCATCAGAAAACGTCAGGAACTCTGATTTACAGTAGCTGTTGTGCAATGCTTTACTCAACTCAAACTAATGAGTCACTTTTAAGTAAATGCCAAGAAATGAAACAGAGTGAAATATCAGCTGTGCAGTTAATATTTACCATTTTATTGAAATATTCATGTCAAGTGAATGATATTTGTAAGTGAATTCAACATCTAGATGATGCTGTGTAAGTAATTGTTGACACTTGGTGCAATTATAATGAGATGTAGTTACTAGGACGACAACACAACATGACACCTGATTTGTACTGTGATGTCTTATAGTCATGATAGTGAACTGTGCCACAAAACAAATTCGGGATCATAGCTAAACAGGGTTTCAAATTAAAAAAGAGAAAATACTGACAATACCAGACATTATAGTTTGAAGTTCATTTTATTTCTAGTACTAATCATCAGTTTAAGGTTCACAACAGTTCTATTCCAGCTTAAAATGGCAATGTCTTCTATTAGCTAAATATTGAATTGACTACTTTATTTTAGTTTCATATAAACATAGAACAGACGAGGTCCAGGACATTACACCACTGACCAAAGGGAAAAGAAAAGTCCTACATGATTATACCACATATATCACATGTTTCTCAGTATTTATTCCCCTTTTTATTTTGAAGTCAAAGAGTTAAAGTAATTTTCTACACTGAGCAAACAGAGTTGATTTATCAGCAAAATATAGTCTAAAAATATACATTAGAATTTCTACCAAACAATCATCAAATATTGAATGACTTAATAAAGTGATGTGTTACACATTTGGTGCCATTCACAAAAATGTGGATGTAAAGATGAGTGTAACTTTAATTTATCAGTGCACATTAATACTATAGATAGAACAGCTCACATGGATTATTAGTTCGTTTTTAAGAACTAGAGAAACGGGGAAAGTTACACCCGACAAATATTACATTCATTTACATGTATCACTCTGATTAGACAGCAAACACCAAGTCGGTCCAATCAACATTAAACATTTATAGAATAAAACATCTGTCAAACGATTGCAACACTTTCTTTTAAGGCATCATTGATATATACCATATTTTACGATATGATTATTTCAACTCTTTATGTGGACATATAAAAATACATTTAGTATGGAAGAATAAACATGCATGTGTGGATTTGGAAACCATGGACGTGGTTCACATTCACTTTGGCTGATGATGCACACGAATACGTGACAAACACACAGTAAATGTCATCGTCTGGACACGGGGACGACAAATATCCTCACACTTTCACCACGAGGGTTTGGTTTGCTGCAACAGGAACCACAGACTGAAACAAGACCAACGATTGAAGTCACGGTACACTTTGACCAAACCAGCATGCATGTCGATTGACATAATTCACTATAATGTCACTCCGTTGTTTCTGAATATCAAAAATAGCAACCGTAGTTAATTTAATATAACATATTAGCTCCATGCATCTAATGAATCGATGTGGTAAATTGCACATACACCCTCACTGCACTTATTATTGCACAAAGAACCTACAATAAACTACATCACTACCCTCATTCTACCTCTACGTGCAAATAGGAGAGCACTCATGTACATGTGAACACAGTGGCTTGCCTCGCCTAGTCACCACTGGACTCTATCTTACTTATAAACTATAGCTCTGGTCACTTTACACATGTTAACTATTGCTATGATATCGAGCTCATGACTTCAGATGTGCCACTGAAACCACATCACGTTTTTTTTCTCTCTACACACGTACGTTACTTATCAACCAGTCCGCGATGTTTACACGCATTCATTCACATCGTTCCATGAATATCTTAAAGTGCCTTAAAGTCACGCAGACGTCACATATGCACGACCTCTTTGGCAACGTAATGGCATCAGTAGAATCACTTTACACGTTTAAAACACATTAAGAAGAAAATAGAACCATTGATCCAGTTTGTTGAGAACACGGCGGCACACACAGTGAAACAGGTCACATTTACAGGATGTCATGATTGTTTTGAATATATATATATATATTTTTTTTCATAATCTTGTCATGTCTATTACATTACTACTCTACGGGTACAAGTGTGAAATACAGACGGGGGAGAATCTAAAGGAAAGAACACATACAGGGTGTTAGTAAGGTGTCGGACCACCAAGCGGCTCCAGAACAGCTGCACTGAGCCTTGGCAGTGAATCATCTCTGGAGCTCTGCTGGACAGTTGAACACCACTCTGCCAAAACATATTCCCTCACTGGATGATGGTACTGGAGATTCGCATCAGTCTTAATTTTCCTACAGGTGTCCAACTGGGTTATGAATCTGTTGACAGTCGAGCTCAAAGCACATAATTCACTTCCTGTGGACGTCGTCCTGTTTCCTCTCTTATTTTCTGGGTTTTTCCTTTTTATTTCTCCCCCGGTTGTATATACTGCGATCACTTGGTTTATCAACTCTCTGACAGAGGACTATCCCCTAACATCAGTGCTACAAAGCAGACATGGCTTCAGTTTCCTAAAGGCAGCAGACCAGTTAATCTCAAGTCTACTGAGATAAGAAGAGGCAGTGTTGGAGCAGAACGTATTCTGATGTCCACACAGACCCAAAAGAAAACTACTTTCCTTCATCTTTTAAATATGTACATACTGTACAGTATGTGAACTTTTAAGGCTTTGCATTTGTTGTGAAGGGAACACTATTGCACAGACAACAAAGACAGATGAAGGCATCTCAGCTACTGAGTCTAAAGCTAAAATCTAAGTCTAAGTCTCAGTATGGCTTACTTCCCTGATTTATGAGGCCGGGCGGCTCCTTGGCTGCTTTCTACCAGTTTGGCCGCTGCAGCACTTCCTCTATTGCACAGGTCCCTGATTTCCAGCAGGCCCTCGTTCAGGGCTTTGACGAAAACGGCCGAGCTCGTCTCTGTGTTCTCCCAGAAACTAGACACGCAGAAGATGATGTGGTCTGACTGCGGGTTGTAGCAGGCGCCGTAGCCGTTGGGCACCACGGGGCCGTAGCAACAGAACATCTCCACTGTGGTCGGAACCTGGAGAAGGGAGGACGCAGTCAGGATCAGACGACTTCAAGAGAAAGGCTAGACACTGCCATAAACCAGGGAAAACACTGGTAGTGCTGTTTGAGGACAGGACAGGAGTAAAACTAAAACACAAAGACTTTCCAGCTGAAGACTTGTGATGGTGTTGGTTCATAGACGAAGAGAAATTCAGCACATTCTGATACTTTAAATGATTCAGTTATGGATAAATCAAAGAAAGTTTTTATTTTTCATCTTCATCCACTCTGTATGTTGAGTTGAAATTTCCTAGGGAAGTCTCCTCTTTGTATCCAAGCATCAGCATGAAGTATAAAACAATAACTTTAAACAAGAAACTGTCATATGTTCAAATGTAGTAGGGTGACATGTTACCTGACTGGTGGAGAGGATGAAGTGGTTACTGGCCACATATGTCTCATCACAGAAGATCTCCGGCTTTTCCATGTTCATCTCCCTTGAGATTCTCAGGAGCCCGAGGAAATGATTGTCTATAGCCATGCCTGTAATCGCCTGAAAGACATTTTGGATTTTTGCTCAGTGCTAATGACGTCTTTTAGATAAAGGCCCATCCCTAGTTTGGTATTAAGTCCTTTTTCCACCGTAATGTTCAAATAGTAGTGGACTGTGGATGTTCAGTGAACCACCTGAGTTGCAGTTGGACGACAAACTTTATTTTATTAAAGTATAGCCCACGTTTACTACAACTAAATTAAACTGTAGAGCCGTTTAGGAAATGTGAAGATGAGAAGACTGATGCCACTCTCATATCTACCTATAGCTTCAATATGAAGTTACAGCAAGGAGGAGGTTAACCCAGATGAACAGCCGCTGATTGATTGAATTTAAGTCGACTGTCATGCCTTTGTGGAGGTATACGCTCTACTGAGTTCTATTCTAGATAAGAAGTGTTTTTTTTAAATACTTACTGCAATTGTATAATTTGTCTGGGCCTTAATTGCATCCCTCAATCGCTTCATCTTTTCCGAGTCCTGTTGAAGAGAACAGTACATCCGGTAAATACATGTTTCACAGATCCATTAAATCTGCAGGGAGATCATCTGTTCGAATGGAGACTCCTGGTTTGGCGTGCAGAGGGGGGGGGGCGATCGCACCTGTTTCATTAAAGCCGGCGTGATGGGCAGTAATATGGGAGTTCCTCAGTAATTGGGGTCAAAGTGAGAAAAATGACTCACGGAGAAAGTGACCCTCTCGTCTGTCATGGACTTCACGAAGGCCAGGACCTCGGGGGTGGCAGAGCGAATGTTGTCTACCCGACCTTCCTGGAAACGCCGGATGGACGCGCTCTCATATGTGGACACGAGCCTTCCTCTGCATCTGAGCACATGATGGATATATATATATGACCATGATGTGACCAAGGGATCTTTTATAAAATTTAAACATGGAAATAATCGTTTTTTTCTTTACTTGTAAAATGCAAGTTGTAAGGAAACTTGTATTAACGCATCTGGACTCATATTCTGCTTTTTGATGAATTCTTTTCCATAAGCTGTGAACTTGAAAACATCCATGTCAAGATTATTCACCAGCCTGAAGGAGAAAGCACAAGAGATGTTAAACCTGATGTCTCTGGAAAGACGTGTAATCATTATGTGAATGTGTTTGTTCGTTTGTCTGTGCTGTTCTTGCCTCTGGAGTCTGTCTCCAGATGCCGCGAGGACTCCCTGGATCTGGGGGCTTAATTTCCAGAGGAGCCTCCTTGGAGGGGGGAGCTCTCTGATGCTGAAAGCCCTCGCCATCTTGTAGGGACTCCCAGTACTGTTTAGAAAAACAACATTTACATCTCCTACATGTCAACCGCAGCAGCATTTTTAGCTTGAGGTAAAAGTATGGTTGCATGTCACTGCACTGGCCTGACTTACACATATTTCATCAGGTATTCAGAGCACTGCACCAGAACTATCCCCTCGAATGGCGAATGGTCGCACACGACCCCACACGTCCCGTCCATTCCTACAACAAACTGAGAGACTCTGGATTAACGACAGGAGCAAAAATCTTTATTCGTTGTTGAATAACTTCGAACGTGGTCCTACCTGCATTGACTTGTCGTACCAGCGGTTTGCCCCGTTCTTCTCGCGGCCGCCACCGTGCAGCATCAGCAGGGCCCTGTTGGTGTCACTCTGCACCAGGCCGCTGGGTTCATCCAGACACACCACGCACAGGCAGTTCTCGATCAGAGCCAGAGAGTCCCTGTTGGTTTGGTCTAGATGGAAGAAAGGAGCAGACAAAAAAAAATGTCCTTCTAAAAATGGTTTACGATTGATCAAGACTCCTGAAAGTGATCATAGCCGTGATTAGAAATTTTAAAATGTCGGAGCTGAGACCTTTTGTCAGTGCATCTCTGGCTTGGGCCCATTCTGTTCTCCCATCAGATGTCAGGATACCAAAAGGAGGAAGTCTCTCTTCAGCGTTTTCTGCCATTTTCATGATCTTCTCCAGTTGGGATAAAATCTCCATCTCGCTGAGCTGCTTGCCGTTAGCGACGACATCCAACACAAAAAACTAGAAAGAAAAGCAGATACACTAAATATAGAAATCATTCACCTGAAACATACACAAGCATGCCACTTCCCCATGTTGTTATTAGTCTGGTGTAGCTAAGATAAGCTAGGATACTAGGGCAGGAACTAAAAATGGTGCTTCAGAAAAGTGGCTCCTCTCCTGTGTTTGGTTAAAGATGCTGCTCAGGGAAGCTCTCAGTGAAGTGGTGGATTCAATCAACGGTAATTCTGTTAACTGCCTGTATCTCCATGGGGACTGTCCTCGTGTGCCGCAGATTGATAATTCCTGGAACCTCTTCAAAGTAGGAGTGTCGCTCTGTGGTCATTTATAGGCACAATGAGAGATCATTTTGCATCTGTAACCAAATCGTTAATCTCGCTGCTGTTCTTTTCCAAATTAAACAGTTTTTAGTTGTTTTTTTGTTTGATTTGTTCCGTAAGAACAGAAACTATGTTTAGATCAGAGCTTCACTAAGATATCAAATATCATCCTGTTTAATTGATGGTCTTATTGGTCTAGTTGGCCTATATATTCCTGCCCCTTGCCCCTGACATGAGTAGTTCTTTCTTCTAGACCAGCAAAGTGTTCTGGTCGAGGGCCTGTTTTTTGTCTGTTGAAACACAAAGTACTGGTGTTTGAGACATGTTTGTAATTAAGAATTGTATAACTTATATATCCTAAAATGTTCCACGAGCCTGCAGCTGGAAAACAAACCTTGCATTCACAATCAGTGAGGTTGATAAAAGATTTCAACCATTTCAGTGGACAAAGGAATACGTTTTCTGCGCTAGAATCCTTACATTTACATATACTGTATATTCTCACTGTCTCCAGTTAGAAGTGTGACGGAGCATAAAAAGTCTCCCCAGACTCTGGGAATCCTGACCTGGTTCTTGCACACCACAATAATGTGCTCTGGCGCCGAGGAGGAGGCTGCGCTCATCTGCACCTTCAGCGTGTCTGTCTTTAGCCCCGGGTAGCGGTAGGAGGTGAAGAGGCGGTAGTACTGCTCCATGCACAGGGGGGTTCCGGCTAACTGGCCTCGAGCGGACTCCACCGGCAGCGCTCGCCTGACAGACGTAATCACACCATGTCAGATTACCTCTGAGAGTCATGACTCATCATTATCATACGTCAATTTATTTTCATGTGCGAATGACCGACCTCACTCTAAAGGTACTTACTCATCAATGAGTCCCTTGTAGTCCAACACGCCTCTGATGAGTTGAGCCGCGAATCTTAAAAGGATGAAAAGGAACGAATTTAAAAGAAAACAGAGTTTGCTGTAACACTGAACATACAGTGGACAGGCTGGTGATTATACATAGACACACTCTCATCTGAACAGTAATCACGTTATGGCAAATTACAGTGGACGTGCTGTGTGTGGGTTTTCCTGTGTTGGCTAAAGAGAGGCAGTCTCTCTGTGGGAGTGGGCGGTGCGGGCAAATAGGGAAACACAGAGCCCTGTCGGATCTGGTGTTGTATGTCATTTGTCTTGTTGTTATTACGTTCAAAGCTAGATCAATACAAAAGAGGCGGCCGCAGCGCACCACACCCCAAAACGAGGCCTGACTGCCAGTCTCTGTGGAGAGCTTGGCCCTGTCACTCCCAATCTAATAAGTGGCCGTGTCAGTAGATTACCAGCCGCTCGGGGGGCTCTGGAAATATTCAGTTAGTGCGGCCAGAGCTGACAAAAGCTAATGTTGAGTTATAGGCCGGGACGGACTGGTGTAATGTCTGGTTGACCACTCATTTAATAACGGGCAGAGAGATGATGCCGGTGATTCTTTCCATGTCCGTAATGCAGATCTTTATCCGAGTCTGTGTCTGAGAAGAACATAAACCATGTCAGCAGCTATGGATCTGAACAACATGTATATTTTCTATCATTAGTGATGGTGTGCAACGTTCAGTCCTGTTAACCGTCGCTGTGTGATTTCACTTTTTGCACAGGTCAGTGCCTTATAGAGCCGAGAGGGGAGACACTGAATTGAAAAAAACAGCCTCCCAACATCACATACCCACGTGGTGCATTTATGTACCTCTGTTACTGAGATTTCCTACATTTAAATCTGTCAAAGAACTGGTTTCAAACGCATTTTCTCACAGAGTAACAGAAACATTAGAGAATGAGGTGTGTCCAGCAGAGATGAAGCGATTAGTCGATTGATAGATTCATCATTTAAGTACATTTTAAACTTTTCAGTTGTGAAAATGTAATCTGAGGTTTGTCTAATGTCAATTTAAACATACTATCACAGGGTTTTGAAAAAGAAACCCTTTGTTTTGATAATTTCCTTCAAACCAAAACCTCAGTTTAATTTCTGAAGCTTTCATGGTTGGGATATTTTCTCCTGTCAAACTCGATTATGAATGAAGCTGGAACATGTTGTCTTACAGTGATGTTTGAAAACAATTTCCCTTTTGATCGATTCTTTCATTGACCTACACAGTCTGAATCTCAGATACCTCCTTCAGTGTCTCTGCTGCATCACAGCTGACGAAGGAGGGTGAATAAGGTTTACTAACTCACTACATGCAAATATTAGATTGTCTGAAGTGCAGCGCATACCTGAGGGCGTCTTTCTGATCTCTGAACGTCTGCTTGGGAAACACCATGACGGGACTGGAGTTGACTGGCAGAGCCAACCTGTTGTTCAGGTACATGTCCTCCAGCCAGTAGTCATAGACCTGGATAACAAAAACACAGGGACGCAATTTGAGAGCTGTTGCTTCATTTCACGTTTCGAACTCGAGTTATTGCCTCAAAGTGGAGACCTGTGGGCAACGGAGTAACACACAAACAAACAAACAAAAACAAACCCATTAGAGTGTATCACTGCCAGATGAGAGGGAGAGTGGGAGAGAGCATCAGTGTGAGAGTGGGAGTGTGATAGATTTCACTGAGCTGGATGAGATGCGGACTCACCGATCACCCAGACGCCCGAGCAGAGATTGAAGCGACAGAGGACGAGCAGAGGCTCTGATAAATCTTTGTCACCAGGTTTTTTTTCACTGTTTTCATCTCTCTTATGAACGGATGATGTATAGGAATCTTATATAGGAGACACAATCTGAGATGATTTTTATTTTCAGTCTGAACAGAGGAATTTCATACCTTGTTTTTGCAGTATAACAAAAGATGATTCTCAAATTCAATATATTGCATTGTCTGAGTCTTTCACATTAAGATATATTACCACTTGACAAGATCAAATATCTTAATTGATTTAGGGATACATTTGTGGGGGGTTTTCTGCTAAGGTAAAGAGCAGCAGTGTGATATTTTATCGTGTGGATGTGACAGTTTACCCAGTTGGTCGTCTTGTCCCTCCTCTCCAAAAGCTTCTTCTGGAGCAGCTCTCCGACTCCCCCAGGAGCCCCGAACTTCTCCACCATGGCCTTGGTTCTCTTGAACTGCTCCTCCTTCACCAGGTGCTGGACACATCTCAGGTACGTGTCCAGGGTTTGTTTCAGCGGGGGCACCGGGACCTTTGGCAGCACCTGATGTCACGAAAAACAACCGAGTGGCATTAATAAACATAAGGAGTAATGAAAGGACAGCAGCAGCTTAGCATTAAATATGCCCCTCGTTAAAGTAATACATCCCTCACATCTTTTCTTTCATGCTTTTATTATTAGAAGCAGAGTTAATAATTCATCTTAAAAGCTCTAAGGCCTGTTTGAGAATAGATTCCACAACCTCATGGGACACATGCTAATTGATTATAGTATGTGAGCGGTGTTTGATCATTTGCATGTAGAACTAAGATGTTAATATTGACCAGTACATTGGAATCGTACAATACGTTGTAGCTGTGGGTTCCTGGAAATGGGGACTGTGTAGTGACCACTTTAAATATCTGCAACGACACATAAAATGTTGCCTGGAAGAAGCAAAACCCCACAAGTTGTTTTCAGAAACAGTTGAATAATAATAATAATGTGACTATGTTGTAATATAATCCTCAACTGCCTCAGAGTTTATTAAATAACTGCACGATAAAAATATATATATTCAATCTCAGTAATTGGATGAAGGTTTCTAAACTCAGGTGGATGAAAAGCCTGCTGTGCAATTTTCGCCCCTAGCGGCCAATTATGTAATGGAAGGTGGCGCTGTCCCTGGTGCTGAAACCCAGCTGCGCTAGTTTGTGAACTTCAGCACCGCGGACAGCGACATCACCCAGCAGGGAAACTGTTGTGTGGAAGATGATGAGCAGCCTTTGAGAAAAAAACACAGTTCCAGAATATAATCAGGGACATGTTTCCATACTTGGTTGTCTCGGTCTCTGGGCGTCTCTTTCTGTAGGATCGGCATCTTTGCATTCCACTCCGCTCAGGTGGAAATAAAGTGGAAACCCTCTGGAGGTGGTTCGAGTTCAGCAGCTTTCCCTGCACAGAGCATATTAAAACATTTGATTGTAAGAAAAGAGTAAAAAAAACCAAACGTGGTGAATGAAGTCAGGCCTGGAAACATGGAGCTATAAACGCTGCTGTCTGATGCTGAGCCAAACAGGCTTCCATTCTTTATCATGTTGCAGCCTAATGCAATTTGCTGCTTGTGTCCTTGAATTCCAGCTGCGTCTCATAGCTCACCACTACAGACACAGTATCTCACAACACTCACTTAATGAACTGCATTTCCAATAAATAAAATAAAATAAAAGGAAAAGGTTTTTACACATTCTCCTTGCAATTTCATTTTCTTAAGACTCTGTAATTCAGAATATTATTTAAAGGAATATATGTTAAAGTGTAATTCTGTATATCTGAATATAGGTTGGTTGAAAAAAAAGTGATTAACAAATGAAACAATTTACAAATTCGATGTGAGACCAAAGTGGACTTTTGCGCACAGAGGATTAAGTTTTAAACACACAGATCTCCATTGTTATCATTTTAAAGAGAGAACGAAATAAAGTAGGTTCCTTACCTGATCGGTGTAGAGCTCAACGAAGTGTGCATGTGCCTGCCAAGTCCACGCACGCCGTGAAATCCCATATTAGACTGAAGCTCCGCTCCGGCGCCGGACTGCTGCTTCTCGCTCCCCTGCGCGCTTCGCCATAAGGCTGCGGCTCCACGTTAAAAGTGGAAAAGCAAAAAAAAAAAAAGAGATGCTGAAGGTGTTTGCGTCTACCTTCCCCCTTGAGGCACGAAACTCCTCCCATCCTCATCTATTCGAGGAACATCTTATCTGACAGCTTCAACCCACCACCACCCAACCGCCCTCAACCCCACCCAGATCCCATAATACTGTTAGTACATGGGAGAGAGTGTGTTTTTGGAGATGACTGTCACTGTGTGGACTTTATTCTGGTCAGATTGATGTTTCAGGGATATGGGATGCGACTATTAGCTGGAGCATAATTTATTAAACTGTTGCGCACTTGGATCAGTTTATTTTTATCATTTTTTTCATATGCGTCTATGTGCGCTCTTTCTTTAGTGTGTGTGTGTGTGTGTGTGTGCACCGTCAAGAGGCAGAACTTGTGGAAATGAAATGTCTGTGTTTATTCATTCACAAGAGAAAAGTTCGTGCCTTTTTCACCATTTACACAAAACTAAGTCCAGCTGACATCATTTCCCCAAACTTTTATATTTTAATGCGTCTATAACGAACAGAATAACAATTCTTGTCATTTTTAAAACCAACATTCTTCATATTTCTAACGAAAAAATAAAAATAAATAACCTCCACAGTTTTGTTGTTTTTAGTTCGTGTGAAGTTTGAAATGAGAATGACAAGAAATCACCACAGTCACGGATCCAAACAGAGATTTATTAAAACCACAATCGGTAAATGAATAGCCTACATATTTGTGCATTTTCAGGAGACTGACTTTATCCCACACACACACACACGCGCGCGCGCACACACACAAACACACACAGTCACTTTGTAGAGGTCCACGTATTTTTTTTCTTACAATTTACATTGTGCATGTATATCCACATATGTACAAAATCCATTTATTACAGTACATTTAATTTCAAACAACAACAAAAAACACGAGAGATAAAACTAATAAAAAACAGGCCCATTTGTTAAAAATTAAAATTGATATTTTTGTAAAGAATTTTTAGAGAGAAACACAAAGAAAATGAGGCCTTTGATGTGCGAGTAAAAACATTTTCCTCAGAGACTAAAAATATAGGTTGTTTTTGTGTAAGGGGGAAATGTGCTGTTTATAGTTGGTCCCATATAATCTCGTACGCACATTTATCTATTTATATCTTTTTTTTTTAACAATACACACAAATTCAACGGTAGCTGATAGATCTCTCACAAAACTCCAGTTATACGTCCATGACAAACGATACATAGACTTGTTCGACACAATGAAATCACAGTGAGAAAGAAAAAAGAAGTAAACTTTGGAGAACGGGTCACACAATCGTGATTTTGGTGATTGGGTGTTTATATTGCACATCTGTACTTACATAAAAGTTTAAATCACTAGATTATAGCCTGTCTGCCTGCAAATCTTTTCTGGGGAATGTTTCGGGGGGGCGGTCAGAGTGTGGCCGGACTAAGTGTACTCCGGACCGGACGACTCTTCTGACAAGGACCGCTGTGCTCCGAATGGGTCAAACCCATTTTCATCTACTGGCAGGCAGTTCCCTGCCGAGCTGTAGCCCTTCTTCTTAGCTCTCCTCTCCTCCATCCTGATGGTATCGTACAGCCCCTGCGGAGCCTCCTCTAACAGGTTATCTCGCTCTGAGTGGGACGGTTTCATTTGGCACACGTTGCGCAGCAGCAGCAAGGCTGGTGCGTAAAGCACATTGACGAGACCCATACCCAGATTGAGCTGTACAAACCCGTGATTGTGCACTATCTGCCCGGCCACTATAGGACCCATAGCATAAGCAACAGAATAGGAAATATCTGCTAGGGCGTAAACACTACCATACACCGAGACATGACGCACGTCGACCAAGAACGCGAGTGTGGGCAGCAGCGCGGTGTCGACGAGTGCGATGCCAAAACAAATACCGCACAACGGGGCGATGAGCTGTCCAAAAGTTTTGCATGCGGGCACTGTGCAGGAGCTGGCTCCTATGATAACCATACCCAACGCTCCGTAAAACCACTGCAGATGTGGATGCTTCGATGCCAATTTAACTGTAATGTACACACCGAGCACGTGAGGGAAGAAGGCTGGGAGCCAGGTGATTCCCATCTCCCACTGAGAGGAGTGCATGGTGCTCTCCATCCAGTTGGAGATGGTGGGCTCCAGAAAGGCAAGGGGGATGTTGCACACTGTGAGCGCCCCGGCCACCACAGCTATGTACGGGTCCATAATGAGTTTGTAAATGGGGGTGCCGACTGGCATGTTCTCTCTAGTCCTGTTGGAGAACGGCTTGATCACGGTGAGCAGCAGGACACCGTCCGCCAGGCAAATGCAGGCGAGCACGATGAAGGGCACTTTCTTGCCCGCGAACTCGTACAGGATGCCCCCGAAAGGAGGCGCCACGAGGCTCCCGAAAGAGATGAAGGCCAGGGCGATGCCGAGCGCCCGGCTCCTCTCACCCTCCTCCGTGTATTTGTCTGCGATCATCGCGATCCCAGACGTGTCCGCGAAAGCAGAGCCCAAGCCCTGCAAACTTCTGGCCACGAAGAGCGTCGCATAGTTCTCCCCAATCGCAAATATGCAGGTGGACACGAACATAACAGAGAGTCCAATTAAAAGTGGGATGTCATATCCAACCCGGTCTATGAAAGTTCCGGACAGCGGGTTGACTAAGAGCTGCAGGATGGCTTTGGATGCGAAGAGCACTCCTATCTGGATGTCTAAGTTGTTCTTGTTGATTTTGTACATTGTGCTGTTGGCTGAAGAGTTGGGGTGCATCACTAGGTGGACGTGCTCTGACTGCTCACTCTCCAGATCAGCCAGATAGTCTGGGATAATTGGCACGATTACCATGTAGAGCATATTGTCCAGCAGGAGAGCCACGCAAACAATCACTAATATGATCCGTCTCTGCTGGTGTGGATCCTTCATCGCGGTGCCCAACCGCTTGGTTTTCTCTCCCATCTCGGACAGTTTTATGGCGGCAGATTTCGCCAGCCCGGAGGATCTCCCCTCTCCTTCCATGGTGTGCTTTTTTTTTTGGTTGTAAAGATAAGTTTTTCGGTAAAAAAAATTGTCCTTGTGCTTCTCCCCGTCTGCTGCCGATCTCTCAGCGCCTCGGATGACTCATGGGTGTTTTCTCTACATGGAAGTGATGCTCTCCGTCCTCACCTCGCCTGCGCGTAAAGGGAGAGGCGCACAGGAACTTGGCTGCCTCATCGGCGGAGATGGCTTTCTTCAGCTGCCTCAACTTGTCCTCGCCTCAGCCCCATCCGACTTTGTTTCATGATCTCCCGAGAAGTGACGTGGTGAAGTCGCAGGTTTCCTGCACCGCGCAGAGTTTTCGGTCGCTAATCTTACATGGCAACGTTTGTTTGGAGCGATTTTGTTACTTATTTGCCAGCCCGCGGACGCTCCAAGACTCTCATCTCCGTGCTCATGTCTCCTATCACCTGTGGCACTTTTGCGCTCAGCTCTGAGACCACGAGTGACTTCTTGGCCATTGGTGCACATTAACCCGCTGGTTCTCCGCTATTTTAGTCGCTTTTTTTTGTCTCCCCCCTTTTCACCAAGCGCTATGACGCATTAGCAGCTTGCCCCCAAGTGGATCCCTTCGTCACTTGCCTCCTTTATGTTAATTTCCAACCGTGGCAGCAATCACTTCAACCAATAAGAGCCAGTGAGTGCAACTCGGCCCCTCCACACGAGCAGGGAAGGAAAAGGTTTTTTTTTTCCTTCTATTATTCCTAATGTCCAGAGTGTGACTCCTGACTCTGGAGTCGTGGAAAAAATTGAATTTCACTTATTGGCATATACGCACAAACATGAAGTGAAGATATCTGCAATGATAAATGTGCAGTAAAGACAATCAGTCTGATTTTAATCTGAAAATAAGGTACAAATAAAACAAACACACGAAGACATAAGAGACATCTTCAGAAAACGACAGAACACAAAATGACTATAAACTTAATAATAAATCTCAAATTATACAAAGAATATTTTAAAGAAGTCACCTATTTGCGATGTTAAGACTTAATGAAATATTCAAGTGGATTCATTGAGTGAAAGTTTCTAGTTCAATGTTTTTAAGGGACTTTCTCTGCCATTGACTCAAACTGCTACAGGAGCTGACGAGCTTTCAGCACCACGAGGCTGTGGACAGCTCCTGTCGCACGTGCATCTTCTCTCACACTTTCCTTTATTACATTATATTACATTTAGCTGAGGCTTTTATCCAAAGCGACTTACAATAAGTGCATTCAACCATGAGGGTACAAACCCAGAACAACAAGAATCAAGAAAGTACAATTTCTTCAAAAAAGCAAAACTACAAAGTTCCTCACCTTTAGTTTGATCACGTGTCACCATCGAATAACAACATTTATAAAAACATCGTCTCAATATAACAGGACTTCACATAAAGATCCAAGCTCCTGAGATGAAATCAGTTAAAACACACACGTCCATGTGCAGAGCCTTTTAAATTTTGCATGAGACTCTAGCACCACCTTGTGGTGGAAATCTATAAGTACACACAGACGTCCATGAAAATCTTCTCTGTAACTCAATGGTGTGAAGCTTCCTCTTAAGTTTTAAATAACCAAATATTACACACACAATAAGAATAAGTGTAAATTAGTCGTTTCGTCCTTTTAAGAGTTAACACACTTTTATCTTTTTTCTTCTGTTTTTCAATTTTTATTGTCTTCCTCTACTCTGGCAAGACTTTATTTGGAGTCACCAAATTTAGTATATGAGCAGATAAACATAACTGTAATTATAGCATGCTATGAAATAGGTATAAGGATGCTTCTGTTTACAAAGGTGTTTGTCAGCGACTCTGACTCCTTCTGTGAACACCATATGCAGCCATTATAACTAGATAATGAATGACAATACGTTAAAAAAACATTAGCACTTAAAATTATCATTGTCACCTAAGACTAAATAATAGGGAAATAGAAAAGTATTACATGTAGTAAAACATTTTTATTTAATGTAAATGCTAAATAATAAGATTTAAATTGTTACATGTTGTTAAATTGTAAAAGGCTCTTTTATTTATGTTAGGCTGTTCTATCATTATGTACCACTAGAGGGCGGTGAAGACCTGCATATAATAACAAATGTGTAATTTATGAGCTAAATCCAGAATCAAGTGGAGCATCACTAAGATTGAGGCAACAACCGAGTACATGTGTCTGTATTTTGAGTTTATTAATCCAAGAAGTTTTTCTAAAATGTTGTATTTATCACTCAAGGAACAATTGATTCCACAAATGAGCAAACACACACACACACACACAATCAAAGCATAAATCAAAGTCCTTAGTGCATTTATCAGTCTACACACAAGGCAAAGTAATAGTTGGTTGTTCATAAATCTATTGGCTTCTGGAATAAAACCAATCATCCATCTATTTATTCTCCATCTACAGATTTTTCTATTTTTTTCTATTTTCTTTATTTGTAGGATTTCTTTTTTACTGTACATCATAGTCCTCTATTTGGAAATATCCTTGTACAGAATATTTATATATCCTAAACTATTATTTACAATATCTATTTAACTGTAGTAAAAAAAAATGTATAAAGTAAAAGTAAAGTTTGGACATTTAGTGTCTTGAATATAAATCACTGGAAAAAGAGAGTCTGAATCTCAAATAATTCAAATATCTATCCATTTTAGAATAACAACATCTAATTTCCATCCTATATCTGACAACATATCTTGATATATGTCGTTTATGATGATGGTTATGTAAAGCAGGAGGTTGGATGATGGTCTGTGTGAGCAGACGAGGGGAGTTTCCAGTTTGTTCAGTGGATGATTTGATGCAGAAAAGACCAGAATGAATTCACCAACAGGGGGATTAACACCACACAGGAAATAACTGCCCAATTTCACTAATGAGAGCGGCTCAGCACAGCAGCAGCTGTTAGATAAACACTTTTCATATCATAGCTTTGCTCCACACACCCTGCTACAGCTTGTTTTCCTCTTGAATCAAACAGGTTTCATACTGGTGACGGTGCAGAGATGTGAACACGCGGATAATCTCTGTACAAAGTCGCTCTAGTAACTTGGCATCAGCAGCAATCCTTTAAAGATGCTTTCAGGAACAATCTACTGTACGTCACGGCTTTGACCCAGTTGGTGTTGTCAAGACATGATTATGGTTTCACACACGTTAGCGTTATGTAAGATCTTTGTTTTGATCATGTGACCTGTCTCCTTCCTGTCATCTAATCTGACCCATGGACTCCAACGTGTAGCGTTTAAAAGAGCTCTCACGCTCACCTTTGACCCAACCTTTTGCATCATGGTGAGTTTACGCAACTAATGTTGTCCTACCATGACCTGTGGGCTCCAACTTTTAGTCAGTAAAGTCTGTTTATTTCTTTCCCACACTGTAGCTCCGCAGCTGTCATGTGCACTTAAACAGATCATCAGCCGGTGGCATATAAAGTGCTTTTCAACCATAATCCTCATTTTTTACAATAAAGTCCCAATGTATTTTAATTCTTGTATCAAAATCTATATATAAAAAATAACATCAATATCATTTTATTTTATAAAAACGTATTACACCATTTTATTTAAATTTTTTAAATATTACAAGTTTAAAATAAAAAAATGTATTATTATTTTGCATTGTTTTGGAAATTCAAATCATAGTATGTTTTTCAAGGCTGTAGATATCATTATAATGGTCATATCCTATGAGTTTTAATAATAATTTTAGATTTTAAAGTGATAAACAAACTGCATATGGAATATTAGTTAAGGCAGATTTTAGCATCTTAAAATTGCTCAAAATTTGATTGTTTTGGACGTAATTTGATGAAATGACAGGATTTATTATCTTTATTGCGAAAAAAAATTAAAATGTTACAATTCAGCCAGTGCGTATAGAAGACTTTGAAGCGGCATCATGTGGGGAGATATAACCTCCATAAAATACTGCACTTTGTGATTTAAATACAACAATTATGAAAGAACATTTTGAAAACAGATTTGAGATATTTGTTTGTCAAACATCTCTCGGTGTGTTGGGGAAACTAACAACCTCAGTAATTCAACATCTCTGTCCCTGGTGTCGTTGACTTCTTAAGGTCAAAATCTGACTCCGATTAACTAAATCTCTCGGAACATGTCACATGTCTGCATGCGTGTGGTGCTGCTGCTGTTTTTGCTGCGTAAGGACAGATGTTTTCCTCTGGTATTTTTTTTTTTTTGATACACCATCTGTCTGTGACCGTGACATCACATTCACCTCAGCTCCTGTATCATCGCAGCCGGGGACACCTTCACCATCTCCCTGTGGCTGGATGCTGATCTAAATCCTGTCTCCGCCAAATGAAACCCGTCAGATCTAATTATTTGTACAATGGGTTTGGAAGGAAGCTCAACGAGGCTAAATCCGTCTGTGACAAGTCGTCCTCCTTCATTCCTGTGAGCTTGATGCTATTACTGCTGCTTCTATCTACAGCTCGGACTGAATTAGATCACTGGCCCACAACACTGTCTTGTAATCGGCCGTCAGTCAAAGGGACGACTCCTTCCAAGAAATTGAAGCTAATCTGTCAGATTCCTCAGACTTCCTGAGAAAACCCCCCGATCAGCCCAAATTAACATAGAACTGTGGAGTGAATGAGGAAGTACATGATTATGTTCAGCCTGCTAATTTGTTCATGTGATGGACGGACATGTAACTGAAGAGTCGGCCGCTTAACACAACTCCTGAGGTCACTTTCTGACTTCACTTCTTTCAATTTATAGCAATTAGCTTCTTTTCAGCAAACTTATAGACTCAAAACATAAAGATTGAACCTGAATCTGTGGGTTTTCTTTGTAAGAAAACAAGAATAGGAATCTTGTTGTCATGCTTGTGGCTCATGTGAGGATGTACAGAAGTTAATTAGAACGGCAAGGTCCAACAGTCGCCTTATGAAACCACATTTAAATTCAATAGATCTGCACTGAATTGCACACGCTCACGAATAACAGTCCCCTGCCTGATTTCTTTGATCAAGATCCATCAATTCTTCTCTGGAATCTTGCAACGTTAAAGGAAAAAATGGGTTCTTCGTTGGGTCACGTCTCATCCCTCCACAAAATCTGATGGAAATCAGTTGAGTAGTTTTTGTGAAATGCTGCAAACTAACAATCAAACACAGATGAAGACATTGGTGGAGGAAATAAAAGATGTTTTGCAATTGAAAGAAGTTAAGTTTTACCGTTGATAATAGATTTTAAACTAATGATTTTGACTTGAACTAACACTCAGTTTCTTCAATGTTTCTACACCGAATTTGAGTTAGTCCAAGTCTCCTCTGTTTCCATCTTCTTTATGAAAAAAGGAGACTTTATTATTACCTCTGCCAAGTAGGTTATGTTTTGATCGTTTGTTTGTTTGTTAGATGGATGACACAAAAAATACTAGATTACCAAAAAGTCACGGTAAAAAAAGATAGAGCATCTTTTGACATTTTCACCAATCACTCCCAGAGAATAATATATTATTTAGGGAACTGATATTTACGAGTGTGGGAAATTCGTTGCAGTCCATTGAACCCAAGGGCACTGCTGGTTCCTTGGCAGAGGAATGTGCTCTACAAGCTGCTGATCTCCAAGTCGAGACTTACAGACGTAAATATTCTAACTAAAGTCCTGCGAACTATTTCAGGGACCGCATTTCATTAGCAGTGACGCGGGGAAGACAAGCAGCCACTGACGGTGAGAGGATTTCACCTGCTGACGACTGCTTGGCAAGAACGTCAGTCACCTCCGAGGTGAGTGTGACAGACTTGGTCTCACTCCGCTTATTTCTGGAGTGCACGCACAACTGCATTTAGCAGCTCAGAGATCAGGGAGCAGGAGGAGAATTATTCAGTCTGCGGCCTTGCTGACACTTTAACACCGGACGTAGCAGACAAGAGACAACAGAGCAAAATGTCATATTGAGGAAAGACGAAAAGGAAATGTGTACAAATGTATATATTTTAATGCTGGTGTTATTCATGTGGCTGCATTTGTCACTGTAAACAATTATATTATTTAATTCCTTAAATTTCTCCCTGCATAACTTCCTCTCCATCATTCGATCCACCACCTCTTTGCCAACAAACAGATCTTTATTTAGATCTTGCAGGTTTCTTCATCGTTCGGTGGCCTCTATATAATATATAAAGGAAAAAGTTCAACTAAAGATAAAATGTTTAAAACCAAATATCAGCCGAAGTTAACTATCAGTGTACAGATTTCAATAATCAGCTGCCTAAGGGTGATTACGTTCACGTTACCTTAGACGTTGTTGACTCCATAATCGCTTAACAGAGTCTTAACACAGGAAATGATTTCCTTGCTATATATAGAGGTTACATGACCTCAAACAGTCTTCCCAACAAAATCACAATACGTTACTCGTCTTAGTAAAATGCCGGAGTTCGCCTTGTCATCAAAGGGCATCAGCTGCTGAAATGAGGGGTCTGTGAATAGATGGAGCACGAAGTAGAAGAGCAGCAACACAGTGGTTTTATTATGGACGGAGGAGCAGTGCAGCGAGAATGCAGTAGTTTGAAAATGGATCAATTTCCTGCAGCGCATTTTTTTAAGATTAACACAAATCTAGCGTGAGGATCATCCTGGGTTTCATCTACGTGACAATATTACAACTGTACAGGCAACAGTGACATTTACCAACCAAACAGTATGAGGAACCTATCATGAGAGCAAACAATGATGTGGTCTTGACTTTCTGCCAGAAGTTTCCTTTTTATTTGGACTTCTTGACAACTGGATCAACGATCTTCTGTCCGGTGAGGAAGTGCCACACGCCGCCTCGGTAGAACTCGTTTCCGAACGAGTAGAGGAGGGCGTTGAAGATCGGATTTGTCTTCGCAAGAACTGGAAGAATCTGAGAGAGGAAACAAGCACGTCCATGAGAACATGAATTAAATGAGAGTTTATTACAATCTGCGGCTCATTTTGTATTTTAATTCTGGCCATTGTTCTCAATTGTGCAATTTCAGATAAAAGGGACACGGCGACGATGCTAAAACAAAGTCCACACGGAGCAAGACACACATGAGGCCAGACGATCAGACAGGCTGTAAACAAACAAACCTCAAACCTTCTTTACCAACGTTGATCGTATCTTTCATCAAAACAAAACAATCGCTCACCATTCGCAGCTTCGGGGACACGACCTTCACGTTCTCGAAGCAGGCGTAGATGCACATGAGGACGTAGGGGCCCCAGCACATCAGCATGACCCTCAACGGCCAACTGGTGTTGAACTGGAAAACAAAAAAAGGTTTGGTGTGTTATTGAAGATGTTACACATAAAGTTCAGTCGTGACCAGGGTGTTCCCAGCATCTCGCCCAGTTTCAGCTTCGATGGGTCCCCCAAGCTGTATAGATGATGGATGGCTTTACCCTGTGATGATGGACCTTCTTGAAGTGTTTGTGGGTGGCATCATAACACGACCACATGGTGAAAGCTGGGAACATCAGGTAGAGCAGCACCAGGGTTAACATGTAGGTCACATAGTCTCTGTGGAAAAGATCAAATGGGAAATTTAATGGAAGAATGTGAATTCTTGTCAAAACGCTCCACGTAGCTGCTGTTTTCTGGGAACATTTCTAGACCAGGAAGACACTATAGACTTTGTTTATCTTCTCTGACTCCACCTGTCTCCTCTGGTGTAGTCCAACGTGCAGCAAGTCTTCATCGGCTCAAAGTCATAGGCGCCCCATCCCATCAGAGGAACGGCGGCCCAGAAGATGGAGAGAATCCAGATTATTCCGCTCATCGTCAGAGTCGTGCTCCAGAACAGCTTCTGTCCTGCAGAATGAAAACACACGTGATGTCATTTGGGTGTTTCACTGCCTTTAAAATTATGAGCTAGTTTTTCAACATTTTCCTTGATTTCTCAGAAAATAATTCATGGATCTTGATGAAAACTCTCATGCATGTTTAGGGAACTGATATTTATGAGTGTATGTGATTTGGTGCAGCTTGATTGAATTTAAAGGACTGTCGGGCCTTGGTGGATATATTTGAGTCTGAATCTAGTTTAAGAGATATAATTATTCATTTGTTTGTTTAAATATAGGTAATAACACATGTTTTGATATTTTGTTTGTATGTATATCACCGATGCAGTACTGGTGATGTTTTGTACTCACTGGTGCAGTACTGGTGATATCTGTCCCAAGCGATGGCAGCCATGAAACTGATGGAGGCCAGGACCGATATCATCCCCTGGAAACCGTGATAGCTACATCCATCTTGACCAAACGGCCAATATCTAGAGAGGAAAACAAAACTTTTGTCATACTCCAGTTTAATTATATGAATATGACAGGCTGAAAAAGCAGATTGTTTTAAATGTATTTAATTATATTTTTTAAACCACTGTTACTAAACATTTAAATTGAAGTGTGATGTTCGACACATTCATCACATTATTCCGTCCCTGAAGAGGAAAAACTCTCCAACATGTCACAAACAAATTCAAAGAAATAACAATATTTAATCCTCTTGCAACGCGTCAGATTTATCTTGAAAACATTTCGGTGAACTTTTAAGGCAAAACCCTCCTGATTATAAAATCTTAAGAAGTCATTCTCTGATGTTAAAATCAAATCATTTTGAGTTAATTCTGATTTCATGGTACATTTGACAAAATAAAATTGTATGTAATTCATAGATAATTCACTCCTTGGACAAATAAAAAAACACCCTGTTATGTAACTATCATTCCTGCAAAATGTGAACTTTCCATGCTGAATAAAAGTGGATTGTGGTTTGGATTATGAAACTGAGGAGCTTATTCAGCTTGTGATACTCAGTGGCTGACATCAAACACTGAGCCTTTTTTTTTTTTGGTGGGGGTTACTTCAGGAAAATGAAGTAACAATCCCCCGTGAAAGTGAAAAAGCGCCTGATGAGGGGAAACTGAAGGGAATCTGATACCTGAGGTAGCTGGCGTAAGCAGCCGTGAGGCCGTTGATATTCAGACAGAGGTCAGCCACGGCAAGATTAAAGACAAAGAAGTTACTGGGATTCCGCATCTCCTTCACCGTGAGGAAAGACACGATGCTGATGGTGTTCAGGACGAAGCCGAGCATCCCTGAAAGAAGAAAAAGAGACGTTTTCATTTCATCTTGTATCGAGTTAAGCCCCATTTATGAGACTTTACACCCCATCAAGTATCGTATAGAAACAACTTTCCTATAAACAGCTAAGAGTGGGACTGGGCAATAAAACAATATCAATAATTATTGCAGTATAATGTTCTTCAACAGCCATATAACTAAGGTTTAATATACTTTGATATATTACTTATACATTGTGTCAGCACAGTGAGGAGGTGTTACACTAATCTACGTCAGATTTGTAAAGCGTTTGTCGTAACCCTTTACTCAGGAACATATACATCAGTTTTTAAACTTGTGCTTTCTCCTAATTCTGATCTTACTAGCAACTCAGGGTGCAGCAGTGATTAAAAATAAATTAAAATAAATACTGATGTAGTTTTACTCTTTACATTGAGAGTTAATGATGCATAGTTTATATGATCACACTTTAAGATGTTTTTATCATAGTTTACTGTCTCTAACTGTTTCCCATTGTTTTCCTTCACTTTTTTTTCATTTCCATCCTGTAAAGCACATTGTAACTGTGTTTTGAAAGGTGCTATGCAAATTCAGTTTATTATTATTATGATTTATCGTGATGATTATTGATATCGACTTCTTTATTGAGCTATAATTTTTCACCACATCACCTCAGGGTGCAGCAGAGATTCAAAATACATGAGAATAACACTTGTAAAGTTATGCTCTTGACAATAAGAGTTAATGATGCGTGGTTTAGATGGTATTTTAAGAAGTGTTTACTATAAGAACACATGTATTCCGGGTGTCCTGTCTCTTTAACATGTGCACAGACATGTCTTCCTGTGTCCTGCTCCACTCACCTCCGACCAGAAGCGCTGTGCCGAATGTAAACATGTCAAAGTCCGTGAAACCCTCCGGTAACGTAAACGCAGCCATGGTGAGACGCACGAGTTCATTCAAACTCTGCACTAAACAAAGTTTTGGCGCAGACGTGTCCTCCCGCAGCGCGTCGCCTTTATAAAGGCTCTTTCACGTGAAACAGCACAAAGACACTAATCTCGGTAAAAGCCCCTTCAACAATCCCCAGAAGAATTTCCTAACGAGCACAGGCCTCCTGCAAACTTCAGCAACTACAAGCTACCGAGCGAAGCCAGTTCGCTGCGCAGAGGTTCGATCTGAAAGTTATGTCGAGTTCTCTTCCTCTGAAGTTTGAAAACAACAGGCGAAGTTTCCTTCCACTCGTTCTCCCCATTCAGCTGCTGGGTTTGATAAGAGAGGAGAGTGGGAACATGGGAAATGTTGTTTTTTAGGCTCGGATGTGAGAGGCCAGAAAGATCCACAAAGACTTGAACCCGTCATCAAGCAGCCAAGACCTCTGTTCATTTATTCATTCTGAGAGTTGTCTTTTACCACAGAAAATGCATTTCCTTGTATTTCTAAAATAAGAAGGTTGAATAATAACACATCTGCTTCAGTGTTATGAAAGGAAATGTTTTACTGAAGCATCTATTTCCTGCTCTGATTATAGAATTCTGCAAATTTGAACACTATCTGTTCTGGCTCAAGAAACTCAAGACTTTTAAAGTTAAGAAGAAACATCACAGTGCACTTAAAAGCAAACCAAATCTTTCTTGGATCAGTTTTGGATCTTTAATCTGAGTCAGTTCCACTGAAAACCTGAATATCACTCAGTAGAGCACGTTCCTCCACCAAGGCCCCAACTGAAACCACATTTAAATTGACTAGATCCAGATTTTTATTTGATTTTAAACTGTACACATTCATAAATATCTGTTCCCTAAACATGCCAGATTTTTTAAAAGTCTAGATCCATTAATAATTCTCTAAATCATCAAAGTGTTGCTAATCCCCCTATCTCGTAAATTGAAAGTAAAAAGTTTCGTGGAAATCCATTTGATTGTGTTTGTGTAATTTTGCTTACAAACAAACAAATAGGCGTAAAAAACATCACCTTGTTGGCGGAGTTACCAAATCTCATTCAGCACAAGCCTCCATCTCCAATATCACGTATTTACTCCAACAATTACTCCAGTTGGTTCTACATCTTTTATTTAAACCCTCTATATGTTTTATATTAAATCTTCTCTGTTTACTCTGTGTAACTCTGACAACTTTTAAATTTCAATTTCACAGCATCATTTTTGAATTGAGGCTGCACCTACAGGGGTTAAATTGATTATAATTAAATGTAAGTGTAAAAGCATTTTATTAATTGACTCATTTCTTTGTCTTAACCTCTTGACCACAACCGCCCTTAGAAACGAGGACACTGGAAATGTGACCTTTGGCTGAAGCTTTTAAAATGCAGCATTTGGGCCGAGTCTGATTGCTCCACTAATCTGTGCACAGATTACCACAAACTCATTAACTATGAAGTAATGATGTGTCCCAATGGACTTATAATACCCTTTTCTCAAACTGCCCATATTGTCCTGACTAAAAGCTCAGCGCCCCCATCCACTTACATGCTTCCTCACGTCAGGCGGAAAAAAAAAAGAGCGGCAACGTCAACGCTCACTATGCATCTGCTGCTCGGACACATGGGCCTCGTCCGGCAGCAGAGACGTTGTTCTCTCGCAGATAGACGGACAGTTTGGAGCTCGTGATTTCGTACATCGGCGCCGTGTCGGTCAGCCGTTCTGAATCCCAACAAGAGGCCTGTTGGTCAGAGGCTGAGGGAGCACGAGGGAGGTCAGGCAGCGGCACACAACAGCACTGTGCCATAATTTCACAATGCAAACGATTCGATAAAAACTGTGCGTGTTAATCTACTGCAGCTGAGTGTGACGAAATAAGGGCATGTGAGAGAACATGAGCCCAGTGGATTGATCAACCGGGATATAACCTTCACCGTGCTCACGTCACAAGTTGTCAACGTTTACTGGTTTATAATCGCAGTGAAGCATACTTTTAACCTCTTTCTGCTCTGTAATGTCTCTTATAGGAAGACATGAAATCTGTCCTTTGCAGAAGCTGGGACAACAGCCTTGACCGAGAAATCCGGTTTGACTGGTGTCGTCTCCTCGTCTCGTTTAATTGGGAATGAGAGATTTAGTTTAACAGGCCCAAATCTGTGTCAGTAATATACAGTATATGTTTTTAATCAAGGTACTCAAACCTTTGTAGTGGCTGCACGTTGGTAGTTTGGCAAATAGTTAATTACATCATTGTAATCTGCTGCCGACAGAACAAAGGTTTCACTGTACAAACTGTACTCGCACACACAGACTGAGGAACAGCAGGAAGATAAAGTGACACTAATGTCTTCGTCTGCTCTTGTTAAAGGATCAAGTGATGAGCACGAGTGGATGAGAAGTAATCGAGTACTTTTACTCCACTACTGTCTTTGAGTACAGTTTTGGGCCACGGGCAACATTACTGGAGACACAGGCTGCTGTTTTACTTCTTCTGCATTACAGCAAAGATATTTAGATATTTTAACTTATGACTGGAGTTGATTTAATACTGGAAATAAATTATAAATAATTAGCTAAAACACCTTGATAAAGATAAATAAATAAATTAAAGATTCATTTCATTTTATTGTTTTTAATATTTTTGCTCTGTCAAAATGTTCATTAATGAATGCCTTTCTTCACTAGGAGAACATCAAATCTTGCAAATACTTTTACTAATGCTTTAGTTGTACTAAAAATACCTTTGTTTTTTACATGTTGTACCTCGAGACAAAAGATCAGTTCCTTCCCGCTCCCTGATCCAAAGACGTGTGTCTCTCTTGAGGTCAAATGGGGGGGAGCGAGGCAGGAAGAAGTGCATGGTGGGAGGTATTTTTCCTCTGGCCCTGCACTGAGCGCCATGTATTAGTAAGAGACGGAGAGATGACTGGATTAAAGGATTTGAAACCCTGCTGGACGGCCACGTCTTTAAACCTCTGCACCTTTGGAAAACCCCTCAGAGACGCTGACAACATGTCCGTCAGCTGCAAAGTGTGTCGCACTAGAATCACACATTCACAGGAAAGATCTCAGATGAGTTCATCCTCTATTAGTCAAAATATCCACATGTATACAGCAGGTTACTACTGTAGATTATTATCACATCATATCACATCTTTAAATTTGCAAGTTATTTTTACATAATGTTTCTGTTTACAATCAGAAACAAGTGACAGTTTATTGGATCTGATGTCCTCTGAGAAATGTGAATTTATGTTTGAATCACAAATGATACAAATAAAAGAGGAAATAGTGAAAATGAATCTGAATTGAAATCCAGTGATCTCCTGGATGGGCTGACTTGGTGCAGTACTTCATTTGGTTTGAGGTTTGGGCCCAATGACATGAATGTGAGTAACTCGCTGCCATCTGGTGGTCATTTGTTGGAAGAATCTGTAGCTCTCATGCAAACTACAACATGTCTGTCAACATATTCAACATTTTCGTGGACCACGTAAGAAAATATCCACAGTTTGATCTGTAACGAGAAGAAAACTTTGTTGAAACCACGTGCAGTGGTATGACAGCCATGTGCTTTCATATTGTGAGGGTTGGAGGTCTATTACTTTTAAAATGTTAACTCTAATATCCAATATTGTACGTATATGACTTAAGTGATACAAAAAAATTACATGACAAATTGTCAGAAGAGGAAAGAAAAGATGATTTAAATTGTTGAAGACATTTTTCCTAAAGTCAAATTTAGGAACAATTTACATACACAATTTTCTTTTATTACCTTTATATCTGCATGTGAGTTGTTCATAATAAACCATCCAGTCAACTATTGCAAAGTAACGACTCCTGAATAAAAGTGAAAATTACGCAGCCTATCGGCTTCCAGGAAGCAATAGTCTAATCGTGTGAATGAAAATAACCCAAGTCCTTCACTAATCCCTGCCTATCCTTTTTATCTGCGGATTCAGACCAGTGGCAGCAGTATGGAGCTGTGAGCCTGCAGAACAACAGCGATGCTTCTGATGTCCTGTTAGATCGAGTTAGCAGCTCCCGTTTCAACTGTAGTTTAGTTGCATAGCTTTTAGTAACTCGCTGCAGAAACATGAGTCGACATTTTGCTGCTGCTTTTTGTTTGGCGTTCGTCTTTCTTCCAGTGTTGGGTAGTTCGTGTCCTGCACAGTGCAGCTGCTTCTTCCACAAATTAAGTGACGGATCAAAAGCAAGGTAATTGCACTTATTAATTTGTATTGTTTGGATTTTATTCAAGCTTTTATTGTTTTCTTGTGCGCAGAATAGGTTTCTTTACTGCAGCTTTCTTCTATTCACTCACTCTGTGTAGTGGAGGATTAACTTGGAGTTGCTCTTTAATCTCCTTTGCTTGTTACTGCACAATAGGCTACTACGTTGAGCTATGTTATTTTTTATGTTAAACGTAGGTACAACATATTTTATGCTTGTTCCTAAATTCACTCATTCAAACAAATGCAGTGTGAGATTAGAAAGCACTTTGTTTTGTATAAATTATAATAATTGTGTTTTTTGTTTTGCAGGAGCGTGCTTTGCAATGATCCAGAAATCACCGTGGTCCCTCCAAACTTCCCCACCGACACATCCAAGCTGCGTATCGAGAAAACGGCGATCACGAGGATATCCAGCAACAACTTCCACTACCTCAACAACCTGGAGTTTCTCTGGATGTCGTTCAATTCACTGAATTCGCTGAACGTCGACAGTTTCCGAGGTCTTTACAACCTGGACGAGCTCAGGCTGGACGGAAACGCCCTCACCTCCTTCCCCTGGGAGTCCCTGACCGACACGCCGAGCCTGAGGCTGCTCGACTTGCACAACAACAAGATTTCCAGCATCCCCGCCGACGCCACCATGTACATCAAGAATATCACCTATCTGGACTTATCCAGCAACAGCCTGACGACCGTCCCCACTGACGTCCTCACAATGTGGCTCAGCGTGAAGCCGCCCCAGGACACGGATTCCTCCAAACTAATTCTCGGTGAGGAACAAGCTTTGACAAATTAAGATACTTTAAAGTCTTCTTTTTAAGCTGCCTTGCATGACGACCACTTCTTTGACACCATGAAGCCTTTTAGGGATTAGTCTAATAATAGTTATTGTTGGACTCATTCTATTTATCGCAACTTACACCCACAAGGTCTTAGTGTTAAAATGACTGGGTGGTGTTGTGCGAAGGAAATCTTCAGGATAGATGGAATAGTTCACACTATGTTTTCTCTACAGGGCTCCATGACAACCCTTGGGCGTGTGACTGCCGCCTGTACGATCTGGTCCAGTTTCAGAAGTCCCCCTCATCGTCCGTGGCTCTTATCGACACCAGGCTGAGGTGCGCCGATCCAGAGAGCCTGTCGGGGGTCCTTTTCACCGAGGCGGAGCTGCAGCGGTGCCAGGGCCCCCGGGTGCACACAGCCGTGGCTCGTGTTCGGAGCTCACTGGGCAACAACGTCCTGCTCCGCTGTGGCACGATCGGAGTCCCCATCCCTGAGCTGTCCTGGAGCCGCGCCGATGGCAAGAAAATGAACGGCACCGGTGAGTTCTGCTGAGCTAATTTCAGATGTGCTTAGATAAGAGAAGTATTTCTGTCCAGGTCAAAGTCTCAATTAGATTAAAGTCATTATTTGTGTGCTTCACTCAGTACATTTCTGCTTTTTTACTTTTCAGTTCAGGAAGAGATTTCCAAGGAGGGCATCATTTGGTCGATTCTGAGCGTCCCTGCTGTCTCCTACCACGACTCTGGGAAATATCTCTGCAAAGCAACCAATTTCGTGGGCACCGCAGATGCAGTCATCTCCTTGGTGATCACAGATTCTTTTCGCTCGGAGGAGACAGCTGGTGGTGTTTCCAAGAGGAACAGAGTGAAGAAACCTGGTGGCATCGGAAGAGCGGCGTACCAGGAGAAACTTATCGCCAGATACGTTCCTCCACCAACTAGTACAGCCGGAAAGCCCATCATCGAACCTCTCAATGGCAAAGGTGTGACCGGGAAGTATGAAATCGAGAGCTACAGTGTCTCTGATGGAGCTTCTAAGAGACAAGGCAAGGATTCGGACCAGAAGTCCGTGGAGATGGATGCTTTGAGTAACTTAGCAGCCAACGCCTCGTCCTTACAGCAAGCTCCTGAGAAAAGGATAGTGCGTTCGGTGAAGGTGATTGGTGACACCGACCATACTGTTTCCTTGAACTGGCGAGCCCCCACAGCCATAAATACCACAGAGTTCAGTGTCCTTTATGCTATATTCGGTGAGAGAGACATGCGTCGGATCAATGTGGGTGCTGGAAAGAACCGGATCACCATTGATGGCCTTGTGCCAAAAACAAAGTACATTGCTTGTGTTTGCGTCAAAGGCCTGATCCCGAAAAAGGAGCAGTGTGTAATCTTCTCGACAGATGAAGCAGCCAGTGCGAGTGGCACTCAGAAGCTTATTAACGTGGTGGTGATAACGGTGGCCTGTGTGATTGCTGTCCCCCTGACACTGATCGTGTGCTGCGGGGCGCTGAAGAAGCGCTGCAAAAAGCTGCTGGGCCGGCAGTCCAAGGAGATACAGGACTCGTACGTCACGTTCGAGACCCTCGGCCCTGGGACCAAAACTAAAGGGATGGAGGGCGAATATCTGACGAGGCTAAACCCCGATGAATCCAACAGGCTGCTCTCGGCGAGGTCCAGCGTTGACTCCGAGGCCACAGCCAGGAATGAGGGGCCACCCAACGAGTACTTCTGCTAAAACCAAACATATGCCTCAACCTCCACAGGATGCACTTTGTTTTATAACAGCCTGTGATGTGAATAGTTCATCTGCGGTGCTCAGTGACTGAAAAGACTCAAATGATCCTCCTTTTAAGGGTCCTCAGAGGACACTGGTAGCTCTGTCAGGACTTGTCTTACAGCCTTGTGGGAATAAAATCCACCATTTATTTGGTGGGCAGCAAAAAAAGGGAAAATGGTTCCAATATTTACATGTGGTGTAAATGTATATATATATATATATATATAATTTGTTTTTTAAACTCATCATGCACTTTTAAGGGTGATGTTTCACAGAGGGAATTGTCTTGAAATGTTGAAATGCCCCATACTGTCTGAAATCCAAATATTTTTCCAAGATATAACCTCGGCATTGTGTTTGAGTCTTTATTTAAAACCATTATTTAGAGACATAATGAATCAGATGTCAAGTAGAATTTTTTTTGTATCTATTTTGTTTATGTGCAAGGTTTACTGTTGGGTCAAAACCCTAACACACAATACATTTTATAAAGTGTCATTATTTTTGATCTGAAATATATGTGTATTTATGAATGAACTGTATAAAAATAAAGATTTTTTTTTTTATTGATGAACGTTTACAGGCTTTTTTCTCGCATTTCAGAAAATTGTTTCTATATTTCTAGGTTAAATCTAAATTCAGCTTATTATGTCATGTGCATAAAAAGATGGGATTAATGAATGTAAACATATGAATCAAACAGATTACTCAGTCACTGACACGTTACAGACGCTGTAGTGATCTACTATCGGAGGAATTGGCCTAAAAATTTGGTTCAAACAATCAAGTTGCCTCTTAAGGGTGAATTTTGGCGAGTCCCTAACACGTCTAAAAATGTACGTTACTTTAGTGCCAATTTGCAAAGTTTATCATGTTAACGCACTAAACTATGATAATGAACTTGGTTCTACCAGAGCACATTTGCATAATGTGAGCATGTTAGCATGCTAATGTTAGCACTAAGCTCTGTATATGTATCTGTCAATAACAAACCTAAATCCTCTTCAGGGAAGAGATTGTTTTATTCTGTAACATCACAGGTATTGTGCTAGATTAGTAAAAAACCTTAAAAAACATTTAAAAAAAACTTTTGCCAATATGTCTGAAATAGATACATGATTACAAAAATATAATAAAAAAAATAAGTGGGAGGTTTTATATATTTCAGAGCAACTAATGAAAATTAATATTTTTGGCCCTTAAACCATATAAAAGCTTGGACAATAAAGAAAAAAAAGATTTAAACCACAGTGCTGTGGGTGCTGTCTGTCTTCACACTTGGTTTATATGCTGATTCGGCCTTTAACAACCTGAGAGACGACCAGTGTTCAGATTATTGAGGTCAGGTTACGGTCTTCTCCAGACATCTGTCCCTCTGCCGCCCTCCCTCTCTGTGCCGCTAAGCCTGACAGGCTCCGGCTCACTGAACACAGAGAAGCCTCCTGCCATGTCCACGGCTGTGCTTCGGTCGGGGGACAAATAAATTAAATTAGGCCGAAAGCAAAGCATTTTGGGGTCATTCCTGAAAGTGGAACATAACATGACCGAGTTTGGAATGAGAAACACAAACATTTGTGGAGTGCTTCTAAACAGATCAGACAATTGTTTTTATAGACAAAGTGGACTCATCGCTATAAATACCCCTTCCCCTGTGTCTCAAATGTCATTTGGTGTCTTAAGTGTTACGTCAAGCAGGATTAAGGTAATAGGCTTTCTCCCACACAGGCTATGAGCATGTCCTGCCCACACAGGCCTATTCCACATGCTCCTCTGGGAATATGGAGGCATTTTGTGTCACATTACGCATCGCTTTGGTATTTTATGTCATCGCCCCCGGATCATCGAGTTGTCTGACCGGCTGCTCCTGCACAGATGATAACTTGGGAAGGTAAGTTACCGCTGAAACTATACAAACTCTAATAGGTTGTGTTTGTTTAGACATGGGTGTTAAATGTAACATGCTAGCCAAATTGTTCTAACATCTACAAACGCTATCCTTAAATTTGGGCGAATAAAATACTCTCTCTGTTAGCATGTCTTGTCTTAACATATCCCGTCTTACCATCCTAGGTCTTTACTATGTATGGAAACCTCCATGGGACACATCCCAGAGGACATCCCACACGATTTAAGTAAAGTCCGAATTGAAAACTGCCACCTGACCGAGTTACCGCAAGGATCTTTCTCTAAAGTTAGTGCCTTGGAGTTCCTCTGGCTCAATTTCAATGAGATCACCCTGATGAACATTAAAAGCCTGGAGGGGCTCGCCAACCTGACGGAGCTGAGGCTACAAGGGAACAAGCTGACTTCGGTGCCCTGGACGGCATTTCAGGATACGCCGAAACTCAAGATTTTGGACCTGAAGCACAATCGACTGGATGTCCTACCTGAACACGCTCTGAGGAACTTACCCATCCTGACTTATTTAGATTTATCCTTCAATCAGCTTAGCGTCATATCAAAAGATGTCTTCATTAACTGGCCTCTCTACCAAGCAGCAGAGAGAGCGTGGGAGAAAGAAGGGCTGGTCTCCAACGTGGTTTTGGCGCTGCACGACAACCCCTGGCTGTGCGACTGCCGCCTCAAAGGCTTTGTTGAATTCATCAGGACCATCAGCACTCCCATCATTCTGATGAACTCTTATTTGAAGTGCTCAGGCCCTGCCACCAAAGCGGACAAGTTTTTCCACGAGATCCAGTTAAAAACATGCATGAAGCCCGTGGCCTCTGCCCCAGAGACTAACATCACTTTACCCCTCGGAGCAAATGCCACGCTTACATGCTTAGTCAAGGCCAGACCAGGCCCGACCATTCAGTGGATGTACAGTCTGAAGATTAAAAGAGGATTTTCTGGTAAGATTTTGTATCCATTAAACTGCTGTAAACCTGCTGTGGAAGCACTTAGTGAGGGATATCTTGAACCTTCAGGCTGCATCTGCTTTAAAAAACAATGTGGCAGCAATACCCTTTTTAGAATAACCATGTTTAAACAAGCCTCTGTGTTAAATGCTATAGACTCTGATGTTCTGTTTTCTCTTTGCAGTAACTGAGAATCACATCGACGCAGAGACCGTCACCTCCCAGCTGGTCATCCCCTCTCTTCACCTGGCCGACCGCGGCCTTTACACCTGCATGGCCAACAACTTCATCGGCAACTCCTCTGTGAGCATCATGGTCGACATCCCCTCCTCCAACTCCTCCGCTCCTCTCCCTCCGCCTGTCCGCATGTTGTCGTCCGGTGACAACGCCTTCATTGAAATGCGCATCGCCAAGCAGACAGTGTACGGCATCACCCTTGAGTGGTACGCGGCGACAGACAACCCTACTGAGACCTGGTTCACCATCCACTTTGGCAAATATGATTCACCTAAAAAGGAGATGATCTACATCGGTCCCGGCATCAACAGCTACTCAGTCAGCGACCTGCTCCCCGTCACCAAGTACGAGGTGTGCGTGACCCTGAAGAACCAACCGCCGCAGGAAGGCCAGTGCATCGTGTTCGTGACGGGAAGTGACATCAGCGAGCTGGAGCAGAGAGAAAGGCTCATCCACATCATAGTCATCGTGTGCGCCATGGTGCTGGCGGTGCCGGCCGGCATGTACGCCTGCACCACAGACGCCCGGTTCAGCTGCTTGGAGCGCTGCGTGGATCTGTGGAGGAGGCGCAGGAGATACGGAGAGAACCTGCAGGGAATTGAGAGGCAGGGCACCTTCGACAGCCTGCAGGCGACCAGCGAGGAAGGCCTGTGCAAGGAATCGGAGGAAAAGCCGAAAAAGAGGGGCAAGGCTGAGGAAAGGCCCAAAGGAGGAAGTGCAGCTCATTTGTAATAGAATCAAAGTCCAACATTATGTGTACCTTTGAGTATTAGCCCAGTTTGTGGCTCTCATGTTTTACTAGTACATTTAAGCTCATTGCTACATAAGATTTTCTGAAAAACACTAAACCTAGCCCTAACCCCAAACCCTAACCCTGAGGTATTCATTTTCCAGAATAACTAAGTCTGCTGTAGCACCGTGACTTAAATGCAACAGTAAACATGACAGGTGGCAACATTGAGTAGAAAGACATCCTGTAAATAGTCATTTAAATTTCTGATAATTTAAAATTTTAGATATCAAAATGGAGAGGCCTTTCTTCCTTATGCTAAGGATTGTTACTATCTGTGTTAATGTACTGTACAAAACGTGTATTGTAAAATGTATTGATATGATATTTTCTTCGTGTCGCTTTTGTTTCTGAATGTTTTGATACTGAATACAGAGACATGCACTTCTAAATAAAAAAAAAATGTAAAAAACACTGAGTCCTTTCACTGTTATCTTCACCAAATTAAATTCTAATAGAGTTTATTGTGTGTGAGTTTATGCTTCAGAGGATTTATGATTGGAAAAAAAATAAGCATTTTTTTAAAATTGTTTTTCTTTTCCCAGACTCCCGATTTGCTTGTCTTGTTATGGAATGAAATGATGTTTGACGGGGATTAAAGGGAAACCAAAGATGAATGCTGAGACATACTCTTTTTTTTTTAGCACAATCACTCAGAGGATTTGTTATGTAACCGGTGTTTTCCCGTGCATTTATACGTACACTCGTAAGCAGATTACAGTGATTTTCTATCTGAATCCCAGTCAGAGGGACATGATATTTCCATTTAATGACAGCATTTGTACATCAGTTATGCAGACAATCAGAGAGGATGTGTAACATCTCATTAGTTGTATTCATCATATCCACACCGCATTAATTATTAGCTCACATAGCTTATTATAGAATGTATGATTTTTAACAGCTAAATAAACAATTGTTAATTATTGAAAATTACGATCATGTAAAATATATGTACATATATGATTTTGTTTCCATATTAATATTAAGTTCAACTAAAAGTACCAATAAAACTAATAAAATACTCCACGGTAAATAACAGTCCTGCATTTACAATCCCCCCTGAGTAAATAAAGCAAAACTTTGTCACGTTAAATACTTTTTTCTTTACTAATATCTTAATTTAAATTAAACTAACTACATCAAATAAACTTAAAAACTTAACACAAATAAACAGAAATGAGGTGTTGAAAGTTTTACTAATGCAGCCTCCGGACAAAGTAGAGCACAGACCACTTTATTTTCAAATATTTATTCAAAATCAAGACGGTACAAAGACGGTACAAATATGTTACTTTATAGGACCAGGCAAATGTAATATATTGTGAGATATATAGTTTAACTTATTTAATATAGATATAAGTTAAGATATAGTCTGATAGATATTCATATTTATAAATATTTATTACAGCGATTTAACTGCATTTGCCTACAATTGAAGGCATTGGAGAGTAAAATGGTAAAAGTGTGTGTGTGTGTGTGGAGCCTAAATATTTGACACAGATTCTATAATTAAATTATATATATCTATAAAGAAAATGTCCAAGCAAGTTATATACATAGAAATCTGAGCTATATCTAATTTTTACATTTGTTTTATTTGTACTTCATGTTTTTGTAATGTTCATATCTTGTCATATACTGTATGTACATTCAAAATGATGAAAATAATACAGTGCTGTACCTTGAAATTGGACCCATGTACATTTATATAAAAGCACATTTTTTCTACACTCACACAGTCAAATCAATAAAAGCAACGCAGCTCGTGTTACTGTGAAAACCTACAGTGGCACATTGTAATCATACAAAAGAGCAACTTCTCAGCTTTCAAGCGGCTGATGTAACACAGTAAAAATATAAACACACAGGTCCTTTAGCACTTTATATAAACAGGTTTTTCATGACCGTGTCATTCAGCTGCATGCTCTGTCAAGCAAGAAGATTTCGTATTTCTAGGATTTATCGGGTGAAATCCCTCTCACGTTGAAAAGTGTCGAACGTTTCACTTTTCAGGAAGTTATGTAACTGACGTGTACTCAGTAAATCCTCTCCCTGGGTCAATTACAGTGGTGCTTCTCACTCTTAAGATGATGTAATCCTCCTCAAGATGTCAGTGTAGTGATTTATCTACGACCGCACCACCCGCAGACTCGAGCCCTCTCCTCCGCTCCTTATCTAAGCAAAGGATGCAGTAGATCCCATTGTTTATTCTCTCATATTAAGACATAAATATCTGCAAACCTTCCCGTTACAGCCTTATAACGTCACAGTCTAAAGGTAGGCCCACTCTACCAGATCATAACACGAGGTTCAGGTGAGTACTCTTGGTCAGTAGATGAGCTCAGGGCAGTGGAGTCGTCAAAGAACGGACTGAGAAGCCTTAAACATGACGTGTGTGTTAATAATAACCCTGGTTGTTCTCAATCATCTTCTGCTCCAGCTTCATCTTAAGCTCCGACACTAAAGCAGAGCTCATGTTTCCCTCTTTTCGATGATGCGATTTTACTTTCTTCGAGCCTTTAGAGGCCAGAGCACCGGATATTGTTGGGACCGCCCGGGACCTCTCACTTGGCCGTGTGTAAGACGGGGGTGGAGGGGGCAGAGAAGGGGCGCTGGGGGGTGGAGGCTTTGTCCGCGGGCTGCAGCTGTCCCGCTCTGGGTCGTCGACGTGGAACTTCTCTGCAGGGTTGTTGAATTTGATGACGGGCATCTGGAAGGTCCAGGGCTGCTGGTCCTTGGGTCGCCTCTTAATGATGCGACGCGTCGGCACAATCCTGTTGGACTTTGAGTTGCGCATGTACATAGCCGTAGAGATCAAGACCGTCACCCCTACCAACACGCTAATGATAACAGTGACCATGCCTAGAGCTCTCATAGGACTGTCCCTACTTTTCATTAAAAAGGCCGCCATATGCCCCTTGAGAGGAGTCTGTAAAAGAGCACAAATAAAAGAGTTTAAATCGAGTCCAGGGGACTGACTGCAAATGTTAGCGCAGCATTTGCCCGAAGCATGCAAGCATGATAGATGAGTGTGAAAAGCACTGACAGAGGAGGCCCCAAACAACACGTCTACCAACGATGCAACACTCTCACACCCACTCATCCGTCTTCCTCTGTCCTACAGTACAGGACTGCTGATGCAAAGCTAAGAAACTAAAGCACAACACTACAGGGAGTTGTTGGGAATGCGTCTGGCAGTGCGGTGTGTGAGGGTTTGTCTTTGGCGTGTGATCGATGAGGGCTGAACAAGAGCGAGGACAGTTCAAGACACCAAAACATGAGTGATGTGAATGGTTGTGTGAGAAATGAACAAATCCAGGTTTAGATCTTCATCTAAAAGGTGTAGAGGCGAGGTTTCAGGTCTAGAGGCTTCATCTTTGTCATGTAGCCAGATAAACTAATATTATAATTAATATAAGTATTTCAAATGATCAAAGGTGGGATTTGGTATAAAAATCCTTATTTCATTACGAGAAAAAAAAATTTTAAAAAGGAAAATAGAAAATATTTTTCTATGATATTGTCATTTCATTCCCTCCAAGGTGCCCCAGTACTCTTTTACAGACAAAACCAGTAAAAAAATAAATCTTTTCAAAGGTTATGAATGAATAGTGGAACACGTGTCAGTTATTTCTCACTTGACTCTGCGGACCACTTTGATATAGTTACTCTCGGGGTTGATTCTCGACCTTTTCACTGCGCTACAGTAGAGGATCGTGGATATGCAGATTGTTAGTAAAATGAGGGACGTGACAACGCTGAAACAAATTCCAAAAATAGTCAGCGGACGCTTGCTGAGGCCCATGAAGTAAGAAATAACTCGGCCCTTGATCTGAAAAGCACGATACACAGAGACACAGACACAAGACCAAGAAGTCATCTCATCATGAAGAGTGAAGGAATGAAAACACTGTGAGAACATGAAGTATTAAAAAAATCATGGATACCAAAAACTTTAAAGGATAATGCTTCTGTTCATTTATATTAAATATTTCAAAGCGACCAAAACCAGAATTTATTTATTCAACTAACAAATATTGTTTTATCTACACAAACAACCTGTATTTTATTCCTCTATCACCCTCCAAACTATTCAAAACTAAAAGACCAAACAATTCATTATGATGATCATGGCCATTTTCACTATATTAATAATAAAGGGAAACTGTCTGATAAGGTTATTTTAAAAAAGACTTTTAAAGTTGAAACTAATGCTTTATATAATTAATTATAAGTGCAATGTATTAATTAATAAGCTGTGAAAAAGCGACCCAAGTCTCCTTTGACCTCTTGTTTAAAATACATTTATCAACAACATTTATAACAGAATCTATGAAATAAAAACACTTATTCATATTAATTGCTCCAGTATAAATTACCATTGTAAAGTTAGGGAACCCTTTGAAAATGTATTAATGGAATACCAACTAATATAATCAAAAATATATTGTTAAAAACATTATAACTAATTTATAACGTTAATAAGAAACAAAAAGGTGTGAGGACCAAAACAGAGCTTAAATCTGACTGACTGTTGGACTAACATTTATCTGGATGATAGATACACAACTTCAAATGAATGCTAATGTTGCTCCACCTCAGCTGGATGTTTATTCAATGTTAAGTTAACACCACTTTATCTTTTGGACAACAGAGGCACACTGTTTGATAAAATCAGTTGATAGCAGGATGAATTTATTGCTGGTTTTGGGACTTGTTGATAATAATAAAAGCATAAAAAAAAAACATTATCCTTTAAAGAACATAAATTAAATGTTATGAAGTGATGTTGAATGAGCAGCTGCACAGCAATAATGCCTGTTATCATATGTCGAGCAGCTTGAATCTACAGCTCGGGCTCGGAGTAGAAAGCGCTGCGAGCGTGCTGCGAGTCGAAACAGGTCTTACCGCCTCCGTGATGTCGATATTGACAACGGCTGTCGTGCTGAAGGACGGAGAACCCCGGTCCCTGGCCTGGACCACCAGGGACCACTTGCAGTCTTTCTGCTTGGTGATGTTCTGCACAATCTCCATGGACTTGATGTACGACTTCAGCTGGATCTCCCCGGTGTCGGCGTTGATGTCAAATGCGTTGTCCGGATCGGCTTTCATGATGGAGTACTCGATGACGTTATTCGGAGACTCTGCATCTTCATCCACTGCCTGTAAGAAGTAGCAGAGTAAGACCAGCTCCATATCATAATCATTTCTTTGTTCTGCACTAACACCACAATGAAGCAGCATCATCTACCTCCACTCTGACCGGTGTCCCGATGATCATGGTCTTCTCCAGGAGTTTGTGATCAAATGCCGGAGTGTGGTCGTTCATGTCGAGCACGGTGACAAAGACTTCAGCCAAACTGTACTTTGCCTCCGAATCCTCGGCCTTGACGTAAAAGTTGTACTTGGACCTGAACTCTGCGTCCAGGCTGGTCCAGGGCTGCGTGGAAATGAGGCCTGACAACCGGTGGATGTAAAACCTGCAGGTTCAGAAGGTGTCATGAGTCACGACCACAGCCGTCTGTGGTTAACACATCCCACTCAACCACTTTCTAAGAAGGGCATCATAATTGACAGCACAGGTGATATTCACATCCTGTCTGTGAATCTGCACATGACTCTTAACAGTTCACTCTGAAACGCAGACTGTCCTGCTACGCAGGTGAAGGAGCATGTTGTAAAATGGTTAAGATGTTAATTCCTGTGACTGTTTCATCTTTTCAATTTCTACTTACTGTTTTTGTCTTTGCTGTACTTTTCTTGATCTGATAAATTAATAAATTGATAACTAAGGCATCAATTTCAGTAACATTTTACACAAAGTTGGGATTGGTCAGAGAATAATACACAAGATGTGTTGGCAAAATCTTTTCAGCTTTTTCTTGTCCTTAGAAACAATTTATCTGCTTTTTTTATACTTATTATTATTTTATTATTATTATTTTATTATTTTATTTTGTATTTATGTTTTTAGTTGTTGATTAAATTATTACAGGATGTGGTAGAGTAAATATTTATAACAAGCTATAATAATCTATTCAGATTTGAAGGATTTTTTATTTAATTCTCTTTTTAGAATATCGTGTATGTTATTCTATTTTCTCGTAAAAATACATAAACATAAAAAACAAGCAATTTTTATCTAATGATAACCTCAGGTGGCAGAAGATAATGCTTGATGATGAACCCCCTGTCATGCGATAGACTGCACCAATGTTCCCCAAGGCCGTCATTTTTTAAACAAAACCTTTCAACTTCAGAGTAACTTAAAATATCCTATAATACTAAAAGAAAAATAACAGATTGAAAGGATTCTGCTGCATTTCACGTATCTCTCAGAGCACTTTCTTGTGCACCCTTGGTTTTACTGCTGTTATTCAGTCGTCCTTTCTGTCTCGCTCTGCACTGTGAAATTTCACAAGTTGCCTCGCTCCTGATAACTTTCACACAATTAACTCGGGTTGCTGCCTGCAGACGAGCATAAATTCTCACTTTCCCTTCGCCGCACGCTGCCTTGCTTTTCAAGAGCTGCCGTCTCTGTGGCTCCAGCTGTCACACTGCATGTTAATTGGCTCTCCTTATGTGAGACGGGCTGGGCTGTCTATTTTTAACCCTCCAATCCAATTAGGAGATTAGCCAGCATCTTGCAGCCATTTTAGAGCGAGCTGTTTGTGCAGCGGAGGGGCCAATCAGACCGGTTTCCTGCTCACCTCCTCCATCAAAGAGACAGAGATGAATCAAGACATGTGTCCTGTTGGCGAAGTTTACCAAACACCCTGAACCTCTGAGTAGTTGTGACTTATACCATAAATATACATGTTATTCTGTGAAAGGTGTTTTGTGCAGGTGCGAGGGTAAAGTATCAGATCAGAGCAAACTTAAAGAAGCAGGAGTGAAAGTTTTTAAACTTACAAATCTGATCCCGATCCATAAATTGTGTATTTGACTTCACCCCATGGTCCTGAATCTGGATCGTTTGCCTGAAGGAAAAAGAAACCGGACAGAGATCAGCAGCAGGACACTTGTCGACAAAATACACTTGGTAAACAAGAATATTTACCTATCTGATCAAGTGCATTAAATACAGTTACATTCAGTGGCAAAAAACACCTCCCACAAGGTGACTCAGATTAAATGTTTTTACTGGATCTGATTGAGGACGATGAGCCGGGGTCTTAAGCTCATGCAGGGTGGGTGGGGCGCACTGTAAATCTGTTCCTGCTGTGATTAGGGATGGAGGTGTAGGTCAGCGTGATTAACCTTGGGGCAAAATTAAGCTTTTTACCCACACACTGTGCAGCTTGAATGTATTTGCCGCGGGATAATACACAGTGCCACAGACAGGACGAGAAAAAACGTGTGAATATTTCCATTATTAATAGCCGAGGTGTAGATGAAGGCAGATGTGAGGACGTCACGTGGAGACGTGAATTTCAAAAGGAGGAACGACAACATAGAAGAACAAAGGCTGATGGAGGGAGTGCTGAGCTTTTTTGGGCCTGGCAACAACCTGCTTTCACCTAATGAACTCCACCGAGTAATACGTGTTTACTGGAGGACTGATGGATTGTATAATCTCTTTGGTCAGGTTAGAGCAGAGTTTAATCACGATGTGCTTACTGTAACAGACACAACGCTGGAGTCTCCAGGGGAGTTCTCGGGGACCCTGACGATGTAGTACTCGGAGGTGAACTTGGGGACGTTGTCGTTTGTGTCCAGCAGGTTGATGACGATGTCGGCCGTCGCACTGAAGCGCTCGGGGGTGTCGATCTCCACCGCCAGCAGCTGCAGACACACACACGCAAAGTGTGGTTAAACCAGTGAGGAAATGTTCGTTCAGTCAATTTATGAGTTTATTGATTGGCAGGAAAAACACACTCTGAGAGGCTTTAACCATCATTTTAAAGTAACTGTCTGATATCAAATTTAGTTTTTTAATATTTACTTGTAGTAAAATAGATTTAACTGTAATAAATGGCCAGAGAGTGGTTATTGCATGAGAAATAAACAAGCGAGTAACAGGTAATAGGATTCATCCTCTGTGGACTATGAATCTGTGTTTAATTTGAACTTTAGCGGCAGATATTTATCGATAACAACTCTCATGACAACAACACATCTCTGGGCTTTGGGCTGTTGGTCGAAGAAAACATGAAATTCAATAAGATCTGTAAGTAAAGCATATAACCAGATACCAGGAGAAGATGGTAGGAAAAGGTGATAATAATCATCAGTTGCAGCCTGAGATTAAAGACTTGTCACCATCATAGTTCGAACCTTAAAAGACAGGGTTGATCCTTTTTCGTAGTCGATGCCAGATGAGTCTTCCACAATGATGGTCACCTGCGCTTCATTGAGAACCGTCTGGGGAACCACCCGCAGCACTCGACTCGGCCCCACGAGCCTCAGCTTAAATTTAGCGTTCGCTCCCTGCGAGGGAAAAACAAAACAAACAGCATGAACGTCGGAGCTGTGAATCACTTACATAAATAAAGAAAAATCAATAAACCTGAGGGTTCGTCAGACTCAAGGTGACCTCAGTTAAAACTGGACGGATTTTAAACAAAAAGGAAGGTAAAATAAATCCGGCAGATGATGTTTTGGCAGATTTTATGGACATTTCTAAATGGTGTTGCATAACTGCTTGTACCTCTGAGGCTCGTTGGCAGATGTTTATGCAATGTTTTACCTGGAGGTATTAGTGCATCTGTCCTCAGGGGAATGAACTCAACACAACATTTGAAATACAATCCTACAAGCACCAGCTTCTGTCCACACACACACACACACACACACACACACACACACACACACACACACACACACACACACACACACACACACACACACACACACACACACACACACACACACCAATTAACCCTAAGGAGGAAATCAAAAGATCATTGTGTGAGATTTGGGAATAAACGCACCTGATCGGAGTCGTTGACGGTGATCTTAAAGCCCCGGAGGATCTCCCCTGCAGGCGGATGCTCATACATGGTGACCTCAAACTTGCTCTGTGGTCCATTCTCTCCATAAAAGGTCGGAGGGTGGTTGTTGAGATCCACCACGCGGACTGTCACTAGGGTGAGGTCGTAGTCAAACAGCCGATCCTCTGGTCCAATCTCAGACGCCTGACGTTGAAATAGCACATTATACATATACACACATTTTATTACACGTGTAAGAGTCGATTAACATAAAGGAATAACACTCACCTTGACTTTGATTTCATATAATTCGTTCTTCAGAAGAGACGGATAAGTTGTCAGGGTGATGCATCCGCTGGTGCTATTTATGTCAAAGACACCATCACTACCTGGAAGGTGATGACAGAGATGCTGTGAATGTGTCTGGAGACTGATGAAGTTAAAAAGAGATAAAAGAAAATACACAACACATCTCAAAGTGGAGTTATTCATGTGTGGTTCTCACCATTCATGATGGAATAATGGATGGGGTTAGGATTGCCTTGATCTCCATCTTTGGCATACACCGTGAATATTTCAGATCCCTGCAGGAAAGTAATAGGACTTAATGTAGAGAAAATCAAACATCCTCATCACCAGCACGGCTGTACAGAGAATCAAAGGAGGACTCACAGGAACTGAGACTTCGTAGACGTAGCCAAAGTAAGGGGTCCCTACGAAGGATGGAGGCATGTCCTGGGCATCGATTACGTTAACTGTGATGGTGGCTGTGGAGGTCAACACCTGATGCTTCCCCTTGTACTTTCCTCCGCCATCCTGAGGAAACAAACAGCGAGGCCCAAAGTTAAGAAAGTTCAACAATTGTATTATGTTCATAGAAATAAATCTAAATCTACACGTTCAGCAGATACTTTTATCTGAAGTTTATCTTGAATTAATGATTTGGTTTAGGACGTTTTCATTTCACATCTGGAAATGTGGGATCTTTGCGCCACACACAAGCCACAAGTTAGTTTTAAATCCCAAATAAATCAAATCTAATGTAACTCATGGCCTTTGTTTTTCTTTTAAACCATCGAAATGTTTAGATAAAGAACTGCTCAGACATCATAGACTCGATACAAAGATGAACGACATACATTCTTTATATACAGTCTATGAAATGGTTTGATCAGGTTAGTTTCTGTTTACTATCTCAACAGTATCACACAAATAAAAGAAGATCATATAAAATACTGGCAGTAGTTGCATGGCTGTGTGTTGCAGAAGATGGAAAAAACATGGTAATGTCTTTTTTCTCAGGTTAACCATCAGTAAGACAAACTGAACTGATGGCAACGATTAAACCCAAAATTGAATATGTACGTTATATCATAGCTTCAACATGTTAGTATCTGATTTACCAAGAGTCATTGAAGACGGGTATTTAAGTGACAGTATCTACAGTGTAGCAGTCCACAGAAAGAACTGAGGTACACTTCAGTTTAATCCCGTTGACTAAACACTGTCAGCACTTTAGACTACTTTCCTTCACCTGTAGTGACTGAGGAAGCTCAGCAAACGTGTTCTGGAAGCTTAATCGAGACTGAACCTTCCGTGAACTTTGGCCATCAGCAGACTCAGTGTTGCCTTGTGTCATGTGCAGAAGTCAACAAATTAATTCAATGCTCTTGATGTGGTTAATTCCTAAACTCTCGTGGTGTTAGCCACACTGCTCGCCGGTTGATAAATGTGTGTTTCAGACCCAAACCCAAAGCGTGCCAGCGACTTCTCACCTTTGCCACCACTGTCACGAAATGTGTCGGCGTGGTCTCGTAGTCCAGAGTCTCCCCTGGTTTGACTCGGAGGATCCCGCTGTTGCCGTCGATGGTGAACTTGGCAAACTGGGAGGTCTGGAAAATGCAGAACACGCCACAGAGTCAGCTGTGTTTACGACAACAACAACACACACGCCCTTTGCTTTTTGCATCGCCTCAGCAATGCCTCTGTTCGACCTTGACCTTTTTTTCGATGCACCCTCAGCAGGATACACTCTCTACACATTTAACACATGAGCAGGAACAACATGGGAGCTGTCACCAAAACCTAAGCCCCTATTAAACTTCCGATGCCTTGCTCAAATGTAATTGAAATTTAATCCGCCAAGGTAACACCATTTCCACACTGCTCTCTGGTATGAGATTAATCTTCCACCCTCCGCACACTGTCCCATCATTCAAATGCCCTTTTTCCTCTCTCCACATGGCAGCTCCCATGATGCCAGCTTGACCTCTGCTCCCACCCACACATGCTCGGGCCACACCGAGCCAGTTAGCTGTATCACAGGGAGGATAACAACGGTGCATTTGTGTTACAACAGAAAATACTTCAGGCTGAACTCCAGGGTGCAGCGGTTAAAGGTTCAGTGTGTACGTTTTAGAGGAACGGGATCTATTGGCAGAAATTAAATATAACAAAATCCTATGGATGTTTTGTCGAGTGTGTAATCATCTAAATTGTACGAATTGTTGTTTTCTTTACCCTAGAATGGGCTCTTTATAGTTAAATACTTTATATTTACATCTGGAGAGGGTCTTCTCTACGGAGGCCGCCATGTTTGGAAGGGGAGGGTGAGGTGAGGGGTATTCAGCTACAACATGCAACTTCACCACTAGATGGCACTAAATTCTACACACTGGACCTTTAAGAAGGATCAAGCAAGATTTAATGCTTGAAATTCAACATGAAGCTTTATCATTATTTATGTAAAGAATCGTTTGAAAAAATGTGCTTTGGTATCATGTGGTTCACTAAGAAATTCATCTGCATGACAATGAAAAGGTAAAGTTGTATAGTAATGTAAAGTTACCTGTAGATAATAAGAGACGCTGCCTCCCGAGCCCATGTCCTTATCCAATGCCACGACCCTGTAGATGCTATCTCCTGGAGCAGTGTCCTGGCAAAGAGACGAGAGATTTTAAAAAGACTAAGTGGTCGTGGTGGTTCATGGCACAGCTGGACATATAGAAGGGATTCTCTGCAGGTGTATGTGTTTGATGCCCTGTACCTCTGGGATATTGATGATGAAAGGCAGGTTTTGAAATGCAGGTGGTTCATCATTGGTGTCAGTGACAAAAACTCTCACTGTCTCAACAACCTGAAAACAACGACACAAACAAGAATGAAAATAACTGCACTGATACAAAAGCTGCATCCTTTTTTTAAATAATGAACTAAAAGTGATCAGACAGATAATTCTACACATTTAAACACATTCCAGTTTAGACTGTGAATATAATACATTTCCGGATGTTTGTATTAATTATGTCACAGCACTTTCCACAAATCTATTTTTACAGCAACGACCGTACAAAGTCAGTATCACATAGTGAGAGCTTACTTTATTTCGACCGTCCGTGATGCTCACGAGCATCGAGATCTCAGCTTGTTTCTACCAAGACAAAAGTAAAAGTCACGCCGAGCCACAGCGGCGTCATTGTTATTTTTTGAATTCTCGTTGACAGACTCACCTCTCTGTCCAGCTCCTGAACCAGAGTCACGTTTCCAGATTTGGCTTCCACCCTAAAATATTCCTTGGAGCCCTGTTCAAAAGTCAGACCGTATCGCACCGGGTCCCCCTCGGGATCTGTGCCGTTCAGGATGTAAACCTGTGTGCCTGCGTGGAAACAAAAGACAAATGACAAAACTGAGAATTTGACATTTCTATCTCCATTTAAAATAATGCAGCAAATGTGCAAATCATAATGATAATAATACACTTTATTTACAAAGTGCTTTACAGGATTGAAACACTTCAGGACCAAGGTAAATAGAAGAATAAAATTCAAACTCAGATTTAAAGCAATAACAATTAAAGGCGTGTTTCTCATTAAAATAGTACAATAATTAATAAAAGGCTTTTAATAAAAACATGTTTTATGAAGTGATTTAAAGGACGTAATCGATTCTGCTCTGTCCTCGTTTCAGCTCTCAGCGTTACTCATTCAGTGTAAGTGGCTTGTTTGACGATCAGGTCAGATGAGCCACCACCCCTATTGTTTTCTTCCCGTCAGTCTTGACGTACGTCACGATCCAAAAGGTATTACAGTGATTAGCCGCAGCCTCATAACGTGTGCGATCATTTCATCGCTACGCTTAAAACAAACACCTGAATTTCATCCCTCACGTGGACCTGTGAGTGTTGAAGTGACCAGGACACCTCATCATGTGAGACTTACCCACTGGTGTGTCCTCGGAGATGCTGAACAAGGCCATGTTCCCACTTGTGCTGCTGGGTCCATTGTCATAAAAGTATGGAGCATAGTCTGATTGCCCTTTAAAGCAACAAAAAAAAAGGTGTTATTTGAGTGGAAGAGACGTGATCAAATAAAATGTTTAACTACCTCATAGTGGTCTAAGTATTTGGTTCTGTTTCTAAGGGAAATGTTTGCGTAATTAATAGATAGATGTTGCACTCACTTGCTAAAAAGGGCGGGAACCGAAAGCAGGGAGAGCAAGGAGGAAAAGGATGGACACGAATTACAAATATATTTGGATTTAAATCTCTGCTATCAAAAACACAAACAGCCACACGTCTTAATATGAAGTAGGAGCAGCGAGAACAGTCGGCACAGAGATGATCATTCCCTCTGCGCGTTAGAGGATTAACCAGATAAGAGCGAGGCAAGAAGTCTTAACCACAGACAAAGACGCAACACAGAACCTACCCAAGGTGAAGTGAAGCAGCAGGAGAAATAGTAAAGCATGCGTTTTCTTCTCTTTCTTCATCCTGGTGGGAAGCTAAGGCTTGGCTGGCTCATGTGGAAGGCTTGGTGGAGCGAGCGGCGAGTGTCGGTGCCCTTCTGGCGCGTCTCGGTGGCTCAGGAGGGGAAGAGGCTGGGACAGATTCTCAGGCACTAATCCAGTGACGCATCCCTTCCCTCCACAGGCGTCTTCCAGCACACTGCTCTCACTCCAATTTCCCCTGAAGAAGAAAACTGCACACGGAGGGAAGAGAGTTTCAAGGTTTCACACAGTGTAGGTGTGATCTTCGCACCTCTGCACACATGACGATGTGCACATGATGCACTGCCATATGATTTACTGTTAAATCAGAGGCTTTGTGACATTCAACACCTCTTTGGAATCACAATGAGGTGTTGGAAATCAACGATGCCGAATAAGTGCACTCAGACAACATTAAATCAACATCCTCTGTAGTTCGGTGGTTTGTGTTTCTCTGTGGAGACACTTGGCACATTTGGCTCCTCGTGCTGGTGTTTTTAAAGAGCTTCACCAAACTCATTAGTCACACAGCACGTCCCAGTGGCCTAAGCTTCCCATGGCTGCTCTCTTTGGCAGCTCACTGACCAACACAAGCCTGAGCTCCACTTGTGGATCTCTGATGGACTTAATATAAAGCCAAGAGGCTTTCTTTGGCCTCCGCAGTCCACTTTCCCCCCGGGGAAACCCAGTCGCCTGTCAATCACTACGTCTCAAGGCACAACACGACCCAAAAGGGTGTTTTACCTGACAGGAAGTAATGTTTAGAGTTTTATTTCAGTTAAACGTACGATGTTATCACCACTAAGACATTCTGCTCGTATATGAATCATTTGTTGATTAAATAAGCTGTGTTCAATATCGAGAGTATGACCAAAAACCAGCTAATCTGATTTTCCGTAAAAGAAAAACTCTCTGAGTGAGACCTTTTGTTTTTCTTCCCTGGCATCTGATGACGATCGAAGACGTCATACTTGTTATTTTTGAACTCAGTTCACACTTTGGCCTTGAGGGACTTTTGAACTTGTGCTTTTTTAATGAGATGCACTCACAAGCAGTCGACTTACTCACTTCGAGGTGCAGACTCGTGCCTTCCTGTATTCACAGGTATAAAAATAGCGTGTGATGTTCAGTGACTCGCTCATACACACCTCACTGATTGGCAGCCCAGGAAAAATCTGCTCCTTTCACCAAAATAAATCCATGGCCTGAATCCATGCACGGCTCATTGTTAATGTGAAGTTTGACTGTGAAAACACAATGTCACAAGACAATTTAAAAACATGATATAATAAATCTTTTTTTAGTTCAAATCTGCAGCATTTTAATGTTTTTCTTGGAGGTAATTTTAACAACTTGCATACTTGTATACTTCAGAAACTGCTTTAAGTAGCCTACAAGGACTACACTTATTTAATAGGCTATAAAGTAGATTAAACTAAGATTAAGTAGATTAATATAAAGTGGATAAAGCATAAATACTTAAGCCTAGAGGACAAAATCCTCAAAAATGTGTCTAAATACTGATGAAGAGCACTGATCAATATTGGAAAAAATGATTATTTGAGTAATGAATATTCATTCATTACTCAAATAATTATGCAATTAAAATATCGCATTTACATAAATATCAATGAATGAATAAATAACTGTCCGAGCATATGCATAATCTAATTTACCATATCAGCAATATATTGTTGGTATGTACAAATGATGTGTTATATTATTATGTAATAATTGATTATTACATATGAAATTAACAAATTAGTTAAATATTGGTAGCGTTATAGAGCCTGGGTGAGGAGATCACCAGATTTGTCCTGAAGGGAACATGAATGTCTGGGGAGTCCGTGTTTCACTAAAAATTATAAAAGTCTACTTCGTGTTGGCTATAGGAGAAAAAGTCAGGGGACGTTGTTAGGATTAATCCTCTGGGGAACATGAATGTCTGCAGAAAAATATTAAGGTGACATAAAATATTTCAGTGTGGATTCAGTAAACTTTAGTGCAATGACCAGGAGCTGGAGTTTTTAAGGTATTGAGGGTTAAAATGGTGAATTTATAACCATAACACAAAATGCTCTTTAAAGTCTCTCTCTCTCACACAAACTGGCTCAAGCCGGCATTAAGCAGTAAAAACCTTGGAAACCAACCAGATATTGGTCATCAATCTGAAAATGACTGACAGAGGGTGACTTTTATCCCCAGTCATGGCAGATCCCTGCACACTGAGGCTTTCCCCTCCTACTCATCCATTATTGCCTTCTTTATCCCCCCCGTCTGCAGAGCTTTTCCATCCACATCATGCATGAGTCATACCTGTCATGAACATGATCAGAGGGACTGAAACACTGGCCGGCAGCTGTGTGCTCCATGTGTATGTGCGCTTTAATGAAGCACCTGCACATTTACAGATGTTAGCATCTGTTGCGAGTGCCCTGGTTTGGAGGTTTAATTTTAGAGGAGCAGGCAGATGGTGGACAAGAGGATTACGATGCTAAGCCTTTGTCATCTGCTGCTGCTACACACTGACCGTTTGTAGGCAAATACAAGGTGGACCCCCGCTGTTCCCTCAGGGGCTGGTCACCACTACTGAGGGGGGAGGACAGCAAATCATGACATAAGCAACTTTTGAGATATTAGGTAGGAGCAGTGACAAAACTTAGCTCAGGATTAATCTTTGCTGCTGCCCGGTTGTTTGAGTTGGTGGTTTGGTTTTGCTGGTCAATAAACTTACTTTAAAAGTCATTGCAAGCTGTTACCCATACATCTTTTTATATTGTGCACCTAAAATTTGATTGTTAAGAAGAAATTATTTGACAATTTGACCAGATTGTTTGATTACATTGTCACACTAGAAATCCCAGCATGGACATAGAGTTTAAGAGTTTAGAGTTTAAGTAAATTTTTTTTTTATATTAAACCGGAATTAATACAAATTCATGAATATCTGGTAAAATGCTATTATAAATGCCCGTCAGTGACTTTACAAGAAGTTATTTTACAAAATGACTCATTTTGTAAAATGTATTCAAGAAGAAATTATGAGAACCAAAACAGGTCACATGAAGAATAATCGATTAATGAAAATGATCATTGAATATTTATCAGTTATTTGTTCCTGGAGGAAACAATCTTGAATACATTTTTGCCTATTATATTTAAATTGCATTAGGTGTTTTCCCACATAACTAACTTAGCAGGAATAGCACAGGTGTAAATTTCAAGCTGTGCTGTATTCAGCAGTGAGCCAACAGGGCCCCTGAAGCTGAAGCAGCTAAAATAGAATTCAGCTGTAATCATACCTTTCATTTTTTTTACCTGTGATTTTCCTATAACGTCAAAATATGTTGTGTAAAAATATGGACCAGACACAGCATCTGATGAAAACCATCACATTTTATTTGTTTAATAGATTCCCTCATTGAAATAACTGAACATATCTCAGAAATATATGAACTAAAGTCAGCCTCTTAAACCCTTTTATTCACATAAGTGCAATTTCAGTGTATATTTGGAGCAGTTACAAACAGGATAGTCTGTGTTGTTGTATGGTTGACGTATGTGTTGTTTCTGTTGCTTATACCAGATTCCTGTTGATTCAAAAGAAAATAAATAGAAAACATAACGAACAATACAAAGGACATCTGAAGCAGGTAAAATGATCCGTGACCCCTCAAATAAAACATATACGTTCCCAATTGAGCCCAGTCTGTGTTATGAATGCACAAATATTTGACTTCTTCACTGACAGCACGCACCAGAGAGCGCAATCCTCCTCTTCACACACTTGCAAAGTATTTCTGTTTATGTACTAGTTGGACAGGAACCGCCGCTAAGAATGACACCTGGTGTGTGCAGCTAGTAATGAAACATGGCTTTGTTCAGCTCTGTGGAAAAGTCAAAGTGAGGTTGGCGTCAGGATGCCGCCGTTCACTTCCTTTTGCCGCCACCGCCCGACAGAATCATCACCAGCCTCATGAAGATGTTCAACGTGTCCATGTAAATCCCCATACACCTGTAAGACGAAGAAGAGGGTGAGACTCACCTTTGATGCAAATACATATAGTTACAGAAAAAATATATGTTAACAGTTTGGATTTAAGTGCTTTTCTGCATTAATTGATCATAAACTCTGATCTGGTTTGTACTTATTTGAGGCGCTACTGAGCTGTTGTGATGGACAGAATAGGTACGAACAGAGGGTTAGGGTGTCTTGAAAACACATATTTGTCTTAAAAAAAAACATAAGATCAGATGTTTCTAAAGAGTTTAGTAATTTTATAAATAAACATATATGTTAAATAAACATGATTCTGCAAACAACTGCTTTTGAAGTGTACAATAAAATTTCCTCGAGTGACTTACGCATTGATGGGATCAAATTTCTGCACGCCATAGAGAGGATGCGTCTCTGCCTTCTTGATGATTTTCTGTGTATCATAGAGAAGGAACATGCTGAACAGGACCAGGCCTCCATAGATGGCCACTGAGTAAAGACCTGCTCCAAATGCAGAGCTGGGCGGCAGGAACATTGATCCTGGAAAACACAGGGACATTTTCTGTCAGAGTGAATGAACAGTTCCTGTAAAGTGGTGGATTTACAGTTATAACAGAACATCGAGGCATAAATAATCAATCAGCTAAATGTATCTAATGACAATATGTCGGTAACTGAATGAACTATCTTCCTAATGAATTTACAGAAATGATATTGATGTATCTATCATCAATTGTTTACAAAGAAGTATGCCTTTCAAAATCGGAACAAATTATTCTAATTCATCTAAAAGCATCATAATTTGCACTTTGATTCTCCTGCTGTGTTCCGAAATTGAAGCGTCACAGAAAAAGCACTTTAGTCATTGCTCTCTGAAGTGTGCACACACATTAACTACCACCGAATTACTTTCTTATACATCTGTTGAGCTGAACGTGAAAAAAGGAAAAATTCTATTCTCAATCTGTGTTCCTTTGCCAAAGCAAAATAAAAACTATACATGTATGTCAAAGACTTGATGGTTAAGTACAATGTTTTATCATCATGAAATGGTAATGTCAAATAAATAAAAATGTGTGAAGAAATACAAACTGTAGTTACACTATCTGACAAGCACAGATATTAAACTAAAGAAATGTTCACATCATTACAGTTACATTTTCTATTACATTAACCATATTATAAGTGTGACAATCGTAAGTAGATGATGAACCCAGTAAAGTTTTATTAGTAAATGACTACCTGGCACGGTGATGAAGACATTCAGCTATATATTATTTTATACCAGTAACTACTGTAGTTCATGGAAATTAATTCCATACAGATATTTTCCTGTTGTGTGACAGCACAGGAAATTCATTTACATAAATCAAATGGATTGTGTGAAAAATGACACACTGATGTGAAGTTCTCATCATAATTGCATCTTCAATAGATTTTCATCTTGTGTAGAAGAAAAATTTCAGACATGACACATTGTCATAGTAAAAACACACATATTAGAAATGTCATGCTGTTCATGTGTATTCACTATGTAGCCTACATGTTGTCTCATTTAAATAAGTGACATTTTGCTATGATAATATACTTTAATTGTCATCTGTGGTAAACACTGCACCGCTGTTATGCAAATAGGAGACTGTATTTTACATCCATCAAACAATGGTCTATATATATATATATATATATATATATATATATACACACACACAGCACAGACTTTGTTCAGATCAACAACACTGCAATTAAAAACTGTGCCCTTCTATTCCTTTAACTGAGACCACTGACTGTGGTGGCACAGCGGGGGTGCTGGTGCAAACACACCCTTTCATTCTCTACCACGTGCAGTGTCATTTTCAGTGTTTTCTGTAGTGAAACTAAGACACCGTTTAAGGGGTGAAACTGCAATATACGAACCGATAGAGGAAGCGAAGACCACTCCAAAGCCCACAGCCAGCGGACCACCCATATTGAGGAACTTCTCGCTTGGGGCACACATGGCCACAGTAGAGAGACCTCCCACAATGCCTGCTGTGTACCAGGCAGCCCTCATCATCAGGGGCCCTCCCAGGAGAGTGAGAGGTGCGATGACGGCACCCATGACACCTTTAAATAAAAACAACAAAACAGACCGATAAATGCCCAAGTCAAAATAAACAACAGCTAAACAGATATATATCAACATGTGGTGTAAGTATTAAATTGAACTGCTGTGGTTTCTTGCTGAGCCTGTAAATGACTGCCACCTAGTGTTAAACCGAGGCAACTACAAAGGAGAAATAAGGCTGAGTGGGACAACAGAATGGAATAATATTTTTCCACAGGACATCATCTTACGAACCTGCATGGAACATCCAAGCAAGGTGTTTGGGCACTGGGCTGTGCTCATATGAAATCGACCTGACCAGCATGCCCGCACCAATCATGGCTGCAAAAGTCGCTCCAATCGCCTGGGTTACAACAAACAGCAGGGATTCATATTAATAACCCATTAATTCAATTAGTACAGTTATGAGAAAACTAGCTCTGTGGTGATCTATTAAAGTTCAATTTAATTTGAAAATAAATGTTGCAACACGGTGAGGTCATTGTGTGTGTGAGTGTGTTGTGTTTTAACGCTTACGATCCACGATCCTCTCATCATCAGACCCATTAGTGCCGGGGTCCTGCTCACAGCTACAGCACCCAGAGCGGTCATTCCAACGCTGCCTGCAAAGTACATGTAGGTGGAGTGGATCCTGTCCTTCACATACTGAGGCCAGATCCTGCACAGAGAAGAAAAGCCAACAGAAGGTTGAACATGGGACACTTTGAATTGACCTGTGCTTGAAAAACTAAATTAAAGAGCTGTTGGTACAAAAAGCTGTTACTCACACTGATTTCTCAATGGCACCAATTTCATTTGACATGCCGAGTCCATAGTAGCACAGAGCTCCAAGACCAACTACTGCACCTCCAGCCAGAAACAGTCTCCCCATACCGTCAACTAGGGACAGAAAAAAAACCCATTTTACTTCCATTGCACCATATCATAAAACTAATTACGTACTAAAAGTATTAAAGACAGTTTGTCTACAAAGGATTATGATATTTTTGCAAATTTATAGATTGTTTACTAAGGTGAATAGAATCAAACTCCACTTATGTAACAGTACATTGTAGAACATGATACTCTTATTAAGTGATTACTTCTGATGGCGGTATCTGTCGCTGGCTCAAACGCTGCTTCTTTGAGCTGGTCTTTGGTCGTCTTCCCACGGCGAAAACCAAACCTGGCCTTAGAGGAGAAACCCTGGTGAAAGAAGAACAGGCATGAAACAAAACCTACAAATATGAATCATGTCCAGCTTTTATTTATCAGTGGGTTGCGCTACAGTCTGGTAATCTTATTGAGAGCAACTTCCAGTAAGAGGAAAGGTCAGATGCACTTATAAAGACACTGGTTGGACTGGTAATTACATAGCTCAGCCTTGCATTCCATCAGTTAATGGATCATTTGTTTGGCTTGTTTGAAAATGTTTAATTGCTGCCAACAAATCTCATTCTGCTAGTGACTTCGCTCCTGCCCAGGACCCCGACTGAGCATATGGTACAATCAGTGGCACCAAAATTGGTTCAGACATATCCTGTTTACAACACAATGTGGGATTTAAGGACATATTCTGACATTTAATCTGTTTCTAGTCAATCATTTTAGAATGATATTGTATATTTGAAGGTCCACTGCACTAATTAAGATGCCAACTAGAGTTTATTTACAATCGTAATGTCTATAAACAACATAAACATACAGTCTCACAAGAGATTAAGTGATAAACAGACATGTCACATCAAGGAAACACTGATTTAAATGTATTCAAAACACTAGGGACTTTATGCTTGATATATTGACCCTACAGACAATGCTTTAAGGGGGTTATTTCATATTCAGTAAAAAGATAAGTAAGTTGCTACTGTAGTAGTAGTAGTGTTGTGTGTGTGTAGCAGTGATCAGACATCCTGAGACACATTGGAGATCCCTGCTATGAAGCCGTGTGCTGACGGTACCTGCTGGGGCCTGAGCAGCGGGGGACAGGTCTTCAGGGTCGGTGCTCTCAGGGCCGGGGAGCCCTGCATCAGCCCGGAACGGAGCCCGGCCGCGGGCAGGCTCCTCAGGCACGTCAGCCTCGCCAGCAGCATGTTGACTGTGTATGATCCTGGATCAACCTGAGAGACAAACACAGGAACTGAGTTTTCTGACCGTCTGTTTATGTTAAAGTCACGAAGCCTGTTCTGCTTGAAGTCAAACGGGATAAACACAGTTACATTAAAGGCGACGTCAAAGTGGGATGTGACGCTTCGCCACAGTTAAGTAAGCTAGCCAACGTTAGCTAGCTAGCATGATACATCTACGTCAACACGCGTTTACAGCTACAGCGTCATTCAGACACTGAACCTAACACAGTTCTGGTTTAACACATGAACTTACTACGAACGTGACTGATATACTTTAGTTTAGCAGCTGTGACGTGAAGCTACGAACCTGAAACTCAAAGCTCTTCGTTCACCTTCCGAGATACAAGTGCGCAACTCACTGACGCAACTGTTCTGCAACCTTCTTGACAATTCTCCGTTCGTGCGTCATCACTAAGCGACGGGACCGACGGGAGTTGTAGTTTTTACGCCCGGCGGCACTTCCTGCACACGTGACACCGTGAGAATAAATATTTAGAGGCTTTATTTACATTTTCAACAAAGTCGAGTATATAAATATTTGATCAGTTAAATGTACGTGAAACATCATTACACATTATATCATTATTACTGTTGCAGAAACGAGTAAAGTGTAAAAGTTGTTACTTTTTTGTGGAGGAATTTATTGATTACCTACTAATTAATTTTAATGAAATAGAATTAAACAAAAAATAAATGAAAGACTCTAAAATATTTTCATTAAATGTATGAACGGAGCTTCAAGAGACAAACAAATACATCATGATAGTCATAATAATGATAATAATACAATAAACAGGAAACAAATAATTTAAAGACAAACAAACAAAAGACCAAAACTATTAAAAGAGGTAAAAATAAGTATTCCTTATCTTACTTCCTCCCCAGTCATATGCTTACATTACTTTACTTTTCACATATATGTTGTGGCCATAACTTAACAATATTTCCCTTTGAAATATAGGCTGTGAAAAGTTTCCTAATATTATACAATATAATATAATATAATAATGTCAGCATCTGTAATTACTCTTTTCTATCTATATGAATGTTGTGACGCACCATGTGTTTCTGTCCACTAGGTGGCGTGCTGCCACCTTTTGTTGTCACATCAATAATAATAAAAACATGTATTTTTCAGAAATATCTGAAGTTTCAGTGTGAATCCGGTTGTTTATCTTGAAGTTTTTTAAATCACACGGTTTGAATGTTTATTATTTGTAATTACAGAGAACAGATTGAGGGTGTGTGTGTGTGTGTGTGTGTGGGGTGTGTGGGGGGGTCACTGAGGCGCGCCCCCTGCCTGCAGCTCCACTCCTCTGGACCAAACTTTCTCATGTGACTCCCCGAAGTCGCAACTTTTTGGATGGACTTCTTCACTTCACCAGTTCGGCGCCTGACCTGCAGCCTCCATCCAACATGCTCCCATCTGATCCACTGGTTTCACTCACTTCCACCAGCTCGGCTCCTTCTTCCTCTTCTCTTGGGTCGGATCACTCTTTGGCACATGTGGGGAAGTGAAGCCTCGGGGAGTAATGGGATTATTTTTCTGTGCGGACTCGCTCCTGGAGGAAACGGTGATCAGCTTCACGGATGAGACGAGGCAGGACGGGTTCAGACACCGCAGGTCATCATGATGGTGGGTATACTGTATATGGACACACTGATTTACCCCAGATTTACTTCATTAATTACTAAAACCTATAATATCTCATGGTAGGACTGAGATATGAATAAGAAGTACTCCAAAGTACAATAAAGTCAGTTTATAGTTGTGGGAAGTGGTTTTCATTAAGGTTCAGTTTTATTATGAAATTAGGACTTCATTGGGCTATTTGTCCTTTTGACCCATGAGTGCATACTTTTATTTGCAGAGACCCTGATGACCGCTAAAATCTATATAGGCTGACTCATTCTCCCCATTGAAGTTTATAAACAAATCAATGTATAAACCAACAGCAAATTCACTGGGGTAGATGTGTACCATGCATGCATATATATTGATATACAAAAATCATCACATTGTCCCAAACATATTTATCTCACAGACAAATATGTAGGACTGAAGTTCAGCTGCTGTATTTCTTTAAATTACTTCATGTAAACATATTAGACGACTATGTATTATCCAACTTTTCTCGCCAAACTAATTCACAGAATTTCTAACAAGATAATTCATTAATCATACTGATGACCCTGCACTTGTCAAACAGCTGGTAACCATAGCAACGGCACCACTGTTTCATGATACCAGATAACAGACAAATCACTGAATCACTGAAATATAGACCCTTGCATGTTTTCCTTTGCTACATTGCCAAAGTATACACGCGACAACAACACACTCTCAGATGTCCTTATATAGACAATAATACTCTCTTATCACAGCGTGCGTAATTATAGAGCAATGTTGACATATGAGTCCGCTGTATATCACGATTGGAGATTTTTCTACAAGCTAAATTCAGACACATCAAAGATAAAGTAACCAGATGGAAATGACAGAGTGTTTTTAGAGGCTAATTTTAACTGTTGTACATTGTTTAAGTGATGGGAATCCTATGTTAGGGTTGTAAGTTAATAGCCACTGTAGCGACAGGTATCAAAAACAAAGTAGTTTATGTTTCCTTCATGGATTCATAACATGACTTAATACAACCATAAATATTACAAAGATAGATATAAGGTAAAGGTTTCACAGATTATTGTATAATCGCCAAGCCCTGCTCCGCCTCTATATTTAAAAAAATTTGTATTTTTTAACCCTAACCCTGTTATTTCTCTACATAAGGACACATCCCCCTGTATTTATCACACATAAATAAATACTGTGTGTGTGAGATAATGTAGTGGAAAGATAAACCCCCTTCATGGTGTTGTAATGGGATACTGTGTACATCCAGCACACAACACAATCTCAAGCAAAACTGGGCTCGGCTGGCTGGTATTTAATTTGTCTTCACATGAGATGTACATTAAATAAAAGGCAGCTATTAAAAGCCTTTGTAACAAGATGATAAATAGTGCAGTGGCGGTTTTGTTATGAGCAGATGATCAAACGTGTCATATGCCTCAGTGGTTTGTGAATATTCAAGAATGTCAGCTCATGTGTTCTTTTTTCTTTTCTTTTTTTTTTGACTTTGCACAGCAGATGCAATAAGCCGAGATAATTGGTTTACATCTAATTTACCATACAAATGACAAACCTCAGACCACTTATTTTCTTGATGAATTGTTGTAGCGTGTTTTTTTGTTTATTTCAAATCATATCTGGAGAAAACTTTAGCTGCTTAAATATGAAATACTACACATTTCTGTCAGCAATCGTCCCCTCGCGTCTTACTCATTAAGCCAAATCATTTTTAGTGTTTGTCTTAATTTGTTCAGGTACAGTAGGAAATAAACTGCAGGATAAATTGGCTGAACTGTAACTTCCACTCACATCTGCTGCAGACTGTACTCGCACAATGTGAAATGACAACTGAGCGCTTAAGGACTTAGTGATTTCCTCCGATGCAGCCGACTGTCTGACCAGTTCTACATGACTTGTAACATCCAGGGGCTTAGTCACTGACCCGAGTGAGGTGTGAATGACCTGGGAGTTTATGTTCTCCGATCTCAGCCCACAGGGGGTTCAGAGTCATTCCTGTGTAAAGGGACCTTTGTGGTTGTGGCATGCGGCAGGGTGGTGCAATATGGAGCTGATTTTTTTCCTCCCGGCAAAAACGTGTCTCGGCACACAGGCCATTCACCTTTTCATTACGCGCCGTTCCACGTCAACAGAACTCGCCATCCCCTCCCAGAGAATTTCACAGGCAGCGTCCAACCATTCCCTGTGTTTAGACTGTAGTCTCTTGGACAGGATGTGAGAACTGAGCCTCCAGATGTGTTACAAAGAAACTCAAAGGACGTTCAGGCTTGTCAGAATTCAGGATGATTCTTTGCACGGTGCTGCTTGTTTCGTGTCGAACTCAAGTACCTTGCTGTGCTGTGTGAAAAGGCTGGTTTGTTGCTCGTGGCTTGGCTGATTAACAGCAGCAGTTTCACTAATGTGTCGGGCCCGAGGGCCGGACCTGCGATCGTCAAACACTGAGGGGTCACAGACACACTCAGGGATCTGTTTGTGCCACCTGACAGATCCAATGAACAAATGTCCTCACAAACTCAGATGTCTGAATCAGGTTCAAATAAAAGTACTGTAGATCTTCTGTGTGCCAGATTACTGCAATCATTTCTAACTGGGGTATTTTATGTGGGCACACATCAAAATTACACTTCTCAGAGAGGAGCCAGTCTTGTTTACTCTTGCTTGCTGACCCCTTCACTGGCAGAGGAGGTGGGCAGGATTAGGTTAAAATCCAAAGATTAGTCAGGGACCTGAGACAAGTTATCTTAAAAACTGAAGGAATATTAACCCCACAGGAATGTGCAAGATATTCCCTAAAAGGCGTTATTAATGCTTCCCTTATCTTCATTTCACTACCCAGTGTCTGCTCTTTACAGACTTATAAACAAATGGAATGGCCTCCAGGCTCACAGCTCTAGCCTCTCCTCTTCAGTTTCAACACTGTGCTTTTACCTCTGCATGTACTTATGTACCCCCCCCCCTCAGTCTCAGTCAGTATTTTAGCAGCACAAAGGCACATTATGGGGAAGCAACAAGTCATTAGCCCATCACCAGATGGTCTACTGTACCAGTAACTCTTGTCTCGGAGGGCCTCTGCTGAAAAGATCTCCTCCCAGTGTTGACATGAAGGAGCAGCTGGTAGTTTGGACCACAGGCTACCCTGCTATACCTGCAGTGGGAGGTAACATTATCACTGTAACCCAGACAACTCTGACTTCAAGCAAGCAGCTACTCTTTTGTGGAATTAGAGTACAGTACATTAACTTTGGGGGTTTGAAGGAATCAAGTTCAATTCAAAGGAGGACAGGAAATTTAACACTGAATCACACAGTTTTCCTTCTTTGAATAACAGAGAGTACAAAGGGGCTGCAGAATGAAGAACCTTTTTTCCGACACATTCTTTTAAACCTTCTTACAGTTGAGATGCGCACGCGAGAATGGACAGAACGTTCTGTCTGTACTCTGCGTTCCCATCGTCCCGTGAATGTCTATCAGGAATCATAGGGGTCAGTGTAGCCAACAGCTCAAGTGACGAGGGCATTGGACACGAGGAAGAAATTTGAGAGAGTTTGCGAGTTGGCGAGCAAATATAGGATGATGCTACTTTGCTCGGACTTTGTTGAGAGGTACAGAATTACCTCCTCCTCCGTCAACATGTTTGTATGCTGCTCTAGTGGATGTATCCATGCCAACGTAAAAGGCGCAGTGAAGTATGCTGGCAGCGACTGTTGCATTGTTTGAAATGGACGCAGTACTCTTCGCATGTAGAGGCAGCATAAGTGAGCCATCACTCCACGCTCCTCTAAGAGGGATGCAATATTACTGATTGCAGTTACACACTGGGTTGCCTGATTGGTCCAAGTCTAGCTTGCTAAGAAAACACCCAATTATCCAAACTGCTCATCTTCATCAGGAAAGTTCCTACTCTGGTACAATCTATACTCTCCCCAGTTAACCTTGAAAGACAATGTGTTTCCTCTGGCCTTTTAAGAATCTGCAGATCAGGATGTTCTCTTCCAACGTACCATGATCTAACTATTGCTAATGTACTTTATTGAATATATATGAGACCAAGTATTACATGAGCATCCCAGTCAACCCAGTTTACTTCAACCCATTTGTGCCCTCACTGTTCATTAGACTGACTCATACAGTAAATACAGTGCAGCAGCTCCCAGTCTAGCATGGTGGGTGGGCATGTTCCTGAAATGCACCGGTGCACTTAAAGATAACAAGGACTTCCTCGTGGGAAGGACTGTCTCAGATTCCAGCCATTGTCTATTCTTACCTTCCGAAGATATGATGTATTTGTCGCCCAAGTGAATCTTTGGCCTGACGCTGTGCTCACTTAAGAGAGGAAGAAAAGAGTCATGTAGGAATGACAATAGCCTCTGTGCCACCACAACTCTGACGCAGCATCACGGTGCAGTTTCACATACGGAACTTTCAACTTCCCAATTTCAACAAATAGGTCAAACAACTATCTAGATAGACGAGTGCAGACGGAGAGAATTGAGACCAAGTAGGTGCTCGCAGCCGTGCTCATGTGTGCAAAATGTGTAACTGACAGGTTGATGTGCATTTCATTTACAGGGTGAAACATTGCCTACAGCGAGGAATACAAATAACTGGAAGGCTCTTTAAGAAGGCGACTGGAGACTTGGGAGATTGGCAGAACCTATTAAGAAGCAGTCTGTAAAAGCATATCCAGACACAGCTACATCCAAGAATGAGGATCAAATACACAATATCCATTGTCTTTTTTGTGGCACTTGTTATCATTGAGAAGGAAAACAACATTATCTCAAGGTAAGTCCATTTAAGTGATCAATGGCGCGTGCTTGTTATTTTCTGCAAGTGTGTGTGTGTCTGTTTTTTTCTGAGCAGATATTTCATAAATACTCCTTTAGCAGCATAAAATTGCCTCAAGTAAAAGATGAATAACAAAGCTATGAATTCTTTGTGTTGACTTAGAAAGCTTATATGACACTGTGGTTCCTCTCGCACTCACAGGGTGTCGGATAAGCTTGCGTTAAAGCAGACCCCCCAGACCCCTCTACAGCCAAGTAGCTTCTCCCACATACTGCTGAAGCACAATCCTTCCTTTGCCTCACTCAAGAAGGACTCTGCCTTCACGCTGATGAAGCGGCGCCTGGAGAACTACAGCGAGCACCAGGAGGTGATGACAAGGGGAAGGAAACACATCCTCCTGCTGGCCACCACCAGGACCGGTTCCTCATTTGTGGGCGAGTTTTTCAACCAGCAGGGCGACAACATGTTCTACCTGTTTGAGCCGCTGTGGCACGTGGAGAAGATGCTGACACTGGACACTGGAGGCACCAACGCCACAGCGTCAGCCAAGGCGTACCGCGATGTGCTCCAGCAGCTCCTCCTGTGTGACTTCTCCCTGCTGGAGAGCTTTATCGACCCCCTCCCTGTGGACCATATCACCACCGCTCTTTTCCGCAGGGAGTCCAGCAGCTCTTTGTGCGAGGAGTCAGTCTGCAGCCCCTTCGTCAAAGGGGTCTTTGAGCGATATCACTGCAGGACCAGGCGCTGTGGGCCCTTGAACCTGACCATGGCGTCTCAATCCTGCCTCCAGAAGGAGCACAAGGCCATCAAGTCAGTGAGGGTACGCCAGCTGGAGACCCTCCGTCCTCTGGCTGAGGACCCACGTCTTGACGTGAAGTTCATTCAGCTGGTTCGGGATCCTCGGGCTGTTCTGGCCTCACGCATGGTGGCCTTTGCAGCCAAATACAAGAACTGGAAGGAGTGGGCCGCAGGTGGGGACATACCCATCGATGATGACGAGGTGAGGAAGTTGAAAGGGAACTGCGACAACATCAAGATGTCTGCAGAGATCGGCCTCAGGCGGCCACAGTGGCTGCGTGGACGCTACATGCTCGTGCGTTACGAGGACATTGCCCGGTTTCCTATGAGAAAGGCATCTGAGATGTACAGATTTGCTGGAATCCCGTTCACTCCACAAGTGAAATCCTGGATCCTGAAGAACACACAGGCCTCCAAGGATACCAGCGGTGTTTACTCTACACAGAAAAACTCCTCAGAACAAGTAGAGAAATGGAGGTTTAGCATACCCTTCAAAATAGCCCAGGTTGTACAGAAAGTGTGTGGGCCAACACTGAAACTTTTTGGGTACAAATTTGTAAGTAGTGAAGAAATGTTAACAGATAAGTCTGTGAGTTTGATCGAGGATAAAGTTTTTAATGTTTTATAGACTAACGGACACGAGCTCTGAATCCTGATGCAGGAAAACCAACAGTTTCTGGAATGACTGATATTTATTAGGGTCTTTCATGCTGGTGCAGAGAGCTATATTTTTTCTGATAGTGTGCTATTTAAAGATTTTTACTATTTAAAATAGTTTGATGAAGACAATGTATTGTTGAGCAGAAATATACATTCAACTTTTAAAGCAAGGAAGTTGAAATTGTATACATGGGTAAAACAGGAAGCACGATTATTTTAGGTTTTTGCACTCCATCTGACGCAAAGCTGTGTCATTGGCTTATGCAATCAGGATCTGAATCCTAAGGTAGATAGCTGTGGGCATGTGAGCAATATATGAGCTGTTTCAAAGACTTCCAGGTTAATAGTTTTTGTGCAGCAACTCCTGAGTTAGTTACACAAGCTGCTTTTACACCAAAGAAACTTGAAATGAGATGTAATGACAGAGAGAGGAAATACCAATTCTATGCATGAGATGTAATGAAGTAACGCACCGGGCTCAATTTATTTATTTAGAATCTGTGCGAAAATTTCATGGTTTCTCTTGCACACGTATGTAGTAGTTTGCATGTATGTAATTGGCCAAAAATCGTTTTAAGTTATCCTTTGGAGTGTAAAGGACCCTTTCTGTCGAACAGATGTTTACACTGCTACTGTATTCAAACATTCCAACTGCAGCTGGTTTGCAGGATTGTGCGAGGTTTGTCAGCAGGTCCCTGTCTGTTGACTCAAGTCTCTTGGCTGGTGATAAAAAAAAAAAGGGCCCCCCGATACTCAGGCCTGCCAGACTGTTTGATGACAATGTTCTAGTCTGTTCTTTTTTTCAATTTGTTTGTTACAATAAACCATCTTTTACTAACTCATTTTTATTATTGAAAATGTGGAAGTATTGCATCTGTAACTGTATACAGCTCTTGAGTTTGTGAAGTTGTGTGACAGAGTTTTGCACCCGGCTGACAGATGCAACGACCACAGAGGATAAGCAATGACAGAACAACAGGAAGCAAATGTGGCAGATCAATATCAAACATACCCAGTTTGGGCGTAAAATAAAAGGAACACAGACGCTGAGTAAACAGTTCCCAGGCAATAAATATTACGTTTGCAAAGCTCCTAATAGAACAACCTGTGCAATTCAATCCCTGTTGTGGTGGAAATACCAGGGGAACACCAAAGCTAGCAAGATTTATCCTTTGGACACTGTGGATATCTGGACCACAATTCATAGCGATCCTTAAAACAGTCGAGACGTTTCACTAAAAAACAAAAAGGTCTACCTCGCAGTGGGGCTGCATGAAATAATGTCTGCAAAGCATTTCATGATAATTCCAATAGTTGTTGAGATATTTCAGTCTGGTGGACCAAAGGAATGACATGCCCTTGTACTGTTGTTGTCTTGTACTGCTACTCATTGGAGACTAAGGGCTGGGCTTTGTTAGAAAAATAAAATAACCTTAAAAAGCTGTGTGAGCATCAGACTAGCAATTGTATAATGGTGCTTTGAAGTGTTCCTCTTATTTTGTCCATTACTGCTCACGGCTGGTTCGCATTTATTTTGTATGCATGTAAGAGTTTGTTGACGTATTTTGTGCTTTCTGCAGAAAAAGAAGGAAATCTATAAAAGAAACATTTCATTTCATAGCTTTGAGCTGTGAAACCCCTGCACTGATTTCCAAGCCTCCTTTACTGTTTGTTTGACTGGTTAATTGAAGTGACTCTTGCCTTTTTTCAGTTGAGCCCTATCTGAACCAAATGCTGAGGGCTTCTGCACACTGACTGGTTTGTGTCTGAGGTGGCAAGAGGGCAGGATACTGTGGAGGCAGCTGCCTCGACTTCCAGTGTGTTTACCACCGAGGGCCTGGCTATTTAAGTCTCCAAACCTAGTAATTACCCGAGCTTTACATATAATGTGGTCCAAATCGCTTTCGTCCACCTGACCCCACCCACTAGCAGAAATGCAGACAGCCTGTCGTTTATACCGTCTCTCTCTCTCTCTCTCTCTCTCTCTCTCTCTCTCTCTCTCTCTCTCTCACACGATTCTTCTTGAATTGTTAACGAGTTACTTTTTATTTTATCCACTCTCTCATTCGTGCTCTCACACGTCGCTAAACCAAGCCACCTCAGGGCTCTTGAAGTACATTCACTCATATCAACAGATCATTATGTGGTTAGTTTGGGCTGGTTGTTCTATTTTCGATTTTAAAAAGAAGTGCTGCCAGGTCTGCAGCGTCACGGCGTAAACCTAATGAGGAGAGCTTCAGCATTCATAAACTCTTATATTGGAGTGACTTTATGTGGGACGTGTGGCGGGTGGAGTCACTGTATGGTTGGGTAAAATATAGAATAACCGCTTTCCACTGAATTAAAGCCTTCTCATCCCCCACAATCCCAACCTCCCCCACCCAGCGAGAGGGCATTTAGGTAGCCCCACCCTCCTGCTCAGTTATATGGTACCCTGCCACATCAACCGTGCAGGGTTTTGAAATTTGCCAAAACAGCCTGAGCAGAGGACCCGAATGATGCCACGCTGTGAGATCAGATAAACAGACAGAGAAAATTGAGGTGATTCAGACACGTCTCCAGGGGTACGCGTTTAAAAAAACGTGTGGCGTTTGTGGGACGATAATGACGGTTCAGGAAGAGACATAAATCTAAATTCACAGTAAATTATCTCGCGCTGAGGAATGCAATTCATAAAAGTCAGGTTGTTGCATGTGATAACGAGTGGGAGCAGAATTTCATCGCTCTAACCTAACTGCAAACACCTGATGAGTGATGAGGACGCACATTAAGCAGTGTTTTTTTCAATCTGTTGATGTACTGGAGACGTGTTCTTTCCAACTATAAATAAAATCCATATGTGCTAATTTCCAAGCATATTGGCCGAAGCTGCTCTGTGGCAAACTTTACATAAAGGAAGCACTTGTTGGGGAATATCAAACAAAATTAGGCAGTGAAACAAGTTTTTTGTTGCCATTCATTGACACAAGATCAAGTGGCAAGTGTCTCGCTGTCATTAAAGCCACACATTTTTCTCATTTTGGGCTTTAACAGGAAACTGTAACCTGGGTGCTTTTATTTGTTTTCTTTTCAGACCATATACACGGAGACATCAAAGATCTGATGCGGTTTCGTTTCACTGCCGCGGCTGCACAGTTCCAGCAGTTTCAGTAACTCAAATGTTTTCAAACACAAAGAACCGCAGCAGCACATAGTGTACTTATCTACGTACGTCCCGTCACATCCTCTTATTCTTATCTATGTGTGCACTCATGTCAGCAGGAAGTATGTGTCACAGACGACTCTCCAAGTCATAGTTGGGCAATTTTTGTGCTGAAGAAATTAAAACATTCGTCAAATTTTGTGTTTCCTTTGTCTCGTGACACATTAAACTTTCTCTTTTTTGTTGCGTACTCCACTGTGGTTGACCACCCCGTAAAAGAAAGCCAGAGCGGAAACGGATGGACATTTTCTCTGGATTTAGCTTCAATGCAACATGTGAAAAGCGCCTAAATGAGATGTGGGCATGAGGCTTAAGTTGTCTGACCATTACAGCCACCAAATGTATAAAGAAACAAAGTAATTTTTTTGTGATGAGTGTGGTATCTTTAAAAAAACTTGAGACGCAATGAACACGAGGGACATTCCCTGCCCAAATACAGTCATCTCTTCGGTTTGCTCCTGTTTTCACTGGGACACTTTATCATTTTGATTATGACCTCAGTGTTTGTGCACGGAGCTGCCAACCCCTCTACCCAGTCCCACAAGGGAAAATAAAGCACGTCTCCCACCCTAAATGTACAAATCATGTCTAGATCGAAATAACTCAAAGGCTTCTCGGTTTTAGTGAACTAGCATTCAACCTCCCTGCAACACCAACAATGGCTCTGTGGGTGCAGGGAGGGTTTGAGTAAATACGGGCGGGGGGTTAGGTCAGCAGGTGGTGCAAAGAAAGCAAGATGACAAAGTGCTGCTCTGATTCTCACTGAATAGGTGTCATTCATATGTTTACTTACCGTCTCTTTCCTTTCTTCTTGTTTGTGGAAACACACTCACCAATGCGTGTATTTTAAACCCAGACACAGATTCCTTCCTGAGGGAATTTTAAAACCACAAAATGTGTCTCAGCCAATCCCGGAAAAACCCAGACGCACGTAGGATTTTCTAAATTTTTGAGATTTTTTTAGTTTTTTATTTGTTGCTTCAGGCCTTTTTATAACCTGGCTGCTGAACGTTGAACGCCTGTTGGACAAAAGGAGAGTCTAGAAGAAAGTTGGACATTAAACACAATCGAATGTGGACGGGTCATCTGTCACCTGCACGTGGGATTCCCATGCCTGTGCTCATCTGGTGGGAGGGGCTCAGGAAAGTGAGCCTCCCTCCTGAGGCGTTGGTATTGAACGTCCGGGGGATGAGACTCAACAATCCACATTTGCTCAGTGATCCAACCTGCAGCTTTAAAGCATATGTGCAAAACATGCAGAACGGCAGAAACCAATACAAAATAAACTGGGACAAAGAAAATAAGTTTTTTCATAATTCAAACTATGATTTCGTAGGTTTCTGTGTTGTGTGTTACCAAAGTACGACATGGCACAAATAAAACAGACCCACTGGAGGCTTCTCCAGTATAAAATGTGCCACATTTGCATTTTGAATCAAGGTTTGTGAGGGAGCAGTTTCCAAAGCCAGATCTGGTGGGCACGCTAAACACAAAGCTTCAGTCTTTCCTTACATCAATACATCCTTTTGTGTCAGCACCAAGCCGGAGTGAAGAAAAATTTAGAGCCATACTGAATGGGTCGCTCCATTTGTCCCACTCCGATGGCTTCGCTCCAAATTCTTAGTAAGTGCCTTTCTGCTGCCACTAAAACAGAGAGTACAGTTTGGGGCTAAAAGGAGCAGAAGGAGCACGAGGCAGCTAATGAGGAACATCAAGCATCAATAGAGAAACTCCTCATTTCCCATGAGATGTGGCACTGATGCATTTACCAATTATAGATTAATCTCCAGCAACTACTGTAATGACAGACCTTTTTTTTTTTTCCTTTCCTTTTTGACATAACAGATGCCATGTGACGCAGTTGCGCGACTGCCACAGATAAAACAGGTTCCAGTAAAAACCCGGAGAGATGTTTGTACAGCAGACTAGCGTGACCAGCGGAAGCAGACGGCGAGTATGCATTTTTGGAACTGAACTGCGACCATTCATAGAATCCAAATTGAGGTCTTTCATTCCCACCTTTCTGCTCACTTAGACGTCCGTGTTTTCTCCTGAAAGCCGCAGAAACAAAGAATCATTTGTGTTCCTCATAATGTAACACACACCACTGACCGAGGAATGGAGACAGTCTATTTTGGGTTGGAGTTGAACAGTAATTACATACTGCGCCGCTGTGTTGTTGGAGTCGTCATAGCAAACATGAAATAGATTTTAATTTTAGAAATATTTATTATATTATAGTGTGATGACTTTAATATGGGTCAGGGACAAGAATAGAGCCGTGAGCTGCATTAATGATATGCCTCTGGCCGCATCTGGCCACAGACCACTGTGCTGAAATAACCGAACGCACCCCCGTCCCGTGTGATGCACCACATCAAGCTGGCATCTGAGGAAATGGGGATCATACAGTCATCTTTATTGTTACATCCACTTTTTGATGATGAAAATAAATAAACCACCGACAGTGTGGGATGGGCAGGTATTTCCTGGGAAATCCATCCCATGCAACCTATCAATGAATCTGTAAATATAGACATTTAAAAGACAGACAATGAAATCCTTCATGGTTTTTCTTCTCCTCTAAATCTACACAAATGTCAACACCACAGGAAACAAGTCAGCCCTTTGCAGCGCGGCCGCTCGCTCCCTCCGATCTGAGCAACAGGAAGGGAACATTTTCATACCTTTGCCTCGGCCATTTCTCGGACACAAAGCTGCTCTATGGTCTGTGGTCTTCTACGGTTGGTGGGTGCAGATGAAGTACGGGTAGAATTCCCCTTCGGAGAAAAAAAACGTTATATAAAGAGGCCAATGCATCTAACAGGCCAACGTTTACCTTCTGTTATTGCAAGATTTTTATCAAAAAATGACGTCCACTCTCAAAAGTGTAGCCACCAACATCCCAAGAAATAGGCTGAATTCATAGACTTTGTATTGTGCAGTGTAGTTTGTGCGTTCTAGCTCTATATTGCTGCCCAGGCTCCAATAACTACACTCTGCAGATGTAAATTGCAGCTAACTTTACCGATTCCGTTCGTTTCATTCAATTATATAGCTCGTGTTGGTTTTATCTTTTTTTGCATGTCCATACAAAGGCTCTTCTCTGAAACACTATAAAAAACTATGCGCTGTCACATTCAGTTCAGTACAAAACAAGCACGAACAGCAGAGCAGCTTTATTACGACAGTTTCTGTAGTTGTTGTGCTCCTTTAATAAGTTTAATAAGAGGAATGAGGAAGAAGCATCATGTGAGCTGACAACACCCTCAGTCACCTCAGCTTACACCGCATAAATGATTCAGCAAAGTCATTTCACAATGAAGTTGTTGTAAGACCCATTTGTTTGTTTGTGTATTGAACAGCTAAACAAGAACAACCTGAATTTGATAATCTCAGGATCTTTGAAACTTGTCATTACGTGTCCTACACTGCACCAGAGACAAAAAGCCAACTAGATGGATAAAGAAATCAGGGTTTCAGGGTTAGGGGAGTCAAAAGGCACAGTGCAGAAACTCAATCGTTTTTCAATTATGCTTGAGTTCACCTAAAAACCTAAAATGGTACAACAATAAAGGCACCAAAAAACTTTTGCCAGACACCTTTCTTTCCAATTGAGAGCCTCTGTGCTCTCTCCCTTTGTAGGACATGTGTTTTTATGTTGCCGTGCACCTGCACATCCCTGTAAGGACAGATTCAGGTGTGCATGCATTTAACCAAAGTACAAAAAAAAAAACATGTTATTTACATGATTATTACAAAGGGTAAAGTGGATGTGTGCTGCACAAACCACACAGGAAAACCACGGCAGGGCTGCAGAGTGACGTCCCCTGCAGCTACACAAACATCTGCCTGGCACTAGAATGTGCAGAACAGGTGGTGAAGCCCGGACCCTTCATTAATGCCTGACGACAGATGAGCACCAGCTGATTGAACTCTTCTTCTGACGGACTATGTGCTCGTTCTGTTACATCTCCCTGTTTGTGGATGTATACACTCAGCTGCCAGTTTATTAGGTACACCTCACCTAATCCAATGCAGTCTAATACAGCAGTTCTGTAATTAATCCTTCCTTCATTAAGATTATAATGTTCAGTTTGTGCTTTAGAGAAGTGTTGACTCAACTATATGGTCATTTAGGATGTATTCTGTGGTGCTGTTGAAATGTATAATGTTTCTTTTATTTTGTCAACCCCATTTGATATCAATGACATTAAACACATTTCTGTATTATCTGATAAAGTCCCATATCAAGCATTAATCAACATCTCTCTAAGACAGTTAAACCTGAACAGTATAACCTTCACAGAGGCAGGGTTCATAATTCAACTGCATTAATGTTAGCTTGGTGCACCTAATCCATTTCAGCACTGTTTCACCACAGTTCTGTACATTTCAAATTAAGAGTTTTTTTCATATGCACACATCTGGGGAAAGTTTCATGCTTAAGGACACGTATGGAACTGCGACCCCCCAGAATAAGGGCAACTACAGCTGCCCCCGTCGCTCTTATCTTATGTCCCTCAGTTTTAAGTGCCCCTTCCCCCTACTCCTATTTACCCTCTCACAACCACGCTGGCACTTTGTGAGTTGGAGGCCCCTCTAAAGGGGAGACACACACACCTCTCTTTACTTTTCCAGGGCAGGAGCAGAACTTTGAAGAAGATGGAACACCACGCCTTTTGTATCTAACATTTGGGAATTTAGTCGATCTGAGGAGCTAAAAACAGAAGTGATTCAATGGCGCCTTTTATTCAGGTGTTACGTAATCGAGATGAGTTTCACGTGCCCTGCAGGGGGTCACATATCACAATTCTCTTTTCTAATCCTTTAGAATTGTAATTTAATTTGCAGTGATATTAATAAATTTAATCCATTCAACAAATTAGGAGACTTATGGTTAAATCACATTAAAACATTATTCCAAAAAAAGGACCCTCAAGCCACGCGCGTCGATCACATGGCTCGCAAATGACCAGTTGCTCAGAGGCAGATAAGTCGGTTCCCATGCTCGCCCTTGACTTTTCTGTTTCACAGATGCTGCTAATCAAATCTCTGGCAGACTGACATGTAACCCAGCGGCTGATAATCTGACGGCAGCAGCTTGAAACGGAGGGGGCTGTGACTGTGGCTGCGGGGCCCCTCCAGCTGGTGTTGGGCTAAAGGAGAGATTAAAAAAAAAGAAACATGTGATCGTAATGACTGAAGCATTGATTTACAAGTAAACAGGCAAGTCAATTATTTACTGACCTCAACTCTTTGCTCCTGTTTTGATTTTAAACATTTCAAAAATGGTGTATGTGCTCTAATCAATGGAGTGATTAAACATGGATACTTTACTATGATGTTACATAGTAATGTTGTAAAACTGTTCTTAAATATGATATGATACAAGATGACTTCATATTTATATTGAAAACTGTGTTTGTAAACTAAAACAACCTTTTTACACATAAAACAATATTTTCAGTTTCATTATCTAATGAATTGTCTTCAAGAAAGTAACAAAAACAGATGAGTTCCTTCATTACAGATGGGCATTCCATAGACACATTTTGTTTGGGTGAAACTCTTCATCACAAATCATATCTTACTGAACACACCTTTTAATGTGGGTTTAATGTTTGTGATAAAATAATTTGCTGTGCTCAGTATTATTTTGCTGCTTAAGCATTTTATACCTTTAAAATGTAATCTTTAGTTTAATTTCACTGTCAATTAAAATCTTGTGTGGAAAGTAGAGTACATATAATACTAAACTTAGATATTACACAAATTAGAATATATATTTAAAATGTAGAGTTTATACTGAATGTTTTCACAATATAAAAAAAATATAATACATATGGACTTATCTAGACAAGCTAGTTCTCAAATAAACAGCTTATCATTCTGAATATGCTCTTCTGCTTGAACACTGCTTTACGATTGATCTGAAATAATCTACAACTGTTTAAAATTGCTAAATCGAGTGTAACATTTTTTAATAAGGACTAAGTGACTGTCTTGCTAGACTCCTCACTGGGGAAACCAAAGTGAACTCTGTAAAGACAGAACTGCACCTCATAAAAGAGATAATTTATATGTTTGTGTTTTGACTTGCACGTCAAACTGAAACGAGTAAACACCGACCACGAGCCGCACGGCACAACTGCCACCAAACTCTCAGTTTACGTGCAAACTTTAAATACAAGCGCAAACTCCAACCTTCAATTTAGCCTTTGCGAGTGAAACCGAATGGCCCCTGGTTTTTACAGAGTCTGCGATTTTCAGGCACAAATACAGGCACGGCTCTGAAGGAGTGCACAAACCCTAAGTGCCATATACAACACGAGGTTTGGCTTGGGCGACATGCTAACAATTTACCAGAGACCACCAGAGGAAACCAGAGAGAAACATGTGAAACCTGCTGCTGCACAGTTCACACGAGACGCGTTAAAGTTTGTTTTGACTTTCATTTTCAATCACGTCAGTAAAGTAATTCACGTTGATGATTTTTCCTCAGTTTGAAACATCTGATGTGAGACTGTAGAAAACTGTGTCTATTAACCTGAAGTCCCTGTAGAGGTCAGTGTGCTGCAACATACACCAGCTGAAACTTTGTCGTTTTTCCCCCAGTGGCAGGATGATTCATACCCAATCATCACTCTCACTAACGTCCCTTTAACTTCTGCGAGCGTCTCCGTCAGACATCACAATGCTCTGCCCTCCAACAACATTTATAGTCTAATTTACAGCCTTGCACATGCTTGGATATATAGTTTTGACAGATTAATGGGAAACTGTGAATTGGATGTGCTGAGTTGCATTGAGTCCACGAGCCTGTAAACAAAGGTCCTCCCTTCAGCTAAAGGCACGATTGAGTGATGGAATCAGGAGCATTTTTTCAGATTTTTCCTGTCCCCTTGAATTATCTGATTTGCTAGGTTTGCACAATGGCAGCAGCGACTTCCAAGTCTTAATTTTGACTGGGGAGAAGTAGTCATGGGCTTTTCCGTCTGGGCTATCTGCATGGTGTCTAAAATGATTGCTTCCTGATTTTCTATAGCGAGGAAGTGTGAGGAATTACCTCTTCAAAGGCATGTGTGCCCCACCAGCACTAATCCCCAGTTAATGGCCAGTAGAAGCAACAGACCCCAGCAACCTCACATCCTGCACAAGTTACATGTACATAATTCCTTTGCCAGGTTCCAAAAAAAAAAAAAAAGACCAATTTGCGAAAGAACAAAAATCAGTGTCAGCAAAGCTTGTTTTAGCTGTAATTGTGATTGGAGAGAGAAAAAGCTGAATTGTGCTCAGTAGAGTGAATATACCTCCACCAGGGCCCAGCAGTCCCCTTATGAAACCACATTTAAACTCACTCCATCCTGATTTGTATTTGGATCTGCATCAAATTGCACCCACTCATGAATATCACTCCCCTAAATAAGATCTATTTTCTGAGAAATCAACGAAAAAAAAGGTTGCAAAAAACTTGCATTGTTAAAGAAAGTGAAAAAAAAAAAAGAATATCCTGGATCTGCCCCCTGATCCGGATCCGCACCAAGATTTAAGCGGTTGCCCCACCCCTCCACAAAATTTCATAGGAGTCAGTTGAGTAGTTTTTTGCTTAATCCCGCTAACAAGCAAACAAACAAAGATGAAAACATCACCTCAGTGGCGGAGGTGATAAATATCCTGTCCTTGTTTAAACACTCTGTATAGTTCAGGGTCAAATGTAAAGTCAGAACCTTATTTGGAACAAAAAGCTGTGTCTGGAAATTTGTTTTCAAACTCAGGCAGTGTGATTGTTTCAGAAACACCTCTTCGCACCTCACTGTGCCTGCTGGTGTAGTAATGATTAGTGACAACTTCTCCTTCACAGGTCTGAGGCTGTTGGAGGGGGGGTTTGTTCCAGCGACTGTGAGAAACAGGCACAGCTCTCCCTGGTGGCCCGGGGCTGAACCAACAGACCGTAATTGGACTCACAACCCACCAATTTACAGAATTAAGGAGACATCATCCTGTCTTATTCTGCTGATTTGTGCTCCAGACACAAACACGTTTCACCGGAGAAAAAAACCCCCTGCAAGGCTGAGGTTGACAAAAGGGAAAAAGTGAAGTTCTGAAATGTAGGGCTACTACCACAAGTTGGAAATCTACCTCTTCCAACATTTCCTATTAAATAACCCTGTGTAATACTGATGCATAGATGTCTTTACAGAAAAGGGAACCCCCCCCCCCCAATTAACGCTTTAACGCTTCAAAGTCAAATATTTACACTAATACAAGCACAATTAATTGGGATTAATATAGTGAAGCGTGGATGTTGTTGCTGCACACATGTAGAACAGATGCCACCGAGCCTTGGGGAAGCGCAAACACTTCACTTTCACGTCGCTGATCTCGCTGGCTGCTTTGCAATGATTTAGCATTTGTTCAAATTATTCAGACATCACAGTTTGCGCCATGTGACCTGTCAACGCTCGTTACGGAACGGATAAGCCTGAGGAGATCCGACACGTCGAGGCCACCGCACACGTTTGGATGGTTTAGTTTGAAAATGCCAAGGTAATATGTGAGGAAAAGGGCTTGTTGAGTTTGATAATTGTGGTTTGAAACTAAATTTTGAGCAAAATCAGTCTTGGGCAACATATCAATTATTTCATTTGTTGAAGTATTTCCACCATTTCATGACAAACATCTTATTTATTAATGTATACGGATGAAGATGGTGCTGTTGATTTTCGATGGTAATTTCCCTCGTACGGTTGCAAACACTTTGATTGGTACTTTCTGGATTATTTGTTCTCCTCCTTTAATATTGATGCCTTCTGAAATGGGTATCAAGACAGTTTTCAGCTAATGGTTGAAGATGTGCCACCCGAGCTCAGCGAGGAGGCCGTCCATTGGTCGAACTGCAAAACCTTGAATCTTTAATCGCCTCACCTTTTGGTTAATTCATAATTTAGTGAAGTGGGAGTGAGGCGTTTAGCTTTTCCTGGCTATGGCCCGCTAAGTGAAATGGTGTGGAAAGTGCGAGGTCATTAACCTGTTACAGGTATGTTCTCTCCTAATATTGGGGATAATGTGTTCCACCCAAGTGTGACCAAGAGGAGGGAGAACTCGCTCTCAGCTACTATTCGTTTTAAAACTTCATTTTAGAACATTAGGTTATAAAAAGTTGATGTCGATTTTAATTGGAAGAGATATCCCTTCATATCCTGGGCGAGATTTCCACTCTGCTGCTCGTGGACTGATGGAGGAAGAGTGCAGGATAATTTCCCACCGTCCACATATTGCACTGAATTCTTTAACGTAACCATTATTCCTTGGCAATTGTCACATAAATATTCATCTAATGATAAGAATGCATTCAAGCAGCTTTGTAACACATAATGTAGATTCTTTTCTAGACTTCTAGATATTACTATTATTAACCATTCAAGGCAAATTGCGACAAAACTTTAAGTTTACCTTTTGTACAACACAGTGTATTAAGAGCGGTTTTCCAATGTAATGTGTTATGGAGGAGTTCAATGCATTAAACTACAGTTTGATTATGTTGATTTTCATAAGGACATGAGAAAAATACATATATATTCAGATATTAATTTGACTATATTGGGCAGCACCACATGTATTACTGATGTGTGCATATCTATTCTGTGAGCAAATAAGTATTTACTTGCTTTTTAGGGGAGTTCTGTCATTTATCACCAGATTTGATAGATTTTGCTTTTTTAAATCTACATTAAACACATCAATACCTGACAAGGGATTATGTTTTCCACATATTTATGTCTCAGTCACATGTGGCCAAAAAATATTGAACTAAAACGAAATGGTAAAATAAACCTGAACCTGAAAGAGTAGACAATAAATTAAGCCCTATTCTTAATTGATACTATCAGACTTTCATTAATCCTAGTTTTTTCATTATATTTAGGTTCTTTCATATCTCATTTGTTTTTGTAATGTGATCTGAGTGCTGTAAAACCACAATTCATGAATATATCTCCCTCACAGATCCCACTACAGTTTTAAATATGGAAGATAATGCAGATAACGTTTTGCTTTACAACCCATTTTTTGCATCCTGTTCTTTGACTTCACCTCCCACATACATTTCAGCTCACTTCATGTTTCCAACGACGCTCTGTTTGACTCCGCACAGACGAGGCCATAACTCTGATGTTTATCGATCCTTCAGCCTCGGTTGAATTTATTTCTACAAGTCTATACAAATCTGTTTCTGTGCAGCCTATTGTACCAGAGGGGTTAATGTATTATACAAAGTGTTCAGATCAGGGATTAGATTTCCCCCCAATTCCATCAGTCAATTCTCGGTGCTCTCCGGGGCATTCATCATTTTGACAGTTGCAGATAAGGCAATTATTTTTCCTCCAGCAACTACAAAATGTAGACAAGTGCTTCTTTGACAGTGTGTCTGTTTGAGGGGGGGAACACAAATATTAATCCAGCAGTCACTGATGGCACGTATTGCTTGCTACAAAGCGATCTCCTCTGGAACACAAAGGAAACAGATGTTAGGAGCATTTGTGTCCTAATGCACTTCAGCATTTCATCTTTTTTTTCCCAGTGAATTGAAGCTCCACACTGCGATACAACAATAACACGTTTGTCTTTCAGGCCTCGATTTCTGCTGCTGGAGTAAATATATACTCAGAAATATACGCCATGACTGTTTTAATGGAGTAGCGCTTATGTTCTAATTATCATTTAAACACCAATTTGAATAATTTTCCTTTCCTGAAAAGATTAAATGAAAATATATAAAAATGTAAATAGAAAATCTGCATACTAACTGTGAAGCCCTGCCAACAACAGTTAAATAAATTACAGATGTTGAAACAAATAAAAAACTGTGACAGTTAAGAGGGAATTAGTTTTACACATGTTTAACACGACATTCGTAAAAAAAAACAAAAAAAACACACAATGGCCACCCTGCTGACCTGAGATCTGTTCCCTCAGCATGACCGTACACACATATTAGAGTTGTGTCAGACTGCATGAGGCTGAGTTGCCGGTGCGATCTCCTCTACAAACCCCTGGGGGGCAGCAGACGACCTTCATTTTTGCACCAGCACGGCTGCTTACAGCTGACTTACACCACTGTCACCTATTGCCGAGGCTCCAGTCAGGACATGATTCAGGTTGCTGATAAATCCTGCAGAGAGAAAAGTTTGCCTCTGCAAACAAACGAGTAAAGATGTCACAGGAACTTCTGCTGCCTTTTCTCTGTCTGTCTTTCTGTCTTATCAGAAAACAGAACATTATCTATTATCCACAGATGTAGCTCTAGATAATCAGAGCTGTCTGTTTATATTCACAATAGCATTAATGAATCAAAAGGAATTTGGATTTTTAAGTTTTAATTGTAAGACCTGATATAAATAATCATAAGAACATAATAAGAGATTATTGTGAAATTGCCAATAATATTAGTCACTGCATAGAAATACATTGTTAGATGTCATGCGAAATACATATAAAGACCCATGGTGTAAAATATCTATATAATAGGGTTATCAATATCTATGGTTTTTACTTGTGACTAAAAAGCAACACATCTCTGAAGTGCTCTCTTCATGGATTACGCTCCATATATGATACGATACCGTTCACATGAGTATTACAAGGGAGTATTTGCCAGCTTTTGAGTGGTAGGCGTTGTCGTCTGAAGCTGAGAGGTAATAGCAGAGAGCGGAGTCAGAGACGGAGGATGACGTTATAGGCTGAGCTCAGGTCTGTCATCGGATCAAAGTGGGAACTTGTTCTCCCATCGCTGTCAGCACGTTTTAATGACTGTTGAGCCGGGCCAAGCTGTTCCCTCCCTAAAACTTTCCCATACCGAGTGTCTGATAGATTCATAGCTTAATTATTAACTTGCACTTAATTCTCCTGGAGCAACATTGTGCTCAAATTACATGGGAGGGTTTTTGGCAAAGGTCGGTGTCATGCAGCGACCATTTCAGTGGCTAAAAATAAATTGAGAATACAAAAATAGTCAAATGTCAGCAGCTAAACACTGAACATAAATAGAAAAGAAAATGTAATTTCACAAATGAATCTATTTCTGTGGAATAATCTGTGGAATAATCTGTGGAATTTTCAATAAGAATCCAACATACTAACATTTAATTAACTGATGATTTTGACAAGTGGAGCGTGAACCTCCACTTGTTATGTTGACTGGACGAACATGCTTATTTTGCTGAAGTGAAACTTTATCATTAAAGAAGTGCAAAGTATAGATATTAAAGACTAAATGTAGGACGTGTAGAATGCTTGTTGTAGATCATAAGTAAGTAGATCGCACCCTTAAACTTGAGTCATATACGATAAATATATAATTTTTAAAATAAAAACATTATTGTCTCCATCTTTCAGAATATGGACTGAACTATATTTAACGGTTTCATTGTGTGCCATCATCCAACAGTTCTAAAGAAACCTTTGCTCATTGGCCTCAACGACCAGTAATGAATTATTCTCTAGTCTTGTAAAACAAACGATTCGCCATTTTCTGTGATTTCAATAGTTCCATAATACGGATTTAAAGCAAAAAAGCATTTACACGTAGACGCTAACACTCGCTGTGACTGTGCAATTCTTTACCTGATCGCCTACGTGTTGTCTTATTGAACAGATTTCGTCCGAACTTCAAGGTTGCAGATTTTGTGTTGTCGCTTCGGATAAAACCGCCGCCAAATTAGTCAATTTAAAATTGTGCATTTTCTTGAATACATAGCTATGCATCTGTATTAATCAGCCGCCATTTGAAAACATATAATATTGGTTAAGCAAATTACTTATTTGGGACAGGAATATAGAGCAAAGCAGTGAAAGGACAGTAAATAGGCAACAAAAAAAGAAAAGCACTGAAATGATGATTCAAATAACAAAAACAGTGTCATTAGTGGACTGACAAAGGTTTCACCAGGCCATCTGAGCTGAGCTGCTGTGACAATAAATCAAGGACAGAAAGAAGGCCAAAGCCTTTATGGGGAGAGCCACCCATATATTGACTGCACATCATAGCAGCCCTCATGCTGTAGGCTGGATTATAAATCCCATTTCTAAAAGATATATGGGACATTTGATGTGGCAGATCTGCCTCAAACACATGTTTGATATTAGTCTTTTCAACATTTCCAATTATTCACAGAACTGTTTCAAAGTCACCAAAAAAACTTTACATGTATATTAATTAAACATTTGATCCTGTTTTTCTGTACAAAGCCAATAAACTTGCTACTATTTGGACAAGTACAATGGTTATACCGTGTAATACTTCTAGTAGAGTTTGTACATAAAATTTTCTTACCCCCTTTAGAGTGAAAGTGTCCTCTACGTCTGGCAGGACGCATGGTGCATGTAATGAATGAGCCGGCTGCTGTAGGCCTCTGTAGATCTGAAAAGAAGTTTTAAGCAGAGAGAGAGAGAGAGAGAGAGAGAGAGAGAGAGAGAGACAGAGAGAGAAAGAAAAAGATCAGAGAACAGATGAGGCGAAGAGAATCCAAGCCGATCAGCCTCTTTTAACTGTCCCGAAAGAAGACCGTCGTCCCAACAGAAACTCTCAGCTCTCAGCACGCCAGGGACGGAGAGAATGGACCAAATCCATATGTTGCAACCGGCGTCGAAAAACGGAAGAAAAATCTGATCCAAAAAATTGACAAATTCTTAGTTTTGCATATTTTGATCAGATATTTCCTGACTTCGGATTTTGGAGAAATTGTTACGTTTAAAAACAAAATGTGTTGATATTTGCAACAGAAACGAAGGTGTTATATTCGTGAGTACTAATTACGTTTTTCAAATAGCTCTAACTCAAGTTATGTCCTTGGTATTTCTTGGTATAGTTAGTGATCAGAGGTGCAGTTTATATTCTACAAATGGAAATGTCACATTATTATTGTTTGTTTGACCATTTTCTGGACAAAGAAAATCATTTAAATCACAAGAATGTACAACATTAGAATCTCATAGTTGAGATGACGCAGCATATAAGACCATCACTACACCCTTTTAGCATAGAATTAGTAGAATATACAGATGGGGCATTTATATAATAATTACATGTGATTAAAAATCCAAATGATTTGGCTCTGTTGCGGTGGACAATCTCACCATTTCCCAAAACCCTGCAGTCTGCATTACTTTCTCTAACTTCTCGTTGCTGCGGAACACGTTTGCTCTTTCAGGAGCGGCAACACTGACGCCTCTAAGTTGCCTTTTGCATGAGGAAAAATATTTACATTTCCGCTGCATGGACTGTGGTGGAACTATTACTGTGTCTGCAGTGACTTATGGTGAGTTTACAGTCAGCGCTGTAGAGCACAAACAGATATATACACACAAACATATACGCAGAGAGCTAAAGGCAAGTGCATGACCGTGCACGTACACACGCGTACACACCATCCTTCAAACTCATTGATTCTGTTTTGAATAGTGTATTTTCTCCTCAGTCTAGATAGTCTTGCCACTGCCCATGCTGTTAGTGCGGCAGGCGTTTTCAAACTCTTTACATCCATTACATTCCACTAGGTAAATACCTAATGCTGGAAACATTTGTCAATGTATGCGCCTGGCTGAACAGAATAGATTATTGGGGGCTGAGTAAAATACACTGCATTTCCAAACAGCACTATGCCGGTGACATATTAAAAACTTCACACAGGACTCTGCAGTTTCCCCCCCCTCCACCCCCTGCACCGGGGATATGTAATATTTCAAGGAAACAAAGCTGGAAAACAATGGTAAACATTCTCGGTTACGAATGGGAATGTCAGTATTTCAAATAGCCTGAGCATCCAGGCTGTTTCTGCCCCTTTAGCAACAGTATGTGCCACTTTCAGACCTTACACATGTTTAGAGGGACAATTAATACCCTATTTGTTTAAATTGAAAGCAATTCATACAATACAATCACTCATGGATGTATTATGCAAACATTTATCTCAAATACTGTGTCCTTGATCTCCTTGACTTGGGTTAAGGTTTAAGATGTCTCCTTTTCTGACTCTTTTTATTAAATTAAATTAAGTACTACTTATGGAAGCTGTGCTGGTAATTGTATTCTATTTTATTTGACTCTATCTTAAATCCTAGTTCTGTGTCTTTCTATATTGCCCCATGTTTCTTTATCACTTAATGTCCTTAAGCTCTTCTTAAGGCACTTTTGTCAAAGACAGGTATTTATTGTTCACACTTTGGGGATAAATGTCCTAAAACTCAGAGGAAGGTGATTTCTCCCATTAAAACCCCATCAGAGCAGAATTAGACCATTTTATGGGGGAAAACATTGCATTTCTATTCTCCTCTGTTTTGATGGAGCCTGTTGCAGAAACATTTCATGCTTTTCCCTTTTATCACCACAACATTCAAACCGGGATAACCGACTCCTCCTGGAGCCAGAACACACCTAAGTAGTAATGGGAAAAGACCAGTTTGAGGCTCATTAATTGGATTAGCACTTCTCTAAAATGGCTGGTATGAATATGCATGGCGCTGTGGGAAGTCTCTTAAATGTGAGTTACGGAAAACAATGCTGATTTCACCTAAATATAAAACAGAGTTGCACATTAAAAGTAGTGCGTCTTGTGTCTATATTGAATTGTGGGTCTTAAATGACACAAACAGGTGAGTTGTGTGGCTCATAAAGAAGTACAACTTTAAAGTTTCACCACAGAGATGATGTTTCGCCCTCTCTCTTTGTGTTTTTGTGAATCTGAAAACCATTCTGAGATTACAACACTGTGAAGTTAAGCACTGGGCAAAAGAACAAGTCATTTGTTTGTAGTGCACAGGTCCAGTGGTTACGGAATTTAGAAAATTACATTTTTTTTTGTCATGTGCAACTGCACCTGATTGAATGAAAACATGTGAATATGTGATCTGGACGAACATGGGTGTCACCTTCATGAGGAACAAGACACCACATTAACAGGCTTCTTGGATTAATCCATTATTTTCTGTGGGGGCAGAGTAGCTGCTACAACCATCTTCACACGGATGCAGCTAGTTCTTTTCTGAATTATCACCTGGAGTCAGCTCCAAAGTAACTAACACCATTTCAAAGAAGTCAAACAAGCAAGTAGCCAACATGGAAACATGATATATCATCTATAAACTGTGCACAGTTTTCTCCTTTAGGGTCTTCCATTGACTTTTAAGAGTGAAAAAGGCAGATTTGGACTATTATATTCTATGTATGGTCTAACAATTAGGTTCAAATGATTTAATAGGCTGCAAATACCATCTTTTTATGTTGATTTCTGATTTATTTAGATGAACAAGACCACGTAGAGGGCGCTCAGTGCACTGTGGCCAATTTAGTTAACACAGATCTTTTTTTTAACCCTAATGTGGATCCTGTTCAACTAGTCCGTGTTTTTTATGCAGATGTGGATCAAGATGCAGAACATATGTCAAAACATTTCTTGTATTAAAATATCACAAATCAAGGATTGGGCGGCTTTGGTGGTTAGAGATTTGATTTTCTTTGACACTTTTGACCTGTTTCACAGCTATAACCTTTGAAATAATGCCATACATAGGAGTAGTTCTGATCTCACATCAGCATGCCTCTTCTCTCTGTCCGTTTGATCTTCAGTAATTGATAGAGAAAGGGACCCCTCGTCAACAAAGATACACAATGAAGAGCAGAGACCCAGAGTGGACACGGTGATGCTGGGTCTCTTATTTGGGTGCGTTTCCATTCATTCCTTCAATATTCTATTCCCGGTTCTGCTCCACGGGTTTGTCCATTGTGCAGCGCTGAATGGGAGAACGCAGCTTCCGTTAATTAGAGCTTTTTGCAGCTTCTGCTCTTCAAGGAGTCAAAGTTTAAGCAGTAGAAAAAAAAAGCAACCCCTCTGTGCTGCCCCAACCTCACTTCTCCAATTTGGCTTGTAAGACATTAAAAGATCTGGTTGACCGTCAACCGGGGTGTATTGGGCTGGAGTAGAAGAGGCAAAGACAAATAGTGAAAAGTGAGATTTTCCACCTAACAGAAGAGGATATTATATCATTTAAAAACTCACTGGGTGTCACATCTTCAGTTTGTACAGTACTTCCTAATAGCTGCAAGGATAGTTAAGTGTAGAACCTTACCTCTGATCATGAAGTTCATGTAGACTTAAAAAAAAAAGGAAGGGACATTTCAAGGACTATTATATGCATACTGACAGTGCAGGAATCCCTGCTTGTCTTTACACATGAAGTGACCAATTGTTCGCGCCGGCTTAAGTGATGCACGGGGAAAAAAGGGAAGAGAAAAAGTCCTGGGGTCTGTTATGACATGTGGCTATGGGTGTCCTTTTATACCTTGAGATTCCCTTTGCCTCATTAGTTAACACACTTTCTTAGTTTTGAACAATGCCTTAGCTTGAGTTCTCCCAGCAGAAATCCCCCCGCTCAGTCGATATTTCCAGGGCCTGCAGCAGAGTTTCAGAGAGAGGGCCCTTTCCCCCCTGTCCTAACAGCTTTAATACTTGTAATTATCTCTTGCTGGGGGAGGCTGGAAATTGGATTAGGGTGGTGAGTCTCAGCTGAATGAATTACCTCCATCTCCCCACTTGGTGGGCCACACACTGATAAAGTGCGGAAAAACGGATTTGGATTCAGCCTTCGCATTCGTGGCTTCCTTGTGGAAAAATGAAATTTTCCAACAGAAGGGGCCAGTGTGGCAGCGGTATCTGTCCACAGCATGTTTCATCTGCTCCCGCTCTTCTGGAAATGCAATTACCTGCGTTATCGGGGCCTAAATGGTGACAGTTTGGCAGGGGAGCAGTTCCTGCCAAAGGCATCATTCGACAGTGTTTTGTTACCTTCGGTGTTCTTTCAGTTCGAAACCCCCGCCCTCCCTTATTTTCTCCTGTCACTTTAAAACAAATGTGCTGATTTGTTCACAGGTAGAGTGATGCAGCGATAGAAAAGGAAAAGTTATGTTTACACGATCAATTTTGTCACGATCTGTCTTTTTTCTTCCTTTATTTCATTTATCGCCCAACTCCTGTACTCCTGTCGCTCTCGCACAGTTTAGAAAGTGTAATTAAAGACGTGCAGAACGACGAACCGGAGAAAAGCCAATAGTTTTATTTCTGTACTGTAGCTCAGCCTTCACTTGAGTGACTGCACATACTGTATAGGTTGATTCTAAATTATTTAACAACACCCATTCGGCCAATGTTCTACATGTGTTGTTTCTCTCAGAGGAGAAAAGCTAAGCTCTTTCAGGAGGTCTGCTCGATCAATATGTGGGGAGGCTTGCCACAGTGGATAACTCACCGACAATACATCACACGGAAAAACTGAGGCGAGCAATTAACCTGCGGGATTTTTACACCACAAGTTGTCAAAAGATCGGCGCGGGTTTCTACTCCGGGAGGCGTTTCGCGAGTTAAACGGTTTTAAATACGGATTTTATTACAAATCATCAAACACTTCCCTAAATGTCGTGTCTAAATGAAGCAAAAATTACCTCAGACTAAGCTGAACTAAAGAGATAATGCTTTCAGGAGAAGTTAAAGACTATCACTTAATTTGGAGCCGGGCCAACTTTGTTTCCCTGTTGTTCATTAGGCAGAGGCTTAAATTCGGTTTCATATTTAATTTCCCGCTGTGTCATTGTAAGGAATCAGATCAAACAGAGGACAAACTAGCCCTACATACCCGGCGCTCGCTATCAGACGCCCCCCTCGTCTTTTTCCACTTCCCATTCTTTTAACCCCCCGCTGAGGACAATCCTTGAAGGTAGATAAAAAGAACAACAAAAGATAATTAAATCTAAAAAAGGAGGGAAAAATCTCTGCTTTCTCACTCAAACAGTTGGGGATAGATTTCAGCACAGTAAGGGTTTGGCTAATTTATACAAAGGCCTGATGGGAGTCCTTCAACATTTACACTCTGCCTGGGACATGGATGGGTAAAGAGAAATGCCAACCCCCTCTAGTTGTTAGATCTTCCTATTTTTTACAGTTTTACCTTATCACACCCGCCAGCACAAATAAAACAAACTTTATTTGCATTTGTCCGATTGCAAGACCACCAAAAAGCCCGATTCATAATAACTTATGATAAGATTGTCAATTTGCGGCTCTGCTGTTATCACAGGGGTAAAGATTTCTCTGACGTGCCTCGTTGTTCCAACTCAAACCTGCATCCCATCAGTGACAAATCTAAAATTATAATACAGTAATGCTTCACATAGACCCAGCTATTTAGGCGTGAATTTAATATTCATTGCTTTTGCAGCTTGGTTGGTTTTAAGGTGCTATCACCCTTATCCACCCTCCTCCCAACCCCACCCACTCCCCAACATCGCTGCCATCTACACTCCTACATCCACCAAACAGAGGCGAATGGGAGTGACTGGGAAGGACGCGCGCACACACATCCAGCCGTCTCTTTGTCCCTCTCTCCTTCACTCATTTCCCCCATTCTCTTTCTCTGGCTGCCTCTCTCTGTCCCCCATCACTCTCCCTGTCCTTGTTTTTGATCTTCAAACGCTGGTAGGGATAATGACTACAAATCAGGGATGAAGGTGAGTGATCACAATGTGGCCCACCCATCCCAGCTGGCCTTTTTACTCCCCTCATATGATGCATCTTCCTGACTCTTTCTGAGAACCCGCTGAACTGCAGCATGAGGATTTCCTATGGAGTTCACAGGGGGCTGAATACAGTTGGATGGACTCAGTGTTTAAAGGCTCCCAAAGTGGACTCTCCACTATAGCAGCACAGAAACAACTTGTATAAACACAACTTAAATATCTATTACAAAATCATGTGGCTTTTGTAACACAGTTTATTTATGTTCAATAATATTATTTTACTCATTATTTTACGAAACAACACAATCCAGAAAAAGTCCCTAATTAAGTCATATTGTCAAAACAACTCATTTCAAAGTTTCATAGGGTAAAAGTACAAATCTTTGACTGATGGCCTGTTTTCAGATGAATAGTTGACCTACTTCCATGTTCAACTTTGAGAAAAGGTGTTTTAAATATAGTGGACAATCACAGCATAACTTCTTAAGTATATTAATGTTTTGCTCTAAAACTCTATCAAACATTGAAGTGTTTAAAATAGGCTGGAGTTGCTTCTAAGTCTATAAGTTTGTGCTTAGAAAAGTTAAAAATGCGCATTAATTCACATTTTTGTTTGTCCATTTTCTGGAAACACACAGTACATCTCAATAACTTAGCAACTGAATGCATGTAGATTATTATTATAGCAGATGGAATTGGAAATTTATAGAGTTAAATTCAAACAGAAGCTAATGACAAATCTGTCATATTCTTCCCTGCTGCAGTGACTGTGGACATCCGACCAGTCCAATCAAAAATGCAACGTCTTCAAGATTTCCTTTCTGTTTGGATGACAGATTAAAAAGTGTCCTCGCGTCAGGAGTCCTATCCTTTCACATCATAAGTTTCTAATGGGCAGTTTAGATGATTCATGCCAATCAAACATCTGTTCTGCATTCCCCTTGTCAAGAGGAGCACCTGTTGACCTCTGCCTGACCTCTGCCGGTAAGCAGCGTGGTGGGAGAGAGGGACTGTGGTTTCCTGTTTCAGGCAGGAGGACGGAAAAGACTGGGAAGAGGTAGTTTTATGACCACTGTTTACCTTGGTGGAGGCCTGCCTCTTTTCCCCTCTTTCTTTTTTCTCCCCTTAATGTGCCCGGCAAAAAAATGTTTCACTAGGGAGCAGGAGGTGAAATTTTTCTCATCCAAATGGATGGCAATTTCCCACCATTTAGCACCTGAAGGTAATTAGCTTGAAGAGATTGCGGAGTGAGAAACACGTTCATGGAACATTAACTCTCGTACATTCTCCAGTTGCAGGGAATTAATAGGAAAGATTAAAGTTTAAAGAGAGCAAATGCCATTACCGCACAAACCACCTCTCTGTGGCACCATCGTGGGCTAACTTTTCCCCCTCTTTATAATAAGTCTGTATTTCATGATGGCATCGGGGTCTGGATTACAATAGCAGGTAATAAGTGGTGGAAATGAGAGAGTTCTGCAGGTTTGTGACGCGGTTGGGGAAGAGACGACGAAGAGCCTCAGTAGCCTGCAGCTTCATTTTTCTCCCATAACAGTTTCCAGCCTGCTTTCTCTACCCTCGGATGTAAAACGCTAATGACCGACTCGAAAAATCCCCTTTCAGCCTCAAAATGTAAATACAAACAAAGTGATTATTATCTGAAATAAGATGTTTTCTTGATGCAGTTCTGTCAACAAATCTGTGCTTGGAAATATGTGTGTTCACGTCTGCAGAGTGAACGCACACGTGTGTGTTTGTTTGTTCTTCGTGAGGCAACAAAGTTGACCACAGTCAGTGTATTTTTAAGACAAGAACAACACCACACAATAAATCACGCCTTCAGGGTAAAGAGCTGAAAGAAATTAAATTGAGACATGGTGGAATTTATTGCCCAGCAAATCCGATTCTACTATCTGATTCGAAAAGTCCAGTCCTCCAAGCTCTCGAAAATCTATTTTCCACATTTTAATACCCAGGATAACAGTCCTCATAATTCATTCGAGTGTGTTAAGCACAGTTTTATTAGATCTGAAACAAATTTTGGTGGGGGATCCTATAGGCCATTAACCATGGAGTAATTTTATCCTTGTTTCCTTAATGATGCCATAATGGCAAGTGAATTTCTTAACTAAAGACCAAAGAACATTTTGAAGGTCAGCTTCATCTGCAGACTCCTTCATGCGCTTCTCTGAGAGATTGGAAAAGTCGGAGATTTTTGAAGAGTCATTAATAACGCTAAAGCTGAAGGCCTATTTGCGTTCTCGCTTTCTACCTTTTAATGTTACATTTTCTTCCTTGCTCTTCCTCTCCTTCTCCTCCACTCCCTCTGTTTTGCGGTTTCCCTCATGCAGAGAGAATGGAGTGCTGAGTGAGAAGAGAGGAATGGCAGCGCGGTGACATACAGATCCCAGATGTGGTGCCTCAATAATTTGAATTTTATGCCTTTGTTATCACTTTAATCATTTTCTTTATTCGTTTCTTTTCAGCGATCGGAGAAACAGTTGATAGGCCAAAATGCCATGGGAACAATTTTTATTTGGTGTGTGGTGCAAAGTCTAATTAGAATTAGAATTCTGCTGAGCCTTGAAATGGCTGGTACTTTATCCTGATCGCCTTAGATATTGTTCGAAGTCAGTCATTTGTCATAGTAGAGCATGCTGGGAAGGGTGCTGCTAATCAAAGCTCCATCTCCTCCACTCTTTTTTTTGCTGCCATTGCACCTCTGTCCAAATAAATGCTGTTGGGTAAGGATGAATGGAGTCTCGGCTCTGACACTGAATCCTACAGGAGCTCTGTGATGCAGCTCCCATGCCTTGTTAATCCGGACTACAATTTCCAAAGGGGGAAAAAAAGAGTCTGATATCAGTGTCTTTAGTGACAACTCAAGTTTCAAGTCATTTGATGAACTTCGTTGTGGAGAATCCCCAGAGAATGACTACAAATGATGAATGAAAGAGGAATTGTCAGATGGGTTTTGTACAGCAGTGAACTTTTAAGAACATTCTTCAGGACTGGTAGTGTCCATTGAACATCCTTGTTTATGTAACCGGGAGCTAAAGGACAGATCGTGTGTACTAATTGAAAAGAATCAGGTGTTTATGGCAATGTCTCTACAAAGTCACTGATCCTTCCGGTGGGTCCCCCCTGTAAAATGACACACCTCTGAGCATGGCCGCTCCACCCCCTGAAGATTAGCCACATAAATAAATTAGACCCGGGGACAAAGGAGCACTCGCTCCCATGAGAAACCGCGGTGGCGTTTTTTTTTGTCATTGTCTGTCAGGGACGGAGGCGTTTCCTCTCACAACCGCACAGGCGTTTTATCTCCCAGGTGAGCCGAGGGTCTTTTAAGAAATTGAAGCTGACAAGCGTTAACGTTTAGAAATGTACCAATAAATGGCTTTTATGCAGACATGTCCCAACGCGTCGGTGGCACACACCATCAGGGCCAGAGCCGCTGTTTAGGGGCGTCGGGCTGAGTGAAGCTGTCACAGTCACGGGAAACCCTCCCAAAAGAAAGCCCCTCTCAAGACCTCAAGCGTCTGTCAGTTCATCAGTAAAACCTCATAAAGTCGTAGAAACACATAAAGTAGGATCATCATTTTAGATTCATTTAAACATTTGATTAATAAATAGATTTGCAGCAGGTTTACACTTCAGTAGAGGGGGAAGTTCCCTTTGTTACCTGTTTTATGATAAAATGCTGCACTTGTTCATTGTTTTCGAAGAATTTTTCAACAATTATTATGCTGAAATTTAAGTTACGTGATAGCAGATAAAGTGATAAACCAATTGTAACGTTCACATGTTGTTCAGCTGCCAGCTAAACAAATGATTTCCGACTATGCACACGCATTAGTAGACGACTAGTGCCAACCTCCAAAAGATGTGATTTGTTCAGATCAGCTCTACATGAAGAACGTGCCTGGGAGCCACAGCCTCCCTCGGGCTCCTTTTCTTCCAAATGGTCAGAAATTACCTTTGGTGGGAAAAAGACCTAACGTGGCAAAATGTGCCTTTAATAGCCAGAGACGTTTTCTTTTTCTTCAACAAGTTTAATTGGAAAGAACTAGAATTCACTTTGAACGGGCAGAAAAAAATAAATCGGTGTGACAAGATGATCGATTACCTGTAACTCTACCTGACACAGAAATTAGGGTTTTTTAATGATGGGCTGCCTCCTTCTTGGACATGAAATTCAAATGCTCTCCCAAAGTCTACCTTCAGCCATCACTTGTCTCTCGCGCTTGTACGCTCCACACGCAGGCACTTTGTCTTTGTCACCGGGAGAAAGGACATTGTTATTACCGACATGCCTTTGTATTAACCAATTTCATTCCTCTACAAGTAACATCTCATTGGTTTTACCCATGCTGCTCGCTCACATTTATTCCCAGCTCACATGTAGAGGATTGTGTTTTTATGAATATTGTGAAGAAATGACTCTCGGATGTTTTCTTTTTTTATATTTAAATATCCTTAAAAGCAAATGTGTGACAAGGTAAACAACCAACTACAGAGCAGTGCCGGCTGTATGGAATCAGTGATTGGGTGCAGCCTTTTCCTTCCTATGTATTTAATATATTTTGACACTAAAATAACCATCCATGAAGGGGCACTCATTTACACTTCATAAAATCCACATATTTCTCATTTATGACCGTGAGATCTGCTTAATGTGACACTTTTCTTGATCAAATTATAAGATAAAGTGTACCGGAGGAGTTGTGAAGCTTACGGTCTCTGCGGGAGGGGTTGGTGGTGGTGGTGGTGCGGGGGGGTGGGGGGGTGAAGTGTTTGCAACTCGGCCGCCTGTGAGACTAGTGATGCAGCTCCCAGCCGGCTGTCCACATGGCTGGAGGTATTGATCCAGTTATCATTGCTAGATCATCACTATATAGACTCAGCGGCACAGAGAGCTGGGACACTGACTGAGCTGATGGTTGAGCTCGTCCACTGAGTGACTGCCCGCAGAGAAAATCTAGGTTGTTCGCACCGTGGTCTGGACAAATACCAGCAGCATCCCAGCCAGGGCCGCACCTGAGATTTTAGGGGCCCTAAGCGGAATATCAATTTTAGACCATCTCCAAAAGCTGTGAGATTATAAAACCCGGAATGTGTTTGTTATTATCAAACATGATTATGTGGGGTACCCAAAGAAGCTCCAAAATCTATTTTTGCTATACCCACTAATTTGTTTTTAACACCCAGAAGTTAACCTTTATTTTGGCATTTATTCATTTGGGTTATAACATATATTCTGGCATCCCCCAAATTTTAAATACCATCTCCTAAATTTCTGAACCCCAAAACGTTTTGTGTTTCTTCAGATTTGAGACATTTCTACAGATTTAATTCCAAATCAATGTTCAAAATCAGTCAGGTGGTTATGAATCACTAAAAAAGAAAATACACCCAGTGAGAGTTCCAGTTCTTCTTCGTTGGCGACTGAGGGGTCACAGAAGCAGCAGCTTAGACGCAATAAAATAAAAGTGCTGTTGTCTCGTCGACTAACTTCCCACTCAGGTGAAAAAAAAAACGTTTTAGAACATTGAAGCTACTTTATACTCGGAGGTGCGTCTGGCTCCAGCACCTTTAAAACCAAGCGTTTCCATTTTTATCTTTTATTCAAGTTCCCGAACAGCAACATTAGCGAGCTCTCTAACATGTAACGCACACGTCGACCGAACCCTCTCAGGATAAAGACAGAACACGCAATGAGAGGAGCAAATTGCCCAGGACAATGCGAGGTATGGCTCTGCGGGAGCGAGGGCTATAAAGCTCACCTCGGCGAGTTATATGCTAAAGCCGAGATATTTCATTTGCTTGATCACTTTGCCTCATCATAATCACTTTCACGCAGATTTATTGCGGCGTGGGTCACAGTGCGGTGGAGGTGCAGCGTTCTCCAGCTGTTTATGCCTCCTAAGAGCTTTCTGCTCGCCCGGCTCACATGGTCTTTGTCTTATTTAGGACGGCGAAAATGTGAAATATGACAGGCGATAGTGCCCTCATTTGTTCTGTAGATTGCCTCACACACACCTCCCCGCATGTCGGTGCCAGTCTCGGTCTACCTGCGACTCCTATACCCACCCCCGCCCCACGCACCGCTACCCCCACTGCTCCCCCCCCCCAACTCTCCCGAGTGCCGTGCGTTGTCCCCTCGGCCTCCGCAATGAGGAGGAGGTGGGCACAGGGCCGTGGAGCAGAGCCACCGCCGTCACTACCGGCATCGCCTCTGAAGGATAATGCTGTTTATTGCATTTGTCAGGCGAGCACTGCAATACTTTGTAAGTCTATTGCCCACTTACTGCCATGTACTTTAAGCTGGTACTGATGTGCCTCTTTTGTGTGGTTCTGCTTGTGTTATTTGGCAAATTGACTCATGGCTGAAGGTTGAAACCAGTTACATTCTCCCGCTCTTTGTCCCTTTCTGTCTCTGTTTCCCTCCGATCTTTCTTTCTTTCTTTCTTTCTTTCTTTCTTTCTTTCTTTCTTTCTTTCTATCTTTCTTTCATCTCAGCAAATATTCCCCCCCTCTCCTCTTACACACCACTTTCTCCCCCTTGTCATCCGAACAGCTAAATACTGATCGAGGTCTAATGATTCAAAATAAGTAATTCCATTAAAAAAAAAAAAAATTTAACCACAGGAGCCCCTGTGTATGAGCCCCAGAGTACCGTTATTGATGATGTCATTATTATGTATGGGATCTCTCAGTGAATAATAACCCATTATCTTTCATTTTTCCTGTTTTTTGTCACTGGATGTTGAAAAGGTTAGGCAATTTATTTTAATGTTAAAACTGTCAAGCACTTACACAGCCATGTCTTGGTTCCCAGTACATTCTGCACTTGGGGCCATGATTGGTTTTAAACTAGGCTACATCTCTGAACAAGCTATTCCCACAAATCTCAATGCAATTCTTTGGCCTGTTTTTTTCTTTTTTATTGAGCTGACTTCACGTCACACTGAGACAAAGTACTTCAGAGCCCTAATAGTGGGGCTTATTTTGAATAACTCGAATATGACCTGCGCTACATACAACACGAGTATTATGTTGTTTAAGTCTTCATATTTAATCCTGTGCTGTTACGAAAAATGGGGCAGTTTGATAATGACACACATAGAGTCCCACCCACAGACAAAGGAAGAGGGGGGGGAAAAAATCCTCTGAACGCTTCAGTGCATTTAAATTTATACAAACTCTTTCCTTGACAGTGATGAATGTTACACTGTATTCTACAATATGTTTAATGCATAGGTCTGTTAAGTTAAGTTTTCTATTCCAATGCTGTGCAGCAGTCACCTCTGTAGTGTGCGACGTTACCAGCCACACAACAAGAACACACCAGTCAATATCTGCATGGGTGTTTTCATCTTGTAGATTATGTATTTGTATGTATACGCCAAATGACAGATTACTGAGCTGATGGAGGATTCGCAAGATAAACTGTACACACGAGCTGTGGGGATAATTATGATGTAGCTGTTTCGTGATCATTCAAAGCGGATTTTATTTTACTTCTCAAGTTATCTATGTAAAAAATGCATGTTGTCCACCATAATTCAAGAGAATAAATATCCTATTTCAAAGATGCCCAACACTTTTAAGTTATGGCCTAGATGTAAATCTACAATTTTGACTATACTAGAGCTGCAGGATTGTAATTTTCAAAAGTACAATGTCAACAATTTGCTGTTTCAAGCATCATATATGAATATTTCCTGGATTTTGTTGCATATCATTGTAAACTAAACATCTTTGGGTTTTGGAGCCAGACAAAGAAAGCAATCTGAAGATGTTACCTTCAGCTCTGGGAACTTGTCAGAGGCACTTTCCTTCACTTTATACACTGTTTGATTCATCCATTAATGAATTAAGTATCTGGAAAGTTAGTACATTATAAAGATGATTATTAGTTGTTCTATTAATATAACTTCTTGATAACTTTTACAGATTTGTTGAGTGTTACCTTGGAAACAGCTATTCTTCCTGGGGTCCGTATTGGGAACAAAAACAAAACATTATATACCAAACAAATGTTAACACATGCAGTGGTGGAAAGTAAATGGATTACTCATTTACTATAGTTAAAGATTCTGAAGTACTTTTACTGAAGTATTTCAGTTTTAAACTACTTCTTTACCATTACATTTCAGATTGCATGTATTGTATGTAAACTTGTCAATGGTTTTGTATTGTTATATATTGAGATTTTACATTAAATGGATTTGATTTATAAAATATCATGTATTACTATAGGTTAACTACCCAACACTATGTCATTTTAACTTGACAAATGAATATGCAGTTTACAATTAATATTTTTACTTTTGATTCCCCTAAGCTGATAAAACTACTTTTACTTCAGTAATACTGTGAACGGAAAATTTTCTCTTGGCATAATTTTAATCTTCTTACTTGTTATTTATACGCAATACTCTTATCACTGATAGTGTGAGTAACTAATACCACCCAACATTATAAAATAATAACAAAACCATAAAACTAAAAGGAAATATATGATACACAAAATGATGTGACTGTCCAGTTAAATAACGATTATCTTTCTTATTTATTTTACAGGCTCATTTTCAAGAATAACCTTTTTAGGTCCTTTTTCAAACACTTTTTACTGGACTCTTGAGTTTATAGCGTCAGGCAGACTAATCCAAAAAGGCTGTAAAGAGTTTCTTTTTTTTATTGCATTGGTCTTTCGAGATAGTGTGAGGCATCCCAATATTCTGACCTGCCTCTGATAACTGTGATAATTACACGGCTTTATCACCATGTTGCATTTCTGTACGTCGAAGCAAAACGTCAGAGCTGAACTGGCAGTTTAACGCGGAGACGGCGCCGCGCGGGTTTACATGAGCGATAACGCGACGCTTTTAATGTACAGCGAACAAATTGCGGAAACATCTCTGACAGTTCATCTGCATCACAGCCGCAACACGGCAAAACTGAAACGCAGTTGTTGTAACACATTGTTGGTGTGTTTGCTCAGGTACCATGCATGCACCATCAGCAATGAATGTTTGTATAGAAGAGAGAGAGAGAGAGAGAGGGTGAGGGAGAGAGAGGGCGAGGGAGTTATCTGTTCACACAATACATACTCACTCAGGCAAGGCTTATAGATTCAGGGAAATGGATTCCATGTCAGGATATCACACTTACCGAACCTTTAGAGGGTGGCACCTTGGAATCAGGCCTGACTTCACGTTGACACAAATACGCCGTGGCCCATGTGAAATAACCTCGACAGACAGTGTTTTACCCATGACCCGTGACGGCAAAAGAGTATAGCAGAGGTCAATTAATTAGATCCTGCGTAATAAAAATCAGCTGGATGAGGGAGCCGTGTGCAACATGTCTGCAAGTCCGAGTTTAACAACCAGGTTTTTTACGGCCTCGATACTGATCCAATATAACTCCACATTGGCAGTGTAAATACAATTAAGTGTAGATGTGCAATTAAGTAAAACCTTTAAAAGTGTTGTGATTCGCCTGTTGCGAAATGACCGGGGATATACTGCTGTGTACCAAGTTTCCGTGATGTCAAACCTGAAGGTGACAGCGATAATTAACGTTTTACAAGATTACACAGATGTGATTTATCGCGCTTTGGAACGAGCGAGCTATCGTAAACGCAAGAGGGCGAGTGCGGAGTGACCTCCTGATGAGCGGATGGAGCGGGCGACAGCAGCAGACAAAAGCCTGATTTCTATTATTCCGGGGCGTCCCCTCGCAGTAATTTGCAGAGGCACGACTTTAAATTGCACCTCAGTACCGACGTTTAAGAGCTCACACATCGAGATACAGTGCTGCTCTGCGCTGTAATGTAATTCGAACACAGTGATCTGAGTGCAAACGGGAGGATGTACTCGCGACTCTCTCCCCCACAGGTTTACCTGCTCGGTTTAATACAGGTGACCGTGAAAAGTAATTCGCGCAGAATCTTTTTAATGAGTGTGTTGGGGGACAATAGCTACACACAAGAGTTCGATACGAAAAACGGATTCCTGTGAATTAACCTCTCGAAATAAAATCTGAGGTGGTGGAGTTGGTTCTTTTCTCAGGTCGCTAAGGGTAAAAATCTTTTGTGCTGAACACTACAGACCACTTTTAGGTCTGTTTGCGGCAAAGGACGGGAATCGAGAAGCAGTTACACATTGTGCGAAACATCAGAATCATATGCTGCAGAGATTTTTTCTGAGCGTTGCACATACGCAGAAAAAGTACATCAAACTTTGCCTGAGCTGCTGGTAACTTGAGTCTAGAGGGAGTCAAGGTGGAGAGGACGAAATTTCACGAAGGAATACGATAACAGAGGTGGTCATTTTTACGGACAAGCACATTAATGGAAAACAAGGACGCAAGAGCCACAACACAAATCCCCTAAAACGTGATAAATTCAACATATTCTCTGACGTCCCCACGTGCATTACTCCGATAGCGATGCCACAACACACTGTTGAAGCGGCATTATAGTCCTTCTTTAGTTTTATGAGCCGTACACAAATGCAAGGTGATATAAGGGCTGCTGAACCCTTCAGACTAGAGTAAAGAGTGTAATATGTAAACAAAGCTGATTTACAGTGCATCCCCCTGTCCCGACCTAAGAGCACAAGTCTTGCTCCCCGCTGAATTGGCGGCGCTGCTTTAGTGACAGTACGAGCTCTGATGAATTTTACCCCTCACCAGTTTTTATGGCAACTTCTCAACTTCTGACTGCGTACGGTTTAGCTGCAAAAAAGATGCCTTTTGCGTCGACCCCCCCTCCCCGACCAGGAAAAAGCACCTCTGTTGTCAGAGATCAAGCATATCCTCAGACTCTTGATATGCCATCTGTATCCTCACCCCTCCTTGAGATTAAGTAAGGTGGGGTAACCAAGCCGCAAAAGGTTTTTAACATCTGCGCTGGGCTGCTGTAAGTGATACTGAGGAGTTATAATTAAAGGTTCCGACTGAGGGAACAGTGTTTAATGTGGAGCACCCCTCTGCTATCCATCTGAAGTAATGGGGTGCAATACAAGCACCCGACTGCCACTCCCCAGGCCCCGTCTCACTCTCTCATCTTTACCCCACCTCTGATGGATAGGGAGGACCCGGGGCCAACTCCACAACGACTTGGACTGATAGATCTCTCTCCCTCTCGCTTTTGGCTTTCTTCTCATTTAGCCGGCTATTGTGCGGCGCTTGCTGTAACGTGAATGATAGCTGGAGCGGTGACTGATTCCAGATTGGACCGTGCCTTAATTGAGAGAACGCGTAAACGTGATGAGGACGATCTTCAAGAGTCCAAATGACAAATATCGCAGGAGGCGCGTTTGAGCAGTTTGACCTTTTCCAATGATAGCGGGAGAAAAATAAACGTCATAATGCCGGATAAATCAAGCGCGGAGCATTTGCATTAACATAAAGATGTGCTCTTAGGTTTGATGGAGCCTGCGGATGAAGTCTGTGATAAACACGAGCTCCTTATATGAACATAATGCACTCCAATGATGCACATATAAACCTGCATGCAAACATAATGGGCTGATGTGTGATTACAATGAAGCCTATGCCGGCATCACAGCAGTCGGGATTTGTTTGAAGTATTTTCAGCTCGTACACGGATATATTGTGTAATACAAGCGAGTATTGAGCTGCAGCTGAAGACGTTTTACTCTGTTTCTGGTCTTATTTCTCCTGCACACCGAGAGCAGGTTCGCTTGCCTCAAACCCTGTCCCTCGTTTTTCATGTCTGTGCCAGAAAATCAGTTGTGACAGGTGAATTCTGACAGTACAGAAAATCTAGCCTCGGTCATTAGAGTTAATATTATGTTTCTTTGGCAATCCCTCATCATTTTTGGGCCTCATTGACTATTTTTCTTTATAAGATATTAAGTATTCAAACCTCATTTACATCCTTATTTTTCAATTTGCTGCCGCAGTAGTTTAATTTATTCCATATAATTTCTTTTTCTGAGAGGGACATTAATCATTGCCTGTTCCTTTTAGTGCCTCTGGGAATTTTTTTTTTTTTCAAATCAATAAAATAAAGGCTCTTCCTTAGCTGAATATGATAAAACATTTTGCCAAGGGATATCAGTGTCCTAGCCAGCCGGCATCCTCCTTCTTGTTTTATTCATTTTTATATTCTGGGCTTGTTTATTTATCTCTTTGCCTAATGCATGTGCTTGTCATATACGCACCTACAGTACACAGAGGGAGAGGTCGGGCCATTCAGCAAAAAAAATAAAAAAGAAAGGGGGGGAAAAAGGGGGTGAAAGTGCAGCCAGTCGTTTTATCATTCCCAGCGAGTGGCCTTCCCCTTGATCATCTTCATAAGACGCCATGTGATTTCTTTTTTTTTTTTTTCCTTTTCTTTTTTAATAGCTGATGTGGGATAGTCAAGTGTGAAGAAGGGGAGGTTGTTATAGAAATTTAACTATCCTTTACAAATTGATTCACACTTCACCAGCGCACAAGGTCCAGTAAGTAAATTACCAGGAGGACACAATCTTAATTCTCTGCCTCTGTGGCATTACAGCTCTGTCCAGAGATGATCACAGCATTAGTGGATGTAGACTCAAGATACTTCTCGGGGATACAGAGAAATTGAACCTGTGAGAGGGGAAACTGAACACGTGTTTCACCATTACAACACATTTAGTCTCTTAGAGGAGAATGATGTCTCATCCGTGACATTTCACTGCCACTCAACAAAGAACTTCAGGGAACAAGTTGATCGGTCATAAACAAACTCCAAAGTTTCCAAAGCGAGCGGCTAAATGAATGGTGGGGTCTTACTTTAAATGGTTGTCCCCCCTGCCCCCCCCCCTCAAAGCCAAACTGCTCATTACTACGGGGCGTTAATCTATATTAAATCATTATAAAAATGGTAGTCCAAAAGAGTTCAAGTCAGCATTTTCCAAACATCCACTCCTAATGACATCATTCTTCTGCTGTCATTAAGGATATTAAAAATTCATTAAGACAAAAAGTACTGCTGAGTGGTAACAAATCAGTGAGCATCTCCCCTTCAAGACTCAAGAGGGAAAAGTGTGGCGGAGTTTGGGGTGTATTTTCAAATGGCCTCACGTGGTGCAGCTTTAGTTCAACCCAGGTCTTTGACCGGGACCATAAGTCCACTTGTTAAAGCAAAAAACAATACATTCTTAAATATTTACAATAATGTCTGAATTTCATAGTGTGAAGCACAAAAAAATGTCTCTGGCACTGCTCACATAATAATTGACAGCTTTTCTTTAAAAGATCTGTGCAGAGCCTGGCTGCATCCGACTGTAAATACCAAATGTTGCCACATATTCCTGAAAGCTGATTTTTTAAATAGTCTTAAACTGTTGTATTATGCAGTAAATTAAAAGTGAAACAAATAAAAACAACTGAAAAAGAATGCTTTACGATCCATGAGGCTCAATTGTCTGCTAACACTTAAATGTCATGATAGGATATACAATTTTTCTACTTTTTTTCAAAAACAATAACAAACATTGCCATCTTTAAAGAAATGTGGTGTCCTGAGCTACAGCGGTGCCGGGATTGCTCACATTCTTCTCTGCTTTGCAGTGTTTTATAAGCTAATACCTGCCCATAATGTGTTTGTACTTTACATCTCGCAGTACTTAACATTTGCACTCCATTTTGTCGGTCAGGGCCCAGTGAGTATGTACAACAATTTCATTTATGCTATAGGGTTCTCTTAGCATTTTAATGGTTTCAACTGAATACACATCTCGTTGGAAATATACTGTATACACAGTACGCTGCATTTTATCGATGTAAGCCTATGTTCAGTGCCACCACGGCCCATTGCTCTATCAAGTTTGCTATCAAGATGCTGAAGCCTCGGTGCCTCCAGTAGCCTGTCCAATTCATCTGAGTAAAACAAGTGAAGTCCTCAACCCCCCCCAGTATCTCAGCCAGCACATTACACTCAACCTGAGTCCTGCTGGTTTCTACAGTGAATACTCTCCAGTGCACAATGCAGCAGCTTTGCATGAAGGTGCAGAAAACAATTAATTGGATTTAAGATGTGGGTTTGAGTCAGATTTTCCTTTTTTTTTTAGCAACATTTCCGATGTGCATGACCTATTAATGTTAGTGTCATGTTCCAGGATGTATGTGAGTACTGCCTTTCTATGTATGAACACAAAATAAGTGAAATGTAAAAAATACCTCAACTGTACATCTAGTTTTACTATATTGAATTAGCTGCAACCTCACAGACTCATGTAGTATTTAAGTGTTTTATTCCTTTTTTTCTCATATTTTAGTAGCTCTAGGGCTGCAATGATTATTCAGTTGATTATTTTTTCAATTAATGGATTAACCATTCTGGGTATAAAATGTACGAATATACTCTATAGACCCAGACTCAAAGGTGACATCAATAGTTTAGATTTCAAAGATTTTCAGTTTGCTATAATATAAAAAGAAGAACAGCAGCAGATCCTCCACATTTGAGGACCTGGGACCACTAAGTGTTTGGCTTCTTTGCTTTAAAAAAACAAACAATTAACTCTACTCAAATATTTGACTAGTTGTCACAGGTCGAATTAAATCCACCTCTAAATCATCCAGTCAAACTTGATGGCATTGTGCCTACAGGTGGCGCTGCAGAAACATGACTCTCATGAGATTTTACTATCTTTTCTTGTACAAAGCCCCGATACTCCCGGACAGGATTTAGATATTCATTTTTTAATATCATGGGCACAATTAGTCTTTCAGCATGATTTTCTATCACTATACGAGCATTTAGTGCAGGTTTACATCATACATTTCAAACAAATGTCGATTGTAATGCAAAGAAGACACTGCAGTCCAATACTGTGATGTGTTCTGCTGTTGGTTATTTTATTTGGCTAATTTTATTAACCTGCCACAGTGGGTATTCATCCAAAACTAACTACTGGAATCATGAAATGCATTACGTCAAGTGAGACCTGCACACAAGCTGTTGTCAATAATAATTGTGAAAATAAAAAAATGTGAAAATCTGAATGCAGGATGACAAGAACTGGAAACACTGGGGGAAAAAATGTCCAAGAAAAACTGAGGAGAATTGTGTTATGTTATTCCCCCCACCTCCCTCATACTGATCCACATTAGTTTAGGCCCTATGACATGGAAAGGGGAGTGGTAATGGCAGGATGAGATGGCGCAGGCCTGCCTTGCTCAGTGGGACACACATGGACAGTGGAGAAGGCGGCGGCTGGGCACAGGAGTAATAACGCTGATGAGATCTTAGCAGGGCGATCTGATTCCGGCGTGAATTAGAGTTAAAGAGAGCTCCCTGCCGAGCTCATACTTAGGACAATCTCCTTCGCTACCAGACATTCATTGTTAATATGACATTCCCCGTGATCCTGGCTAATAACAATCTCAGAGGGTGGGGGCCTATGATGACTGTAAGAGGACACAAAAACACAGGCATTCTGCGTTTTGCTTAATGTTTATCTCTCGGGAATTGCACAGTGGCACGGCGCACAGTGGCACAGACCGTTTTAATTTTCTTTCTGGTCTGTTGACACTCAGAGGAAGAGCAAAGAAATCAGAAGAATCTGGCGGGGGAGGCTAATGCTTCGAGACCATTATATTCTGTGTGGAAGTCAGCGAATAAACAAATCATCGATCATACACTGAACATCAGGGGGGCTGAGAGCTACTGTTGTCTTGAATCTGACACAACTATGTGTGCATGCAGGAGATAGACAGTGACCGCCTCTTGATGTACCTCCTCACTATTCTGGCGAACTCTAATTGAGGCCTTAGACCTTTGGGATACTTCCAAGATTTTCTCCATTTCTTATTCTCTTCGCAAATTAAGTAAATATACTATTGAACCACATTATCTGTTTTTGCTCGGCTCCCATTACTCACACAGAACAATCTGTAATGATAGTCTATCATCAACGTGGTGGGTCGTGTTGCACCATTGATTATAATCCTCCTAACAGCTTTTATGTTTATGAGAAATCACCCTAAGAGCAGTCTGCATCTCCCCCTCACCCCCATATATGCTTCATGCAATTATACATTTTGCTCCAATTGCAGATAAAAATGTATTATTGATCAAGGTGTGCCTACACACACAGAGACAGACCTGCGTGGCCATCTCCTCAGCCTTCTCTATCGTCTGAAGTGGGACAAACAATACGGCAGAGCTGAAAATCCATCAGAGTTGACAGGTCCATTACACCCCAACATCAAACTGCTCTTAGTGGCCTGAACCCTTTTGTCCACTATGTACCACTTGAGGTATTACAAGCAACTTGAAATATTACTGGAGCGAGCACAGAAGTTTTAATTTCTGATCCCAATTCTGTTTGTTATTGGGCCAACTCCAAATACTCAGATTCTTGTTGTTCTGGGTTTGTACCCTCATGGTTGAATGCACTTATTGTAAGTCGCTTTGGATAAAAGCGTCAGCTAAATGAAATGTAATGTAATGTAATGTAAAAATAATACCCAGGATGCAACACAGGAGACCACCGCCAATGACCAACCAGGTCTAAATTCACTAGATCGAGATCTTTATTTGGATTTGCACCAATTTGCACACACTCATAAATATCAGTTCCCTAAACATGCAGATTTTTTTTATCAATTCATGAATTACTCTATGAGAAATAAAGAGAAATGCACAATTATAAATATGGGATTCACCACTTGAACCAAAATTTAACATGTTCTTCTGTGATCCAGTTTCATGGACATCGGTTGTGTAGCTTTTGTGTCATCCTGCCAACTAACTAACAAACGCTGAGGAAAACACAACCTCCTTGGCCGAGGTAATAGCTACAATGGATTAAAAGTAGGAGCAACTTTTTTTTTTATTATTTATTCAGGATGTAATAATGAGTGGTATTAAAAACACTTGGTTGCACATACTGTTTAAGTGCTGAATTTGAATTTACAATGAGGAATACCCATGACATTCATTATGAGAGACTGTTTGTTATTGTTGCATAAGGGAGCGAGCCACTAAATCAGCTCCCACAGGACGACTGCTTCACCAGGTCGCACGCGGCTCCGCTTACCCTTTGATACGTCTGGCTGTAAATTCTGAGCGCTGCTCATCTGTTCGTGGTGAGACAGTCTGCTTAAATACAGGATTGGACATTTAAATGATTTCACTTGTGACAGGCCTGCTGTGACAGAATAACAGATTCTGCCGAACAAATAGGCCGTGGAGGCTGCCGGGGTCCCAGGAGTCAGCCCCGAGCCCTCGGGCTCTGTTTTGTAAAGGACTTGTTTCAGTATGGCAGCACTTCTGGAAACATATTGGTCTTGTTACATTGAATGAAATGCTAATTCTCACAGACTGTCTAGATCGCGGGTCTTTGTGTGTGCACGCTCATGTGTGCATGTGGTCACACACGTTGCACATGTGCATAAGGAAGGGAAGAATTCACAGAATTTGCTCAGTGACAAAAAAAAGAAATCACAATCCACCACAAATTAAAGAAGTAGAAAAGATCAGTTACAATTCAAGATTTATTTAATTTGGTATTGTGACGATTTCGGCCATTGTAGGAACATTTAAAGCAATAAATAATTAAGATTTCTTTGTCTGAACTCATTCATTCGTTCCACGCTGGCCTTGGATTAAAATTACTCATGCCTTATTTTAACAGTGTGAGTAGTTCTGCTTGTCCTTTGACAGCCTGCATAGGTGGGAGTCCCTGAAGGTATTATAAGTTTATGAAGGCATGATGAGGGGTAGGGCCAGCCAGCATCTGCTTAAAAAAAGCCAACCCAAGCTCTTTCTGAACTTACCTTTCTTTGTGTGGGGAATTGGACAAAAGCCATAGTTCCCTCTGGTCTGTCAAAGCTATTCTATAATCAACCAACCGTGGCCCTCCCCTTAAAGAATAGGAAGACATTATTCAGCTTCCTCCCTCTGATCTTGGGGCCACAACAAACCATATAAGCCATGGCTGACTGGTTAAAGCAAAAAAAAAAGAAAAAAGAGGAACACAATGTCCTCCTGTCAGCGACTGCAGATACAGAGGCCTATGAGCCAGGCACCATGTGACCCTTCGACCACCGACCTCGACCATGGTGGGCCGCACCACAGAGCACCGCCACACAGAGAGGGGCCTTGAACCTAAACGCTCCCTGCTTTTCTCCGGGGTCATATGTCAAGAAGACAAGGGTCTAGTTATTTCAAACTGGAGCTGCGAGTTTCAGATGTTTCTTAATCAAAGTTATTACCACATATTTAAAAGTCTAGTGAATGAACTGAGCAAGTAAATGTCATGGACACACTGAGTGGTGAGAGGCATTCAGCCGTCCTGCCTGCCAGTTGTCATTTAGGGAAGAATTTGTACTGCGAGAAGCCTGCAAAGGTAAAATGAAGGGCTTATTTTGTATGTGTGATCGGCACCAGAACACTAGGAGCCGCGCTTAAGCTCATTTCCACGACTGACTGCAATGTAGAGACTTAACACTCAGCCAGAACATTTACTGGCTGGATGGTCTCAGTTTGCCAAACTGCATAAGGGGGATTTTAAATTAAAGAGGAGGCAGAGTCTCAAACACTGCTATTCTCACGAGGAAAGCCATGTTGGAAAAGAGCAAATGGATGTGAATTCCGTAATATTTTCACTTAGCAGTAGATAATCCAGCGCAGGCGCATTGTAAACACCACACTTAAAAAGGACATTGAAAGCTTGAAGCTATTTTTATTTCCTCTTTTGTTTTAAACAAAGCTCAAGAGTCAAAAATCGAGATTTTTACACAAAAAATTCCATCCAGGAAGTTTTGACAAGAAATATGAGTGTTAATTACAAGCAGCAATACTTGCTCATAAACGGTGTCATATTGTGGCACATATATCGTTTTCAAGTACTACTACACAAAAACCCAATTTTTGTCGTTCTCACAAGCCGAACTGACGCCTCTTCAAAAACTGTTATTATTCCACAGAGCGACGTCGATTTTATAAGTGCACTGCCAATGATTATGGTGTGAGGCACTGAATGTTAAATAGGTAAAGAGCCCCGTGGCAGAGGCATTGGCCCCCTGTTACCACTTAGCCCTATTTGGCTGGCCTCACTCACACTCATAATTAAGACCCCCGACTGTGAATATAAATGGCCCCTCAATCAATAGTGATAGAGAGAAATAAAGAGAGAGAGACGTGAAGACCATGGGCATATCTCAGGGGCAAACATGATAGCATTATGAAAGGAGCAGCTTGAAAGCGGCTTTTACTCTGACAAGGGAGCTAACGTTGTAATTGTCCCTCAGGGGACCAGAAGCTCTTGTTATTAGAAAACAATTTCTCCCTCTAGGCCACCTCTTCTTCAGCCTGAGGGCACACTGGTTCCACGTTTCACTCCTCCGCCCTGTTATCCCGCCACAGTCTCACATACCATGAATAAATGATGCTTGAAGTTAAAAAGTTGAGTGATAAAAAAGTGATTCTCAGCTCTAATGGGAAAATAAAAGACGATTTTTTTATATTTTTCCCCAGATCAGAGCTATAAGTAATAATCAATAGATCAGGATTCGCAAAGATGTGTGTAAACATGAGCTAAATTGTGACTCCATAAGATTATGTAGCACTAGAGGGTTGAAGTCTAATGTGAATTAAACAGCATGGTTGAGGAATGAGAGTATATTTGTACTGCCTTCTATGTTGGTCTGTTTCTGGCATCCTTTGTTTTTGTCATATTTGTATGTAATTGACACTGTACTGTGCTAAACATACTGTACATCATCTCACAGATTTACCTCATTCCCTGGCTAATTTCAAAGGTTTATTTCCTGAAATGAATCCCCTTTGTCAAGTCCATTGATCCTTGCAAATCTAGAGCAATATCACTGTTTGTATAATAAATTGACCTGTAATGTAGATTAAGTTAAGGGGGAGAAAGAATGAAGGGGGGGAAAAAAAGTGGAAGAAAAATGCCCATTAACATTTTGCCTTGTGAGTTTGTGTGGTTAATTTAAAACATTTAAGGCTGGAAATGAGCTTCTCCATCAAATGTCCCACTTCCATTTACATTTCTTGCATACAAGTCAATTTGTGGCTGCCCCACACCATAAATCATTGCCACGGGAATGCTGTGTCGGTACCTCTAGACATTACCCTGGCGCATGGTACTTAAAAAAAGCAATTTAGAACTCCATTTGCTCAAAAAACAGTCTGCTTTCAGCAGACTCACACTTCTCCCTGCAAAATGAAGATTAAACAGCATTGTCTAAAAGAGTTTTATTGTGTATGAATGTCTTGCAATTGTTCTAGTTGTATTGTTTTTTTTACATGATGTATGTGTGTGTAAATGAGTTGAATAAACAGATATTATTGCATTATTACTGCACTTGGAAGCTTTTTCTTGCAAAATTCAATTCATCTTATGACAGGACAAATCGAATTAAATTAAATTTACATTCATGGTTTGTACATTGTTATTATGGTTTTTGGTATCATGCTCATCCTCTGTGTTAGTGACCACACTCCTCTGTGTGAGTGCAGCATCCTGGCAGTGAGAAAGTAGAAATAAACCCACAGGTCTGTTTACTCTGCTTCCATTCACCATCAATAATGGGCTGATAAAAGAGATGCTATCTGACCAACCAGAAAGCAGTGGTCAGTAAAATAGGTACAATATTGTGTCACGTATCTGGAAATAATTGATGACCCCCTTCACAGGGATCTCAAACGGGGCACTGGGAAATCATTTTCAATCTATGGCTTAGCAGATGAAACAAATGCTCCCGGCTTGCTTTGTCAATTCTCACTCCTTAGGGTCAAACAAACAGCTTTTCCAGGGCCAGCTCAAAGGCTAGTGTACAGGCAGCCAAGCTGAAAATGTCCCTTGTCTTCCACAAAATGATACAACGGAGCATTTCATATACCAACAGTTTGTTATTTGTCATTGACAAAGTTATAATAAGAGGGGCCTTCATATTCATTGACCAGGTGACCCTTAAATTCCCAGTGCCTCCAGCTCCATCCACACATGTCTCCACTGTGCTCCGATTAATGTCCTGTCCGACTGTTTGAGAGACGAAGGAGGAAGAATTGGAAAAAGAGGAAAAAGAAACACAAGCAGCCAAACAGAAGAGTAGGTTTGTGGTTAAAGAAAACGACATATGACACGCTTGAATACACATGTTTTTGTATGGCATGTATTGTATGGTGCATTATTACATCAATGAATTGCTTAGTAATAGACAATTAATTAGTTTATTGACAGAAAAAATAATCAGCAACTGCTCTGATATTTCAACTAATTAATTATCAAAATAAAACTTAACATTTAACAGCTTCACTAGCTTCTTGTTTGTTGCTAATTGTAAATGTGCTCTTAGTCTAATAACAATAACAAACTGAACATCTCAGAGTGAAATACATTTTGAAGATGGAATTCTGAGCAATGAAAAACTGTTTTTCTTACATTTTCTTCAACCGAATGACTAATTAAGAGAAAAAATAGTCAGATGAATGAATTGGTGATAAATAATAATCATTAGTCACACAGTGTATATGCTGAAAAAGCAGCCGAAATATAACAGTTGTCTGGTGAGGCCCAGTTAGTGCTTTAATGGTGTGATTTTGTCTTTAGCTTGTGTTAGTGCAGTTGTTATCTACTCAGCAACTCCTTTCGCTGATTAGATTAGCTTCAGTGCTGCCAGGGGCCAAACAATGGAAGCTAAGGAGGAAATATTCACACAGCCCACACAAAGGACGCAGCTCCAGTAATGCTCTGTTGCTGTGCCAATAGCTAATGAATCAATAAATTAAAATATTTACAATTATTTGTAGATGGGAGTTGCTGTAATTATTTGTTGATGGAGTGTGTCTAAGCACACAAATCAAAAATGATGTTTTAAATTAATCGGAATAGATGAGGAGTTGACACGTTGCTCCGTTTTTTATTTTTACATATATATCAATGTGAAATTCATGACGGCCTTAATTGACTGACATATTGAATTTCAACCTCGGAGCTCAAATTCGCGCGACAGGAAGTGAGTCATCACACGATGCTTCAAAACAAAGTGAAGGGGTGAAGATTATAAATCCATCTGAAGCAGGAGCATTACGCTGTTGACTGTGCACACCCCCCCGTTTTCAACTACAAGCCCTAGAAAATACCTCGAACAAACTTTTCTAAAAACATCCCGCTGTGGTGCAGCATTCCTCCTCCACTGCTATGGGAACGTTTTCCATTTCTTCAGCTGGCTTGTCCCTGGCCGTGGGGATCGACCCGCCACGCGCATGGGAGCCCCACATCTTACACACTTCTGTGTCCACAGGCCTCCTGCTCGCCTCGGCGAAACCAACAGTTTATTCTCCACCAGCAGGGCCGGGAGCATGCTCTGGAGGGGGGCGCATTGTACGGCATTACCAAGACAATGGGGCCATATGGGGAACAGAAGGATCTCCCGCTCGGCCTTTTCAGCGCACAACAAACGGCGCAGCATATTATGCGTGGCAGCGGTCACTTTGAGGTTACAGTTTTTAGCATAACAACTGATAAAAAGGGGAAAGTAATTTTATTCCCATTTAGGGCTATTATAAGCACGACGTAAGGGTGGGAGATTTATGGGTTTTGGACAATACCTTTCTTGGACAACACACTGACGAAGGCTGGGGGAGAGATAATGGTACCACATCAAATCAACATCATGTCAAAGGCGGCTGCTCCGTTGATTTGTGAGTGTTGACTCCAGGGCCACATGATGTCTGATTATTCCTCTGTCCGCGCTTCTTTAAAAGCACATCTGACACACAATAGAAACCTGAAAGAATTTCCCAAGTTAAAAAAAAACAAAACACACACACACTTATATACGTCGATTTATCTTGTTGACAAATCCGAGAGACACAAATGTGAGCGTGTGCAAACAAACGAGGCGGCCGTGACGTCACATGCAGGGCGCTGCGGAATGATGCAATTATAAATGTCTGAACATCTTGTGTGTTGATTGGAGCATCACAGATCTTGTGATGGTAGACTGCAGATCCAATCCATTCTAGGTGTATGGCGTCTTCACACACAGTCAGCAAAGCAGCAAAAATCATATGGTGAGGTGTTGCTTGATCTACGACAAGTGTATCAATGCCAAGAGACTCGTTGTTTTTTTCTGAGAGGATGCTTTAAATATCCTCCTGACTGAACGGCTGGATTCTCCTGAGAGTGTGCGACAAACTTTAATGAATTCAGCGGAACACATTTATTCAAAAGAACGCGTGTGCTTGTGTTTTAATTTTTGAAAAATAATTTAAAAGTTGCACAAGATATGCACTTGAAATTATTATTGGTACCTGTGGTGTCAATAATTATGGGCCTACCTGCATGTAATGAATTGACTATCCTCATAATCTGGCTCATAATGGCTTTAGGACACCAAAGGGTCCTCTAAAGAAGATGAGAGCCTATTGATCCACAAGATAAATGCTCTTTAGGATGTTAATAGTCTAATTTGCTTTAATGATTTCTCCTCGCACTTCCCCCGTCAAGGACGGGATAATATACACTTAAAAAGGCATTCCAAGCAGAAGCACAGCAACTGGACGTTTCCTGCATAAAAATGTAGGGCATTTGAGTCGAATGTTTGAAATTGATGATCAACCCCGCCATTAGTTTGTCTTTATTTGCTTCCTTCCGAGGTAATTATCATGGATTAATGCTCTTCTGGAGTGTCGTGCGAAATAACATTAGCGGTATCCATTTCCAGAATCACCTGCCCAGGCCTAATAAGCAGAATAATAATACCTTCAGTTTTTTTCCCTTGATGTGGCACTAAAGCACACATTGAACACATGGTCGGTGGGATGGATGCTTGATGCATTATTTAATTAACTAGCTGTCAATTATCAAAACGCAAATTATCCTAAAGATGCGAGTGACGTGTATTGCAAATGTTAATTATTTGTAGGGATTGCACATCTCGTTAGAATTAACAGCTCTTTCTTTTTTCCCATTTTAAATAATAGGGCATTTCTTTTTTTATTTCGGCATATCCTGGTTACATCTGTTTGTAAATCATCATCGCTCCACGCTATAAGTGACATTTTAGGATTTTAGCCCACCGCCACAGCAGATTTTAATCTCAGACAAAGGCAGTGTAGTATGACACACCAGAGACAAGATGAGCTATTGCTTTAGCAGTTTCAGGCATAAATGACATTGACTTCTGGGAGATGGAACTCTTTAACATGCTCTGCACCAACTGAGTCACATCTGCCGTTGACAAACAGCTAAGGAGTAACCTGAGTCTATGTTCTCTTTACTGGCAATTTTTACATTTTATCATTGAAGTCAATGAGCCAATCTGCAATTTACGCCGTGGAGAGTGGGATGAGTGTATTCAGAACCCGGTCACACACCCAATCTCCTACTAAAGAGCAGCGATAATGTAATAATGCCTCACTGATGTGCCAGGCAGTAATGGTGCTGAACATCTCCCATTCATCCAACACTACCTGATCATTGCTTTAACGGAATAATACATTACGGCTGGAAATAGCTGTAAACCTCCAACTTTATCTTGGGAATGTGCTCTCCTTTTTACCTCAGGAAACGTTCCTGTCCCTCGGTAATAAAAGGCAGAGCTATCAGGATGAAATGAAAAAGAGATTGAAAGCCTTCTGTCTCTGACACACAATGCACAGATACACAAAGTATGGCCCGCTTCTTATTCTGTAGCCTACAGGCTGTTTGTGTTATTATGAAAATAGGCATTATGATCTTACACTTTCTCCCGGGAGAAAATGAAACACCAGAGATGTCCCCTCTTTCCCCCCCTTGTGCCTGTAAAGCAGTTCTGATTGACCGCTATTTCACTCTGTTTCTTAGCCCTGTCAATTCGTACTTTCTTGACAAATGACACTTAGCCATCTGTCAATAATTGGCTCGCGTAAATGTGCTCAAATGGGCCAGGGCACACCAATGTTATGGCCGTTCATCCTGTTTAAATTACTTTCTTACACAATTACAGAAAGCAGAGGCAGGGCTGAGGGCAGAGATGCGTAGAGTTTAAGTTACTTAAGGATATAGAACCATAAATGACACACTTAACAAAGCTTTGCAATAATTGAGGAAGAGACAGAGGCGCAAGAAGGTGACACCGGCCATTAACCTTATATCGGGCCATTTTGTACATCAATGTCACTCACATTTAATAACAAGTGTAATCAAAGAAATTATGCAAATTTAATTTGATGACTCTTGCATTATGCAAATCGCATCCAAATATAATGACTTCTGACACCTGACCAGTGCAGTATACAGCATGGGTGGTTCTCATTGTTAGGGACGGAGGGCTGACAGCGTTTGGTGAAAAAGACAGAGGTTAAAGGGGAAAAATGCACTGGAGATCATCAATTATATTCATGATACTAAGTATAATGAGTCACCGATGTGTGTTTCTGTTTTGTATTCTGCATTTTGTTGCTATAATAAAGACATTTAGAGGCGTGCCGTTCCATATTCAAGCTACACTGGATGTTATTAAAAGGCCTTTGTGTAAATCTGTCTAGCGATTCAGAAAATGTTTCTGTAATGGATTGAACACGCTGAAACACGAGAAGGGAAACAAATGACAAATGTCAGCCGCAGAAGCAATTTTCTGCGTATTGTATTAGTGACCAACATGTCTGCATGACCCGCCGACTCTGACAACAACCCCACAGACACACCGTTACAAGTGGCTCATAATAACAAGAGGACTCCTCGCATCGGATGCAGTCAGCTGTTCACTACAACCGAATGTTACGGAGTAAAACAGCATGTCACGCTGCCATTTGACACGGTGAAATAAGATTAGATGAGATCCAATTCAAAGTGCAGGAGGAGCAGTGGCTGGCCTGTTCCAGCATACGATCTGTAATATACAAATACCGAGCAAGAGGAGGCGTACTGAGGCATGAAGAGTGACACATCTAAGCTCCTTTCACACTGGACAAAAAAAAAACGTACGCCCACCAACATCTGGCTTTTGTCATCAGTGTGAAAAACGGTACAATCGGCGTTCATTGATTTGCAGTGATGGAAACATGTCACCCAGGTCGATTTGCAAATTTTCACCTCTTTTCCGCACTGTTACGTCTTTCAGAGCTCACAGGTACTGTAAACACGCCTGTCACCTGCCAGGCTCGGAGCCGTTAAACCACAAACTGCTGCTGGTCCTTACTGTTCTAAAGTCAATCGGCTACTCACAACACGGCACAGCTATGCTAATGATAATCAGGGTCACGAGAACGAGTGCGGCCCCAAAATACGTTTTAAGATACACATTTATAACCAATTACCATTACCACAGAGACTCAGTCACTGACCGGAGCATGAACGAGCGGATTATATGCAATCGATCCGTTTCAGCAGTAAGTCACAGCAGCTAGCAGCTCACTCTAGGTCCAAACATAAAGCACAACTTGTGTGAAAGGGATCAATTGTCTTTTTTAAGTTTGTTTTTCCACACACACAAAAAAAACCTGTAAAAATAGTACAGTTTAAACTTTTTAACCGTCCTCAGTGGGTATGCGGATGTTAGCGTGACAACAGTTTCCGTTTTCTCTTTGCACATTCCATGGGGAACACTGGGTACATGTAAGAATGATCCCGCCTTCTGTTTTTAAAAGGATAAAACAACATTAGTATAATTAGCTTATACATGTTCTCCTGTTTAGAGCATTTCTGAAATGTATTCTTCTATTTATTCTCACTCTGAGATCCTTAAAGGTTCAGTGTGTAGAATTTAGTGACATCTAGTGGTGGAGTTGCATGTTGCAGCTGAATACCACTCACCTCACTCTCCCCTTCCAAACATAAAGGAAAGCCTGTGGTAGCCTTCCGTTGTCATAGAAACTCAAAAGATGTTTAGTTTGTCCAGTTTGGGCTACTGTAAAAAACATGGCGGCCTCCGCAGAGAGGAAATATATATTTACATATAAAGAACCCATTGTAGGGTAAAGAAACAATTTACCCTGTAATTGTACAACAATTTGTACAATTTAGAGGAAACACATTAGTGAAAACATCAATAAGATCATTTTATTCAATTTCCACCGGTAGATCCCTTTCACCTAAATCTTACACACTGAACCTGTAGCAAAATAATAATAAAACCAATTATTGATGAAATATTAATCTAAAAAGAGGATGGATGGATACATAGATCTAGATTACGATGAATCTATATTCCGGAATCAATAAATTGATCTAGACTAAGACAAACAATAGATCTTAAATGATTAGATGATGAATCGATTTAGTCCATTGACAGATAAAATCAACAAGCAATAATTTCAGCTTCTCAAATGAGAACATTCGCTTGTTTTTCGATAGGTCATGTGTTCCCCACCACCTGCTGATATTTCACAGACTATATAATTAACAGAAAGTCAGGATATTACTCAATGATGAAAACAATCATTTGCCGTGGTCCTAATTGAAGTCATTATCATCCTAAATAAGCTAAATCCCTAATTGTGGTTTCTTTTACCCGGCTAAAGAGCATGTTTACACTGTCAGTTGTTTCTCTACAGCAGGATTTGTGAGCCTCAGATGGTGTGTGTTACTAAGGAGTCCTTTAGTGTGCACCACTCCCCGAGTAAAATGAGCTTCGATCTCTCCCAGAGGTAGCCCATCAAGAGGTGGGGAGGTTAGTTGGTCGTCACGGCCATCTAGACCCTGGCCTGTGATGCCTGCCAGAATCAATGCTAATTATGCTGCCATCTGCGAGGTGCCTGTGCTAGGTTGACACCTGTTCATTTCTAAGTGACGCGCAGAAACTTCAATCAAGCCGGGAAACAAGACGCTAACACTGCTGAGGAGGGAAGTGATTGGTAGAAGTATTGACAGCGACGGTGGGTATTGGATAAGCAACTGTCAGACAGCTGGGCGACGTATAAAACCCCTGGTGTAAAAAACGTCACGTCATTCAATGGCAGCTCAAACAAAGTGTAGTCTGTCATATCAGTGTTTCTGAGATGCTACACACACGGTGCGTCCCAACTGAAGATACCTGACTGACCCTTCCACTCTGTTAGCACAGTCATTCCTCTCCTGGAATCCCTGCTCAGCCTACGTGTGTGATAAATGTCCCTGGGCTATAGCAACACTGTCCCTTTCCAGATAATTTATCATGCAGAGACAATCAGTCAAGAGGACTTGATTAATATTTTCTGGGGGATCTTTTCGACTTTCGTGGCTGATCTGGCCGGCCACATTAAGCAGACTGTTTGCGAGAGGAAACTAATAAACTAGGTTTGGCTGTTTGCTCACTGAGACCGGAGGCCTGTCAATTCTTTGCCCCTTGAAAGAGATCTGCCATTAAGGTGACATGAGAAACAAATGAGGCCAATTTCTCCTCCAATGTCCCATCTGATATGTCAATAAAGGCCCAGCAGCCGCAGGATGCTGCGAGATGGATTTTTCCTTGCAGCCAGACAATCAGTGGAATACATCTAACTTTCCTCCGATAGGTGAATCACTCAGACAAAACCAATGGACTAGCGTTAAGTAGCAACAGCAGATCTGGTTTCAGACAAATATATGAATGAGATTTACTTCCGCGGTTTTGTTTTCCATCTTAAAAGATAAGATAAGCCAGGCAATGCATTTGAATTATGTTTGTCTTTTGCTGGGTATAAAAATGTGGCTGGACCCGACATCAACACCTCCCTTATGGCGAGGCATAGCAACAAAGGATTTAATCTGTGTTCTTGTTCGGCACCAGGCTGGAGCTGTGTGTGTGTGTGTGTGTGAGAGGTTAGTAAAAAAAAAAAGAAAAAAGATCCCTACCCAGCAGAGAGCGTTTCTGCTGGTGCCACATGGCAGGCGGATTGACACAGCTGACTGATAGAAGGAAACTAAATCTTAAAGAGTCTGATTCCCGAAATTGGGCAGCCCAATTAGAAAAGAAAAAGTCTGTTTCTTTTATTGTACAAGAAAAAAACTAGTTAGGAGAGAAAAAAAGAAAAGAATGAATTTGCTTTACTGCTGATTTATCTGCCAAAAATATCGTGCTAAATAACAAAGGAAATGGTCTTTTACCCATGCAGCCTCAGTCCAGGACTGACAAAACAGAAATTAGAGCAGATCACAATTAAAAACAACATTACAGGCCCACGTGTGGTTGCGATACTTATATGTAGAATTATAGCCTCATCTGCTGAGTCGCAGCATCGATAGGCATTCATTAAGTATGCAGCTCATAAAGTCAAATGTTTTTCAATAAATATCATGGGAACGAGGCTGGAGATACTCCACGTTCGGAGACTTACAATGGCAGCATATGTTGAGGTGGATTGAGTCCTCAGGCTCCAATCTGGCTCTCTCTCCCTCGGACTTGGAAGATAAATTATGTGGGCTATTTTTCCATTATGTTAATCAAAGCACTCACCATATGCATTACTATTATTAGATTGGAAACATAAGACATCCTGTTTCCAATGTGAGATTGTGAGGCTGAGCCTTAATTGATCACAAACACAGTTTTAGGATAGTCGAAGATAATTCAACAGCTGGCCATGTTTATATCTCTTGTTAACACGTTATATATGTTTTATGGCGTGTCAATTCATGTTGTTTCATATTACAACAGCCGCCTGTTTACAAGGATGCCTCCGTGTGTAATGAGAAGCGTAAATGGGAAATAAGGTAATCTAACTTGATTTTTGAAATAACAAACACAATATCCATTCCGGTTTGCGTTTCCAGAGCCCGTTTATGTGCTATTGTTGCGAGTGGACGATGGCGTTTATGTGGCTTTAAGTAAAACAAACGAAAGAAGCGGTGCAGTTCTGGCACTTAAAAGGGTCTGAGAATGTGCGCTGGCTCACCTGAGCCATGCTAATTGTTTTCTAGATACACACAAGGTCTCAGGCACCATCTTAAATTCCAAGGTTGCACTTACGGACCGCTGGACGTCCTTGACTGGAGCCAGACGCAGGTCTAGAGAGGGCCGTTTGGCCAACAATGTCATTGTTATGGCCTTTGTCGTCTCAATTAGCAGGCGGGTGCTAAAACACAGAGCTCTAAATGGCGGCATCAGTGTTAACCTGGGACACAACACACCGCCCATAAACCCCAGCACTTATGCCTACTGCTGACCGTGCTGTTTGTCTCTCATTACCTTCCGGCAGCAAAACAGGGCCCAGAGGTTACACTAATGACCCACTCTCTCACAAAGTTACTGCCACTACGCCTGTTGTCACATGGAAGTATGAAATAAAAACAATTCGGTTATTTTCCGTGCTGCGGCCCCGACGCTCATCTAGATCTGTCAGTACTTTCACTTCTGTTTGAGTTAGTGGTACAGTGAGAAGGAAGGAGAGTCAGTTTATCATTAAGAATGTGTTTCTGCCTTCAGAAACAGTGGCCCGATTAAATTAGGCCCATTTTAAGGTCAATGTATTTCTTTAATCAGCTGTCCCTTTTGATCATCCCCGGGAACACTGCTCCTCAAACTCAGGCCTTGGTAATTGGTCCTCCTCACTGACTCACTGTCTGTACTCATATGCTCACGGTTTAATGTTTCCGGCGTTTTTCGGCACAGGCAGAGCACGTAATGCTGTGCATGTTTAACAGTCATCTCCATAAGTAAGTGCAATTTCTGTACAGTTTGTTCCTGTGTAATGAAGTGAATTCTTGTTTGTATTCCCCCTATTTCACAAGGAAACCCACTCAAGCAGCTGCACGGGAATTAAAGCGGCTAAAAATTAAAAACCGGCACTATCTTTAACTGAGTGTCACACTATTAGGAAATAAAATCAATTACTTGCATACTAAGTAGTTCTGTTTTTGTTCTTTCTGATTTTATATTCAGCAGGGCTTCCCCCATTGTTATTGTCTGAGTCTATAAGTGACCTTAACAAGAAAAAATGCAAATGATGTGCGAGAGAAAATGGCTAACATTTATTTATCCTTGCTGTTCTCTTGTCTTGTTGGGTGTCATTAGAACAGTTCGCTGCGTCCCATTCTCTCCCATTATCTCTGCTATCAACGCAGCACAGCAAGATTCCAGCAGGGCTATAAATACTTCCCCTGGACCACATACGGCTAGCACATCATCTCCCAGACACAGCTTAATGATGGAAAAAAAAAAATCTAATGTCTTTTTGCCCCCTTTTCTTCTTCACATTCCCACAGCACCATGAAAAAAAGTCAGCCAGCTTGCAGAAGTCACACGTACATTTAGTTTCGAAAAAAAAAAACACATTTGCACCTGAGTATCAGCGGCGTCTTAGAAGGTGCGCGGGGAAATGATAGATGTCCGTCTTGATCACTCACTGGCACAGGTTTTTGTCGATTGCACCAGGGTCACTGACGCTGCCTCCACAAATCCATTAGAGGGAGAATGCAAAGAGGACACTTTATCTGAATTCATTATAAATGGATCTATATCTTATGTTTAGGGCCAAGGACACGATTTGTATCACAATGCAAATATCTATCATTAGATGTTGACAGTTCATTTTTCCTGGCAAAGAAAGAAAAATGTTTTCCGTGCAGCACTCTTTCTGCGCGGTTCTCCCCCTGATGCGGCGCCACCAAGGTAGTCGGAGCTGATTTGTTGTTCAAATTGAATGTTTTGTCATAATTTTATAAGTGAAATGGATCCAGTTTCATGATTTACACGTATTGTAACATTACAGGTAAACAGTATGATGAATATCCCTAAATATAACCAGTAAAAGTTAAAATGCAACACACAAACGCTTGTGTGCATTTTATAATACAGGGGAGACAATATCAGGAATATGTCTGTTTTTCTATTTAGATATAACCAACTGTAAATAAGTTTATAGCGAATACAGCCAAATTAATAAATTGCCAATACAATGTATAACAAAGACAGAGTGCCCAAAAAAAAAAACTACATTAAACTGACAGAAAGTTGTGTATTCCTCTCAAATTAACACAAACCTCGTCCGGCCTTCGCACAACTGACGCAGCCTCATTTTTGTGCGCTCGCAAAACTTTCGGCGCTTTGTCCGACGCAGCGAGTTGAATTGCTGAGCACATGGCTGGGCATGTCAGTCAAAGAGCAAAAGGAGCATCCCGTTGTGTCGCTATCTAAATAATGGCCATAAAGCGTGGCTAACGGTGTCCTCTGAAACGTGCTCAGGTGGAAAGAGCTAGACAAACAGAGACAGCCACCGCAGTGCTCCCTGACACAGAGGACAAAGTGAGGGCCTCATTTCCTCCCTCTAATCAGTGTTTACATCCGCCCCAGTGCCAGTGGCTGGTGACGTGTATCAATCACTAAAGGCGAGCTTAGCCGGAGAGGACGCAAACTCACAACACACACGCTGACACAAACAGACACACAAGCGGCCTGGAAACACAGCTTCCATCTTAACCTCTTCTTCTTTTGTGTCCTCTCTCTCTCCCTCTCCCTTTCTCTCTCTCTCTAATGGGTGCAGAGAAATTACAGCTAATTAAGGATGTAAATGGTGGCGGAGAGTGACTTCTAATTCTGCATTAAATTGTCTCTTACCTCAGCAGAAAAATTTATCAGAGGAGGCAATGTCAACTTTTACTGGGGTGGGTTATTTGCATTTCTGCACACATTAATTCTGGGATGTGCAGCGGTGCCCACGGAGCCAAACCGAGGCTGTGTGAGCTGCTTCCCATCAACCAAGAGGCTTCACAGTACTGCTCTTCTCACCCTGTAGTTTCCTAGCTAGGAAGCTCTTTGCACAGGATAAACAATGTGCAAGACACACTAGGAGGCATAGCGGACAAAGACAAACACGCAGAGAAATGCATGTGGCACGTCTGCACGCTGCTGTGACTTCCTTCACTCCACAGATGTTTACAAGGTCGCAGCTTGGCCATAAAGACCGAGTGAACGCGCGAGAGTCGACGCGAGAGGCAGAACCCCGGGTTAGGCGCCGCAGCCGAGTGCATTAATTATCTTTTGCGGCCGTTCTTGAGGTGAAGGCAGCAGATTTGAGGCGCAGCCAACAGAGGCGGTCTACACGGACCGCAGAGTCAGAGGGCACGCCAGCAAACATGTGGTAGGTGCCAAGATGCAGGGTCTGAGAGCTGGACGCCGGGGACGAGAATGATTAGAGATTTATTACAGCTTTTCTGCAAAGTCATGCAGGAGGCCACATACGCAGCAGAGGCACGGAGGATCTGTTAGACATCCGAGAATAAATAGAGACGTGTCGCGTACACGCAAACTACACCTGAATTCTAACAGTATTAAAACAAACTTGACGACAACCTTACAGAAGCCCCCCCCTGGATTGTGTTTGCTTGGCCATCGATTGACCCCCAAGTGAAGGACCTCATCATTCTCTCAGCTGTTCCAACGTCTCATCCAGCTCAATCCATTTACATTTAAGCACAGCTCTGCCCGGCCTAATTAGTTCCACGGCTCCATTAGTCTACATTGTGGTCAATCCATTCATCACTTTGCATGTTAGTTAAAAGCCCATTTCTCTGATCCTGTCACCGTTCTCTGCCTATTACTGTTCTTTTTTCCTCTAGAAAGGCAAGCGAGGGGGATTATGGGTAGCTAATTACCAAGAGGACGACATCACTGTATAGGCCCAACCTGACTGGTAACTTGTACGTACTAATAGTATGTCTGATAAAGTGTGTCATTCATTTGATTTACATATAACTGGTTTAAAAGGGTCTGAAATTGTTTAGATAACACACATAAAAAGAGGAAGGGTTCATATACATTTAAGACGGAAAGAAAATCAAGAGTTGAATAGAAAGCGAGGGAGAGAGAGAGAGAAAGAGAGAGAGAGTGGGGGTGTTAATGATCCCTGCACTGAGAGACTTGGCTCACCCAGTGGCATACTGGCACGTATGGTCCACTGGCTCCAAACTTGCTGAGGTCTAAAACTCACATTACGTCTCAAAAAAAGGCAGGCAACCAGGACCTCGACACAATGGAGCTAATTAATTCTCAGACATAATGAGACATTATCATGTTTGATGTATAGTTTACATACTCTCAGGGTGCTCTCTGCTATCAGGACAAAAACACTTTGAGGGAACTTGCTCTGACAAAGAGGAAACAATCTGCTGGAGGTGGATTCCAAAACTCATTTGCAAGATGAAGTTGCCACGTCAAACGATGTGAAAGTGACCTCAGCGTACGCTCAAGGAATATGATGATTTTTTTTTTTTCCTCCATTTTGTTGTTGATTTGCAAATCCATGTTCGGAAGCCAAATGGTGCCAGCTTCATTGAGTATAGATTCCTGGAGAGGTTCACACTGTGTTCCTATGCTGTTTCCTTGGTTGCTGCTTATATCCCATTGCTATTCGCTTTACCATTGCCAGGTCACCAACTCTTTACGTCGGCTATCTTCTGAAGACAAGAGAGAGGAGGATACCTCTCAGGATGGTTCAATGTCCAGTACAGTCCCCGAGAGCAGAACTAATTTCCAGGCCGAGCTACTCCAGAGTCCCAGCAGGGAGACACAAGGCAATCTCAGGCCTGTGATGCCCCCCCACAGAACCCGCTGCCCTTTCACTCCCACGTCCTTCCCTTTTAGCCAGAATCTATTTTCCCTCTCCCCTTTTGTAAGGTTACTCCATCCAAGATTTACACACCCCCTATGTGTATATATACATACACATATAGCTTCCTCTTCCCTCTCTCCATGATGGATGAGCGCCACTCTGCGGAGTCTCAGCCTGTCCATCATGCCCTGCGATTAGGAATTAAAAATTGCAAACGTTTCGTAATAGCCACCCCCATTTTTCCTCCATCACCCCCCTCCCCACTCTCCGCCGTGCACAACCCCGCCCCTCATCTAACCACACCTGCCACACCATCGCCGCCGCTGCCATAACCGAACGCCTCATCGCCACCATCAACACCCCATCCGTATGCAGCCTAGCACACGATCCCCAATCCAGATGCACCAAACACCTACATTCATCTAAGTTGAAAAAAAAGCATAATTTATTTTGTACTTCCCAGATAATTTACTTTTTTTTCTTTCCTTTCTACAGGAATTCTCCATTTCCCTATAAAATGAAAATTCATCTAGAATTACATCTTATGTCATCATTATGTTTATTAAGCGTGGATGATGTATATGAACTGCGCTGGCTTGCCGCTGAGTGCTTAATGATGCATAAGATTAAGCCGAGGCTCTCAGCTGCGCTGTGACTCCCCTCTGGTACCCATACTGCCGAGGCATGCTGGGAGTACAAGCTCCAAACGGCCATCAGGTGAAAGGAACTAACATCTCTCTTTTTGTCTGTGTGTGAGTGAGACTGAATGTGTGTGTGTGTGTACTCGTGTTTTGTGCTCAGCGCTGAATGGGAGTGTGTTTCTTCCTGCGCACATGGTAAGAGATGTAGAGGAATGGTACACTATCAGCGTGCTTTATAGTATCTGTCCACCTATATTAGAAATAACTTGTTTTTGCCTTGCTCACTGTGCTCCGATCATGCTGTTTTCTCTCCTCCGTCTCTGCCTCTCTATCCATCCCCTTCTCTCTGTGTCCTTCCTCCCTTCATTTCTCTTCTCCCCTTCTCGCCGCCACACCACTGTTTTGCCGCAGCAGTCTATGACAAAAACATTATCCTTCTGCTGCTAAACAATCCAATAAACCTCTCCACGGGGAGGAAGTTAACCTCTTGTCTGTTCGACTGATGCCTTCCAGACCACGTGACGGCTGCCACAGTAAATTCAAATCATTAGTCTCCTTGCGCCCCATCAGAGAAAAAAAAAACTTCTATTAGTAATGGAGACCTCGTAAGAGACCTTCCGCGGAGAGCACTGCCTTCCCAATTCCCAGTGGAGAAATCCCGTGCAAAAAACTAATTCTACTTTTAATAATCTGTCATCAAGACCAGAGGCAGTCATAAATTATGTGGGGACCATGTGCGAGAGCAAGCCACAAGAGGGAAATCAGGCTGGAAAAATCAAAGCCCAACTTTGACAAACTTTCCCGAGGATAAATAATAACTTACAAACCGGATTAGTTGTTAAGTCACGGCTGAGCGCTCAGTCAAGCCGTTCCAATCAGCCAATGCAGATGAAGAATTTATAGGTAGAGCTCATCATTTGTTTTCCCGCTCTCCTCCCTCTTTTTATATGCAGCCCACCTTTTCTCATTCCTGTCTCCTTCAAGCGCATTATATTCAGGGCCTGTTGTCTCGCCCTGGTTTTATCATTAACTCTTCGTCTGCCAAACCGAAGACGACGAGTCACAGCATTTTTGAGGTGACAGATTTGTTTTGTTTGCCAAAAGACGTGACAGAGGAAGGAGGCAACGACAACAACTGCAGCATTACGAGACTTTGAGACCTTAATTGACCACCACACAATGGAAAGCATCATGGGAGACACAATGCAATGGAGAAGGAAACATTTGAAACACGACCGAGGAGCTTTGAGGGAGTGCGAAGGAAAAGACCATCAGCCGCAAGGGTCTGCTCTTTGTTCCTGTGTCGATACCTCTGCAAACTATCGACATGCATCATAATCGCTCCCTTCTATCAAGTGCAGACTAAAGAACAATCTCCATTAGGTGACAGCACCCCGGCAGGTTGATAAATGCTCCCCGACGAAAGGGAAGGAATTGTGTAAAATAAAGAGGCATGTTCCAACAAGTCTTGTCAAAATGGTATTGATTTAATCATCTGCAGAAATACACATTCTTGGTTAGTGTAGCGTGCAGCGGGGATGGCAGCAGCAGCAGCAGAAGCTGGGATACGCTTTACAGTTGTTGACGCGGAGACGCTCTCCCTCATTGGCTTTTCAGGTGATGAAACACATGCTGAGCCGCGCTCTAATTTTTTTCCCCCTCTCTCCCTCTGTACCTCTTCAATCAGATGTTATTCTACGAAAGTGTCTTCAAATCTCCTGTTCTATTTTTATTTAGGGCCAACAAATATGACTTAATGCGAGAGGGGGCGAGTCTATATGTATGCCTGCTGTGGCCGGCCGTCTCCTTGGCCTCTCCGCAGAGTGCAGAGGCGATAGATAACAAAAGCCCTCCATCATCTAGACACACCGATGGTATTCCAGTAGCTGGAGTGAGCTGGCCAGAGGTCTGGGAGTGTTTATTTAACATCGCGGTGTTGGAGAGTGTGTCTCACCTTGGGACAAATGGATCCCCTCTCTCTTCCTCCTTTGGCAGACTCAGAGTAAACACCAGGGCAGAAAACTGGAGGTCTCATTGCTCTGAGGTACAAGTTCATCAGGCAGGTGGGGCAGGTTCATCATCGGAGTCCTTCTACAAGGAGGCCCCTCCTATAAAACATGTGTGTGTGTAAATACCTGCTTCACTTAAATACAGTACCTCTAATTTAAACAGTACAACGAGCAGCTACCACCAAATCTAGCCTGAAAAACACAAGCCAAGTGGTGACAGCGGCAGCACTAGCAGCTGTTTTCTTTACAATTGTAATCATTTAGAGGGTTAAAGGGGGTATTATCATCTCTGCACAGCCCATCTGAGCAGTGATGAGGTGAACACAAATAACACGCGTCCCCTACAGAGGGAAGATGTGTGGCTGCAGCCGCTGGGGGTTGGAGACAATCCCACAGTGACCTGACCTTGACATGTCTGAGTGAAATGGTGGCGGAGGCTAATACCTCATCATATTGAGTTTGACTTTGAGCGCGCTGTGGTGGGCGCCATAAAACAAAGGATAACAGTGTGGACAAACAGTCGTAAACTATGGACAATTAACACTACTATCAAATGAAGTATTTAGTTTACCTTGTTATCCGACTAATAAATCCTTTCCGCCTTTGTCCGTCTTCCCGTCCTTCGATTTTCTCGACAGCTGCTCGTCCAATCAACTTCAAACTTGGTGGATGCGTTGCTAAGGACCACAGGAAGTGCAATGTTGACTGTGAGGGGTTTTGGATGAGCGGTTCTCAAGACCCCAGCCCTGGACCTAACCACCCCATGTATTTTATACTGCACTTGCTGTGATGTCACTGTCGGATAACTAACAAACCGACTACAACATCTGGTCAAGTTTGGCATTGATCCTATGAGCGGTTGAAAATCTAAGAACAGACAGAGGTATCTGGATTTTTTTAGTAGAACATATAAAAAAAAAGACTCTAAAAATCCTTAGCTTAAGAATAATAGAGGACAGAATAAAGGATATTCAGCGGAGAGGGTTTTCTATGCCAAAGCTAATAATGTGAATAGGACACTGTTCTTATCCGACAATAAAACCTTAAAGCCAATGGGATGGAATCGTACATGACCGCATCATAAAATGTCTACATTACAAATAAATGAAATGTCCACTCCTCTGAAATCAGGACATAACTCATCGTATCAAGTCAAGAGTGACGCGTCAGACATTATTCAGTCCAGGAGGACAAGTGGAGGCGAGGGAGACACCTCATGTGAGCACAGACCTTTATATATTACCTCCTGCTCCAAAGTAAGGACAAAGGGAATGAAGATGACTATCCCGTCACAGGGAAAAACAGATGAACCAGACAGACCTGACTGAACTGTTCACTAACCGCAACCTGGGCCTCGTACAACCTAACGTACATTGTTTTAGATTTATTTTTTGATCAATGGCCGTTCTGGTGGAGCATGTTCACCCAAACCGTATCTCTGTTTATAAAATAGATTGTCAGTCTTTTGTTTTTTTTCCAGGTTGTTGACATAGTGTCGAATTTTTCTCTTGTATGTGGTTTAGTTTTTACTTATTCAAGAAAATGTGGCGATCTTGCTTGGTTATGATAAATCCCTCATACAGGCTCTTTTCACAAAAGGTATTTTGACATGAAACATAAGGACAAACACGTGTTAATAACAGAATTATCTGCTTTGGTTTCAGGGTCCTTGCATTGTACATGGTGGCCTTCTGTCACTCTGTAATGGCTTAATGGGAACAATGGCTGTTGTTGATACTATTGACACCTGCGTCTTTTCTGTGAAGACAGGTCAAGATGCCCGAAAACGAGAGGAAAACTGAATGTACTGTTATACTGACAAAATCTGTGTGGAGCTTTAACGGTTGGTCCCAATTATTTGCTCAACTTAATCTTTGTACATTCGCATGAAGCAAAGAAACAACATCATCAGACATTATTTGTTGGACGATTAACCAGATAGTGGATTGTTTTGTCCACACTTAAGCTCTTCAGGTCACGGAATTAGAAAAGAAAAAATACATATATAGTGTGTATACGATATCTATACATACTTGCATGTATATACTATATATATATGTGATATGACAGGTAAGGTAAATAATCTATGACTTACACGGAGTTAATATTCATGTTTAATGGATATTAGATGAATGCATTATGTAGGTTTCTGCATTCCTCTAACAGTAACTAACAATCTTAATCTTTATGTCAACAATGAAGATGTGTGCGGTATCAACTAGTCAGAGTAATTAATAGGAATGTCAGTGACATTGTATTAATAGCATCACGCATTGCATCAATTTAGCGTAAATCGCCGTTCTGACAAGCCGCTTTAATTAAAACTATCACACAAGAATTAAAGGACCGTGGTCGTCATTTTGGGAGACGATCAAATAATGTTACCATCTGGTATTTTTTTGCACGTCTTATCCCCGCTAATTATAAGTGATACGCGAAAGGTTAGAGGCACTTTGGCAGATGCAGTGATCACCGCCATACTGTCCACGCAATAACCCACAGGTCGTTACACTATGCATGGTGACGACATGATGGCCGGCCGTAATGAAAGACAATAACAACGAATGACCATAGAAGGCCACTTTAAATGTTTCTATTTTTAACGTGATTTCCAAGATGATATTTCTATGTTTTGTTTCCTCACCCAACCTACCAGGTCACGTGATGCACAGGCTCGAACCACAGTGCACTTCAGTCCTCGGTGAGTGGTGATCCAGCCCGAGAATCAATCTTCCTGACCACTCTCAGAGCCTGGGAGTGAGCTCAATATGGGCTCAATTCCTGTGGGCTGCTGCAGGGGGGTGAATTGAAATAGCACTCCCGAATAGTCGTCTCGCAGACAGTTGTTACAGGAAGTGTTTTGCTTTTTATTCATCCGCACGCAGCAACTGGGCTCCTCCAGAGAGGAGAGCGATCCGTACGTCGGTGGGTTTCACCGTCCTGCAGGAGTCGAACACGCGGCTGAAGAATATAAACCCTGGTCGACATTAAGGTTTATTGAAAGCACTGTGCAGGTGTTAGATAGAGTGACTCCCTTCCATTCAATGATGCACTTGTCCTGATGAGTGATGGAGCTTACTGTAACTCACCGACTTGTAACAAATACTGTAACATGGATATGTGTGTTGAATTCCCAGATATTTAGCAGCAAACTGGCACAACTTAATTTTATGTACTGTGATATAATTCTATCATATTTGTTATATCCTCTTCTGCTCTTCCTGGTGTTCTTCTGTTTTTTTCAGTTAAAGCTAAAAGCCTTTTTGGATACATTTTTCCGTATCTGATTATAAAAGGTGTCATATGTACAGATTGTTTAATTTAGCCCCCATCTGTTTATCATATATTTATATATTGGGAAAAATGAAACTGGCTTAACGTGACTATTTCTGCAAAGATGATGTCATGTGATCAGAGATTTCATCTGGAACGCTTAGAGCAACCACCAAATATATTTCTTTAGCAGGCAAAAGTCATAAGTAAAGCAAAGTTTGTATGGGTCCAGACAAAAATTGGAAAAAGAAGTAACTAAACAAAAAAAGATGTATGGAAAACGGCTATTAACTTAAACAGATATTACCTTTCTGGAAATGTTCTAACTCCATACCCTGAAAAGGAGTGACAGCAGTTATGTGATGTGAACTATTTAACTCTTTTATGGGGGATTTGTCAAATTGTCTAATGGAAATCAAAACCACTGAGTGAGAGAGCGAGCGACTGATCAGTCAGGTGAGAGAGTGATGGAACGAGCAAATGAACGAGTGTAGCGAGTGATTGCGGCAAATGAGAGAGTGAACAGCCTGACCTCTTTGCTGACTTGTGTTTTCAGTCAGTCGTCCTGGTTACTATGCGTCATGCTTTGTTTCATCTGACGTGCAATTATTTTTCTCATTAAATACACAACATGTATTTCCCTTCGTTTTTCTGAATGAAATTTCAATCAGGGGCCATTACACTCTTCAGACAGAGAAAGTTTAGAAAAATAACAAGACGCAACGGAAAAGAAAATAATGCTCTGTCAACGGAGATGGAAAACACAAAAATAATCATTTGCAAGAAGCAGGTGATGCATATGTTAAAGTGTCAAGAAGCAGAGGGGAAATTAATAGCTTTCTGCCATAAGCATTCTCTGATAAATATGATTACATTTGCATACTTCATTTTACTCTTGATCTGCTGTCTCTGTGATTCTTTTGCGATTCTCGTGCGCCGGTTCCAAAAGGAAGCGCCATTTCCATTACTGCTCGAACATGAAACAAGTATTCCGGGGCCTCATTAGGGATTTCCCAGCCGCTAGCTCCGTTGACAAAGCAAAACGTCCAAATGTCTCGCAAACGTATATGTCTGTGAGACCATGTTGGGAAAAGTGTGGATCAACGGTAAAGGAAATGATTACTTGCTCACGTGGATGTTGTTTAATTACCCGGAGTATCTCTGCAAAACAACAAGTGAACACTGTGCAGATCAACGGTTTGAGGAGACGATTGTGGGGTGGGTGGTGAACGGGTTTACTCTACTGCATCATTAACTTATCAATAAGGCCATCTGACGTTGTCTTCTATTCGCCCTGATGAGGAACGTCGGCCATTCCAGTGCAGTGACCCTGTGTTTGTCCAACACCTTGACATGCGGCTAAAGCATCAAGTCCTGCAGGATTAATTTGTAAACTTGATAGAATGGTCTTTTACATTAAGTAAGAGAAAAACCAAAAATTTTGGTTGAAGGGACAAGATCTCTATCGATCTGATGGTGTTTTGGTGTTTTTACCACCATGTATGGACCTGAATACTATGCTGTATCTTAGAGAGTGAGCTCGACAGGATCAAGTACTCTACTTATTGTTGTTTTCACATGAAGAAAGAGCTTTTTTCCCCATATATTTCAAAAGTCAGAGAATCTCTTGGAGTTCAGTGACATTCAGTAGGTCTTGTATTATGTGCTAATAATTAAAAGCCAAATTAAAAAAGCTCAAATATTAGGAATTTCATAAAAAACATTATTAACCTTTTTACAAACCGCACATCAATACAGTTAACATTTCATGTCTTTGTCGAGGATTGGAATCGACACACATATTCATCTGGTTTCGTATGGCGAGTCTCTGGGCGACGATATTTGCACTTTTCCCCCGCTGTTTTCCAGTTCAGGATTCCAATTAACCTGTGCAAAGCGTGACGCCAATCACAGGACGCCGTATCGACAACGGGCATGAAAAGAATAATGCTGTTAGGATGATGTAGCTTACTGTGGGGGACTCCTCCCTCACTGGTGACAGAGAAGTTTGCTCCAGTCATTTATCAAGTCCTCTCTGGCCACCGAGGGGCTGGCGAGTCCCAGGGCCGCCTGCTGCTTGGGGGGCCAGCATGCAATATGTGCATTTTAGGCCTCTAGTGGGCTGGCAAAAACTGCTGATGTGCTCACTGCTGCTAAGTTTGATGGATTTGTTGTTGTCATTTGCTTTGGTTCTGTTCCCCGCAACAAAACAAAGGGAATCATTAACTCTTTTGTGCTGCATGGGACTTTTATGGGTTCGGGATAATGCAAAACGAGATGGGGTACAGATGGGGTCAGCTGGAGCGTTCTGTCGCCGGAGCTCTCCAGAATGGGGCGTTGAACATGCATGGATGATCCTGCATAGAGAGCTGATTACAGAATGATTTAGTGACCACTGATATCCCCTTTTCTTCTCAAGCTCCCATCATCAGGCTCATTTCAGCCGCAAGAGTGCAACTGGCAGTGTTCACCACTTATATTTATAGCCGGTCACTGTTTAGCACCTCATGCGATGTTCTGGCCGGACTCAAGACCAGGCCATTACAGTGCATCACCGTTAGAGGCTTGCAGTGTTTACTGATGTGGGCTTGGCAGAGGGTTGCTCTCATTTAGGGCTGCTGATATGATTTGGATACGCTGGGAAGCAAAGTGCATTCAACTTGAAAAGTCAACACCGGTTTAACTGATATGGAAATACCCAGTTTCAGGAGAATTATTAAGAAATTATCAGCAAATATTTTGATAATCGAATAATATTTTCAGTTACTTTCATGCAAAATGTCAAATATTCACTACCTGATGTCTTTCTTTGCTATATTATAAAATACACTGTGATAAGTTACATGTAAAGTCAATACTCCTAACTTCAGAAAACTGTAATGGCTATTTCTTTAATATATATATTTATTTTTTAATTTCTAACTATGTATACATGAATTTCCTGATAAGAGGTTCCGGATAATGTTAGCAGAGGGGAGGCTGTAGTAAAGACATGTATAAACAATGCATTTTAATAATGTATACATTACTAAAAATTGTACTGTACAAAAATTTGTATAATCAAAGGAAATACTGTATAAATTATAGAGAGTACATATCATCACACTGTATTCCTGACGATTCTACTTAAAAAAAACAGATATAAATAGTTGTGGATAACTGCGATAGTTCAGGCCCAATGCATTTTGTTTGTGAAATAACAGGGACCATGACAGATGAGGGCCCATGTTTGGTAGACAGCGGGCGGCCGTGCAGTTGCTAAACTTCAAGGTGAGGACTTACTTCCTCAAGGGAGAGTTGAAGATCAAGACAAATCCTCTTATTTTTCTCTGTCAAGTCATCACAGTCTGAGACGAAATACAAATTGAGATTGCAGCGACGGGGCGGCGGCGGTCCGCTGTTGACTGCAAGGGGTTACAGGGGTGATTGAGTGTGTGTTTGACTGCCCGAGGCCGGGGGCTAACAGTACTGTTACACAGACAAGGTCGTCTCAGAGAGAGAGTAGCCTCAGCACATAATCCCAGTGTTCCTGACTGCTACGAACACAGGTCGACCACAAAATTGATTAAGCTGGAAGAACATTACTTGGGGAATAAGATCATCAAGACAGATTGAAGTTGGTTTGGGCCCGAGAAATGATCCACAGTTTGTTCAGCCACCTCTTGCGTTCAAATGTTTTCACTGTAGATAATCTTGTTGATTGTCGCTGAAACCCGGCGTCGCACTTTGAACCGGTGTTGACTCGTGTCGCCCGTCGAGGGGTCAGCAGTCAGGAAAATAATTCGATTGAGCTTAATGTCACATGAGCGTCCAAGAAAAACGGCTACAACATACAGTAGCAATATTTTATCAATATTGACCAGAGGCTCAAGCCAACCTTGATATGTCCCCCCCCTCCCCCACACTCGCTTTCATCAATAACGCAAAAGAGGAAAGTTATTTCCCACATAAACCTAATCTTTCCTTTTTATTGTATTTTAATGAAACAGACTTGGTACTAAGGCAGTAATTCATTCCATTTGTTATGTTTGGACAACTCATTAACATTGTCATCTATTTTCATTAGACGGAAATTTTAAGCTTCTTCTCCCTTGAGATGCAGTGCGTTTCTCCTCTTCAGTTTGCATTAAAACAAATGTGGACCTGCTGATGCATTAGATTAATGTGCTCACTCACTGCCTGCTACCAAGCCCCAGTCCAGCTCGAAAACTAGACCAAGTTTGTATCTCCGATCATCCACAAAGGAAACATGGATTATGTGTGTTTATTACAGATATTGCGATAATGTTTTTCCCTTTTCCGATACCTGGACTTTTGCGTATTGGCAGATATCGAGAATCGATCTGATATCAGTGCATTTTGAAAAATAAATTACAACTTATATAACGTATTTTAACAGTAATATGCAACAAACCGTGTATGTAAGTGATGATTGCTATTATTGTTGTATGGCCTGGCTCAGGTTAAACCCTTTGAAAAGCAAATGCATACAGAGAAAGCATGTCCTCTGACAGTCATAACTTAAAGGACACAAACAAATAAATCTACTCCCCTCCTCTGCTCCCTTCACTGGTACCAGGGGCTGCCCGCATTCGTTTCAAAACACTAGTACTTGCTTACTGTGCTGCGAACGGATCGGGTCCAGTCTACATCCAGGACATGGTCAAACGTTACACCCCAGCCCGTTCACTCCGCTCTGCATCTGCCAATCGGCTTGTTGCTGCCTCACTGCGAGCTAAACACTCGACAAAAATCACGACTGTTTGCTGTCCTGGCTCCTAAATGGTGACAGCAGAAAGTCTACACATCTTCCGCCGCAAACTAAAAACACACCTCTTCCGACTACACCTTGAATAAAAGTTTAAACTAACAATTTAGTAGCACTTAGATGGCACTTACTTATAGCACTTTGTAGTTTGGCTTTCTTGAAGGAATTGTACTTTCTTGATTCTTGTTGTTCTGGGTTTGTACCCTCATGGTTGAATGCACTTATTGTAAGTCGCTTTGGATAAAAGCGTCAGCTAAATGAAATGTAAATCTGGGAATGCACAACAATGACTTCCTTTTAAATAGGAAAGTCTTTGCACAGAACTTTCCAGAGTGAAATATTGCCAAACTGCTGACATTTAAACTAACTCTGGCCAATGCTACAACACCAGAAATCACTTCTTCAATGCCGCTCTAAAAAAACAGTACTTGCCTGTGCAGTGAAGAAGAAGAAGTGATTTCTGAGAAAGGAAACCTGCAGTTTTATCCGGGGGAAACTACTTTAAAGATGTGGAATCAGATCGATACATGGATTTGCGTACTTGCTGATGCAAAAACACAGAAAACACAGAAAATAAAGTACAAGTTCCTTTTGCATTGAATGTAATGTCACCAAATTGGACAACAGGGGTGCAGTTTACTTGTGCTGCAGCAACGGCTGCATCTAAATATTACTCTCTGATAAAGCAGTGTTCATACATACCACACCATAGAATTATTAGTTTGTCTGTTCATTTAGTGGCTAATATAATCATCCACATGCTCCCGTCCTGCCTGACTTTATGTAACTCCTACTGTATCACATTGCTAATGAGTTATTCAGATTTCCCAGATCAAATTCAGGGCTCCTAATTCTCGCTGAGTCTGCTGCAACAGATCAAGACATTTGCTAATGACAAAGTTTGCTCCTTTTTCCGAATAAATAATGTTGATTAATTAGCGAGTCAAAAGAAGTGAAGATGATCTATGCGGTATACATCACTGTCACCAAACTTACTGAAACGTTTCATTTACATTGCCTGACTCACTAATTAGATGCATCCAAACTTTGCACATTTGATGGAGAATTAATAACGTGTAAGGTGAAAGGTTTGGTGGGAAACTTGCCATCTACGAATAATCAAGATGTTGGAGTAATTAAAGGATCCAAACAAAACGGTAAAGCCGTTAAAGATATTATTTATCGAAAAAAGGTCCACTTCATCTCTCAGGTAAGTCAACCGCTTTGAATATTTACACATCTGTATTCTGTGGATGAATAAATAAGGCCTCCAGTTAATGTTGGGATGTGTTAATATTAATGTCTGTGAAATAGTTTTCACCTCATGCAGGGAAAGTGTTTGCAAAGCAGGTAAACGTGACAGCGGGCGTAGGGTAGATAGATTGTATTCATAATTTAACACCATTACAAACTGATGGCCTCCCTCCACCTCTCCCACACTCTAAAACTGAATATTTTAATAAGCAACACGGAGGTAGGGTTTATAGCAGGGCTGCTGGAAAAGGTCCTTATCTGGCAAACAAGTTCTGATATCATCCTCACAAACCATGTAACAAAATAAACTGTCATATATCTAGTTTGTTGCTGTCTTTAAACTTCTTTTGGTCCTTTAGGTCAGAGCTGATGATTAAAAGTAAAGTACATTAACACTTTTCAGGTATTATTAGTTCGCGTAAGTATTTTCTGCTCCTTCTTTTACTTCACTGCAAAAGCAAATACTGTACTTTTTACTCCACTACATTAATTCAGCCTAATAACAGCAGCCACTAGCTGATCTACAGACTCTGATTAATAATACACAATATAATGCAATGAGAAATAAACTGTGATGTAGTATTGCAGGTCAAGACTGTATTGATCCCTGGGAGAGTCATTAACTACCCAGCAGTATATAAAGCAATTAAGATTCTTCTCACCTTCATAAGCTGTAACATTAAATTCACTAATGAATCAGTGATTTCATGATAACAATTAAAGTCCAGTAACACAACATGCATCATTCTGAAATGGGCCACTCTGCATTATGAGTACTTTAACTTATGGTAGTTTATACATAATCTATGTTTCCTGCACATTTTGTACAATGTAAATCACAAAGAATGGACAAGTACACAATTACACAAGCTTAATCCAGATCTTCATATTGCACATTTTGAAATATTGTATTATTCTACTTTATTGTATTTCTATTTTTATTCATAATTGTGTTCTTACTACTTGATGTGAATACTTTTCCTTCAGTAAACATTTGAATCCAAGACTCTTAATTAGAGCAGAGTAGTAACAATAACATGTTTGACTTGCTAACAACACAATAATACAAATATTAAGCATTTTGTCATACTGGAGACTAATACTACTTCAAATGGTTTGCACCATTGTTATACTTATAGCCTATAGCATAGCGAATTTATGCTAACGTTATCTTGTCTTACATTAACTACTAATAACAGTCTATCGATATTTTATATTTCTGCTGTGACGTATAGATGTTGGTCGACATGTGGGAGACCAACAAAAATAATAATGATCGTAATAATAACCATAATAATCATAATAATAATTTATACTGTTTACAGCAGTTGAAATGTCGAGCAGTCATTACTCAAGTTAAATAAAGAAAGAAAGAATATAGTTACATAAAATGATGAAATAAACAAATAAATTCCAGGTTAGAATTTATAAGCACAAACTGTATATATAAAATAATATAGGACGTCCTGTGATTGTACTCGCCAGCCTAAATCCACAACAGATCTGTATATACTCATTTAATCGATAATATAAATTGAATGATCTCCATTACACGATTGTCCTGATATATACACATCATACATCCACCTCTGATTCTATAATCCATGATGAATCATTTTGGGGACGAACCCAGAGAAATTTAAATCTTCTAAATGTTTTAACATCAGAAAGGTGAGAGTGACACAGAGACAGCTAATTATCTTCAAGTTGTACCCATGGCTTACAATCACTACATCACCATCAGTGACACCTCTTCCAAGACACCTTCTTCCTATTCAGCACCATTACATTGCAATTGATATTTGGGTAATTGATAATCCCTGTGTGAGTAATGTTGTCAATTTGGCACCTAAATCCTATTTTGGTGGCCATCTGGGCTCCTGGAATTGCTCCCCGGAGAGCAGAGGTTCTAGGTGGTAATTATTCAGAAGTCATTTACTTTTAGAGGTGTTTAGTACTTAAATGCCTCGCAGTTAAAATGCTGACATAAAGCCCAAAGACTGTGAGGTGTTCTTTTTTCCCCCAAAATATAGTTTGGCCCTGAAGCGTACAGCACATAGAAGACAAATTGATCCATTTTATTGGGGGTATTTAAGTGTCATTTAATCGGAGGAACAAAAGTGTGATCTGCTCTCCGCGTTTAGGTTCATTTCTGAGAGGAACAAACGCTGCGACGAATAGAAATCAAAACTTTCCAGGCTCTTCCTCCAAACGCAGGTTACACGTGTGATCCGAGTGACAAATGTTAGCCTTTACACACGAGCTTATCCGCTGTCTGTGCATTTCACTCACTTATTGCTGAGGCACTCCGTCAAATTGATTATCCAGTCAACTAATTCCCAGTCTATGTTTAGCTAAAGTATGATAGAATCATTGGGTCCCGCGGGTGCAATTCTCATTTGTGTGTCTGTCTGTGTGAGTGAGAGTTTATGCGAAAGAGGCTAACTAAACTGGGCCAGAAGCTGAATATTGAGCAATCTGGGACAGTCGTGGTTATTTACGCTTTCAGGCTCATCACGGCCCAAAATCCTGGGATGTTGACGGACAATGGCAATAAAGTACAATGGTCGTAGAGATGTTGTTCGGCTGTTTCGTCCAAATCTGACCATCACATAATGTGGGATTTTCACACTACATGAACACTGTGGAGTAAAGAACTTCCAGAGAGGTTCATGATAATGGAGCAAATTCATATTTTATGCATTTATGACGTGTTTTAAACAGTCCTCGCTTTATTTACGTTTCAAATTGAGGTTTATTATTCCCTCTTGTTGGATGTTACTCATACAATGACGTTAGGTTTTAGGCCCCATTTGGTTCCTTTTCCTGCTTTTTGGCAGAATGTCTCAAAAACCATAAATGTTGGATTTATTTTCTTCTCTTTTTTTGTTCATGATGCCTGAACCATGGGAGTAGAGGCAAATGTATTTTTCCCTGGAAACTTTGGTCGAATTTTCCCACTGATTCATGTCAATCCTCAGTAAATTTCATACATTCATTCACACATATTGACCCAGAAAGAATATCTGAAGGATTTTGCAAACACTTTAATGTGTCCAGGTCTGATCTTGCATATTGTTATTGATTATTTGATTCAACTATATTTCACAACATGAAATTTAAAGCTTTTCCAAATTGACATAAATAAAAATCATCAAAATGTATACATTAAATCACACTTTAAATTGTACAACAGGGTGAGAAAACACACGATATGGGGATTTACCTACTTCCAATTTGTGAGGAGAAGAGGAACAAGTGTGAAGAATGAAAAACCACAGATTTTCTCTTTTATTTGTCAATATTTTTTCTGCCATTTCCATTCATATCAGCTGACAGATTGTCATTGATGTGCAACTTTTTGGCATTAAGTGACTTTTAATGGCTCTTGCTCATTAACTCTTGCACCAGAAAATCAAATAACATTCACAAATCTTTCAGACAGTTATCAGAATTAAAACATTGGAATTATTTTCTTCTAATAATCACTAAATATTTGTGTCATCTTAGTCTTATTCTCAAAGTGAAGTGCTTCCTGTTGCAGAATTGACATTAAAGGAAATTTCATTGTGTGCACATCATACTGTACCTAACTATCCAGTCGTTCTGTAGCCTGTAGCATGAACCACAACGTCCTGCGCAGGTCCACATAAGAGCACAGTTCAATACCGGCTGGTCACACAAGGACACTTTCTTTTATTTCCTATTGGAGCAGAAATATCTTTATTACATTTCCTGGTGCGTCTGGCCGAGCCGAGTCCGTGGAGAGGAGAGCGCGGGGTGAGAGAGGTCATGTAGAACCAGACAGAGACACTGGCATGACACTGTGACATGTTAAGATCCCCTCCACTGAGCTGTGCCGTGCACAACAACATGAAACAAGGAAATGAACCACAAACATTTCCCTGACCCCTCCTCTCCGCTCCCCTCCACTCCATGCACACACACACGTACATATGCATAGCCACCATGCAAACACACAAATGGGAACATGAAATAACTGTAAATATGAATTGTTTGCATTCTAAAAGTCTAATTTTAAGGTCATTTGGATACATTACTCGGTAAGAATATGATGCCATGTCTTCTGCAGAGTTGTTCAACGAGGCAGCAGCTCCACAGCCATGTGCTCATCTTGTTTAGTGCACAGAGCTGACAACACTCCGCTGAAAGGGGAATTATATGTCCTCCGCTGGGTCTTCTCTCTAAATGAGAGCCATTGCCCCTATTAGATAAAGGTTAATAGTCATTTGGTGAAGAAAACAGCTGATTTTTATGTCAGATCCAGCACACAAACACAACCAAGTAATGGCAACATTTGTTGTCCACCTCATGAGACCCATCTCGCTCTTGAAAAGGCCCTAAATATTTTAATTTTGACCATAGTGAAAAGATTTTATGTTCATTTGTCTTTGCCCCGCAGGCAGGAATCAATGACATTTGAAATAATTGTTGTTACAGGGGAAATCTCTGGAGGGGGAACGGGGCAAAACTGTAGAGAAGATTTGAGTAAATTACTGTGTCAGCTTCTATTTATTTGCGACCGGATTGCCAGAGGCAGCACTTCAAGATAGCCATTAGGAGTCGGGGCAATAAAGACAGAGCGTGTAGCCATTGTCGAAAAGTTAGCGTGTAATGCAGCAAGTTATCATCAAAGTGCTCCCCGTGGAGCGAGCAGGGCGCACACTGGGGAGAGTACATGTGAGGAGAACCAATTATGGCTCCTCAAATCTCTCTTTCACAGAGGGAGAGGTCATAAATAGGTTGCTATAGTTGTGTACGCTCACTGTATATCACTCCATATGGGGATTTGTGTGTCTGTATCATTATAGGTAGCAGCGATCCTTGCACAGAGCACACATGCTGTACTGCAGGAGAGAACAGTAAAACACTACGAGCAAGAAAAAAACCCATCAGAGTTCCGAACAGGGGGGGTGATGTGATGGAAAAAACTTTCCCATGAACGCGTTTGAAAAGAATATCTGTAAAATGTCATGTGTGATGAAGGGATATCCTGAAATAATTATGAGAAGTGGAGTAAAGCTCAGGATGCGGAAGCTTAAACTAACTTGAATGTGTTGAAGCAATAATATGATTTATAAATAGCCTGAATACGTGTGGGAAAAGTAGAGAAAGTAAAAGTCCTCATCATGCAGAATAGCCCAGTTTAGAAGAATGAATATGAATGTATGTTATTGAATCGTCATTATTATTTCCTTAGTATGTACATTGCTTGAATGTAGTATACTTGGTAAAGATGGGTTTAATATACTTCATATACTGATGGACAATGTGTGAACCACCTTAAGAGATAAAAATGTTTTTTTCCTAAACCAAATAAATCATAAGTTACATGCTGATTACATTTTGTAATATTAATCTGAATCTACAGAGTAACTAGTAACTAAAGTTATCAAATAAACAGTAAAAAAGTACATTTGCCTGTTCAATGTGATGGAGTGGATGTGTTTGGTGGCAGAAAAGTAAAGTAAGATGCAGTTCTCGGATTCAGTTGCCCTGCATCACTGATTACATGCAATTAGTCTGCTTCTAATTGAACTGAATGAATTTGAACAAAAACCAAACAAACAAAACTCATCGTTCTTGTAACTATTTAAAAAAAACAAGGAAGTGATTCTTTGTTTTGTGTTTAATTGCTGTTTTTTTTTCAATGTGAACCTTGCTAAGTTGACACAGGACTGTTTTATAAACCATTTTTATGCCACAGTACATAAAGGCTTTTCATACATGATTTCTTCCTCCTCATGTTTTTTATTTGCGTAACCACTTTTTATTTTTCATCCTAAAAAGAACCATAACAATACCTGGGTTTATGGCACATGAAGCTAACAGAGTAGGCCCTAAAACATAAATAATAGAAGTAAAAAATATACTTAAAGTATATTCAAACCAATAAATGACCATACAAATGTTGAAAATTAAGAAAAAATTAAGTTCCAATCTCAAGACTCATGACCCCAAATCCTTGCTGCAGCCCCTTCCCTCTTCTTTTAATGTGTCTCTTTTTATTTGCTTATTCTTTTGGTGATCTCTCTGAATGTGTCGTTACGTAACAGATATCTACAGTCTCAGAATATAACTGCGTCTCTTGGGACATCCTAATTAAAATGCTAATGTCATGAACAATGTGAAAACACAAAATTAGCTGCAAATTAAATCACACGAAGCCGCTTCAAATAACAGACTGAACTGGTTAATCCTTTTTTAACTCTGTTTAAAACGAGTCCCTGCCTCTTTAGCTGCATTTCTGATGATATTAACGGAAGTAATGGTAAAACAATGAATATGTAAGAAAGTCATAATCCACAGACAAGACACCTTTTTAATCCTCAGCCACTCAAATGCTATGGTATCATAACCGGCAGTGGGCATTGACTTTTAAATCTGGGACTTAAGAGAGGAGGGAGGGGGGGAGAGGATCAAACAATAAACAGGAAGTGGAGATGAAAAGGGAGGCTGCATTAATTAGATGACGACGATGGGCTACAGCGGCGGAGACAAGGCCGGGGTAGAGGGAGGAAGGGATTGAAACTGTTTGTAGGGTCTGCCAAACAAATGGTGCAGGTCCCTGCGGGAAAGAGATTATTATGGGCTCTGTGTCTGTCAAACATGTGAACACAATACAAAAAAGGAAAGGGGGTGGGTGGGTGAGGGGCTGGGGGGGGGGTGCCCGAGGCTTGAGGGCCCGCAAAGGACCCGGGCTCTCCGCAGCAACACTGGCCCTGCCAAAGAATGTCTGTAATCCGCGGGCTGACTGAGGGTGATCCCGTGGCTCTCCCCGGCAGTGCAGCAGGCTTCCCTATTGTCAGCGGCGCTCAAAGAGGAGAGGGAGGAGGCCGGGGAGAGGGCAGGGGTGGGGGAGGCGGCGGCGGCAGCGGCGGGGGCGCTGGTGGTGGGTGGGGAGGCGGCTGTCCTTTTCTCAGCCGGGCCTTATGAGAGCTCCTCGCCATTGTCCGAAAATTACAATTGCACTTTTCTGATCTTTTGTGCACTCCTGTTGACAGTGGTTATTGACTAAGCAGTTGGACATGGAAAGGATATGACCCCCCACCCTTACCCTTCCTCCATCCCTACCACCCTCCTCCTATGTTTTTTTTTTTGCTTCTTTGGGGGGCCTCCGTGAACAAGAGAGGAAGCAGGTCCGAGGTTTACATGTAGCATTAGACTTAAAAAGGGGTTTGTGGAGGCTTATGCGAAAAGGGGAGACAGAGAGGGGCGGAGGCCTCTGGCTCGGACAAAGACGGCGGAAGACACAATGAGCGAGAGAGAAGTTAGACGAAGAAGAGGAGGAAGAAGAAGAAGAAGAAGAAAAAGAAGAAGAAGAAGAAGAAGAAAAAGAAGAAGAAGAAGAAGAAGAAGAAGAAGAAGAAGAAGAAGAAGAAGAAGAAAGAGCAGACTTTTTCCCCTCAGTGTGAAGATTTCCCCCCCTGTCTCTCCTCTCAAACAGATGCCAAGGCAGATGGCGGTGAATTAGCAGAAAATGGGCAAAGAAGAAATGAGACAGTATATTAGAGGTCCGGGGAGGACGGACATGACGAAATAAAGATTAAATCGCCGCTGCAGAGGGGAGGAAATCTCACCCAGGGGTTGTGGGAGGTCCGAGGTGTCATCTCAGACACATAATGTATAACGGCTGCGGTGATGAGCGATATGCTCTGGGCCTCGCGCTGCAAAAGACTCATCATACAGTAGCAGCAGGACCCTGCGTCTCTCAGTGTGCGACTCACAGGGTGAAAAACATCTTATTAATGTAATGATGGGGTTAAATTAGATTGGGTTCACGAGGGAGACACAGACTCAGCAGATGGATGTGGATGGAAATTCTACTTTTAAGTGATAAAATTACTATTTTTTTTATAAAAGGTAAGAAATGATTGTTTTGCACTGAAAATGGAAAAAGACGAGAACATTTGGTCAGTGTTTTGGAAAATTGAAGCACGTTAACTTAATTCAGAAAAAAGTAAAATTTTGTATTCACATTGATCAGGCACAGAGTATTTTTACACTGTAAAAAAAATGTCCGTATAACCTGCTTTTAGCCTTGCACTACATTCTATAAATCTATAAATAGGAATTTTGCCCCCTTCCATTTCTGCAGAGCGTCTATTAGTTTGAGAGACTGACAGAAATAGTGAAAGAGCCGACTAGGTTAAGACTACACAACATTACAACCAGTAATTCGTGCTGCCTATTAGATTTATCTGTTGCAGGCTGAGGGGAAAAACATGCACTTTGTCTTCAGACATGAAAACAGCATCTCAAGTGTTACGATTCCAGAGGGGGTAAAGTGGAATTGCTGTTTTTACATTTCTATATCATTTTTTTCAATTGTTTTGCCCATAAGGAATATGGATAACAAATGAAATATTCAGCCCCAATGTCTGATTTATTTCTTTTATTATCTGCAAATATCACCCCGGCAATTTAAAGGATAGCTCGCTCCATTCTGGGCCTTTTCGCTGGGGGCCTGACAGCCTATCAACTTTATACTGCATAAACAGGTCAGGACTGTGTGAGCGTTCTTATGTGTTGTACTTTAAGGTTTGGAGCTCGCAGAATTCCTAAATAGAAATAGAAAAAAAAGAGGATCCTTGAGGGGATGCTACAGAGCCCCTTAGCCAAGAAATGATCAATTTGCGCCACGTCCGTTTTTGAAACGGGGGAATAAAATGTTATTAATTTCAAACCAACTGGAGACCCTTCGTATCACAGTTTCTCAGACTGTAAGTAATATAGGACTCTCCTGGAGAGGATGATTGACTGACAGCCGCTCCAGCTCGGCTTTTTGTGTGCGGGCTGAGTGTTCTGGAGCATCCCTGCGCTCCAGTTTGTCTTGAAGCAGTCAAACGATATAATAAGCCTCGGTTCTTGTCCTCTGAAGGGCCACAGGAACTATTAGTGCTCCTTATCTGACCAGAGATGCACAATTAAGAGGCTCCATCCAGGCTGAAGAGCTCTGCATTCGAAGAAATGAAGGATGTCATTGGAAGGCCTGGGAAAACCAACCCGACATATTGGAATTGAAAGCTGGTTTGATGTCGATTCAGCACAGTTGTTATTAAATGAATTGATTTTGCAAAAATAAACAACTTCGGAGAATCATTGTCCGGCTGCACATCTGTTGCTAAAAAAGATTTGAACTATAGAGATTTATGAAAATGTTTTATTATCTTTTTAAAATGTTGTTTTGGAGCTTCAATCCCAAATCTTATGAAAAATATATATACGACTTTGGGTCTCGGAGAAATCGCATTTTCTCTCGGGTCAGATAGCATAATATGTGAATGACTTTTTGAAACAAAATAGTATTGATTATACATTTGTAGGATATGGATACATATACATATTGTGTTTTAATAGGTAAAAAGAAAAGAAACGAAAAAACTAGAACAGCACTCAGTATAGAACATTCCTCCACCAAGGCCCAACAGTCCTCTTACATTAAACCAGGCTGCACCAGATTTCAAACACTCATAGATATCAGTTCTCTTAATGTGGCAGATTCTTTTTTTCCATCAAGATGCATCCTTCTACCAAGTGTCATGGTAATCTGTCCTATAATTTCTGCGTAATCTTACTTACAAACAAACCAACCAACCAACCAACAAACAGACAGGGGTGATAACATAACCTTGGTGAAGGTAATTCGATTTTGCAGTTATTTGTGTTTTTACACTTACAACAGCAGGTAAAGCCGATGCCAACTGCAACACAAGGGTTTACCAAATTTGCCATATCTGTAGCCGTGAAATGTTGTCTCTTAAAAATACCATAAACAGTTTCATTGTTGTTGAGCAATAACTGAGTCAACAAATCTATGACCTGCCTCCTGACAAATACATAGAAGGTATTCTGCGAAATATGTGTCATAAACTCGGCTGAGCAGAGGTGGTTTTGCCCTACGACCTTGAGAGAACGTCTCTGCTGCATCTCTCTGCTCCTTCCAGGTATCCTCTGTCCCTCCTCTCTCTGCATTTCCAAACACGCTGCATGGCTAAAGATAGTTATTCCACCTTGAACCGATCTACATCACCTCCCCGGAGAGTACGAGCACGAGTCCCTCTTGTGAAACCTTATACAGTAGAGCATTTCTCACCCTCCTAAAAGGGGGAATCGAGTGGCAGGGGGGGGAGAATATTCAGCAAGCCTCACTTTAAATCAAGATAAAAGACTGAAATGGAAAATAATAGGAGGAACAAACCCCTGGATGGCCCGGGGCCCCTAATGGAAACACATGGCTGAAGGCTGAGGTGTTGTCAGCCGCCCACACTGTGACGTTCCTTTCTGATAATCTGGCCTGCCATGAAATTAGAATCGCAAATACCTCCTGACAAAGATGCATGTTCCCTCTCTATTGTGCCATCATAAAAAAAGAAAGAAAAAAGAACTGACTCCAGTGGCGACTCCGAACACCGCAAACTTCAATTTAAATTTACAGCGCTGCGAAAAGAGAAGTGATATGCACTCAAAAATTTTAATAACCTATTAAGTTATGACTTCAATTTCATTTTATGAATATTTTCCTTGGGGAGGACAGCCATCAGCAGAGAAAGATAGAAATTTAAAAAAGATAAATAGTGCCATTAATCTACAACATTTCTCTTTCATTATCCCAGAAAATGAGGAGTTATTTTTGCTCCGATCCTCACGTAATTAGCTCCTTACACTTGATTCACTAGCCAGAAAATGACCATGTTCAGAAAATTAAAAATTTGTCATTAAGTGGGATTTAACATAATATCATTTATCTTTATATATTCCTCGGCTGACAAGCGGCAGCGCTGGGTGTTGATCGGGCTTTTGTGTGTGAGGAGTTAGCGTTACGAGAAGGAGAAGGACTGTTAACGTGCGCTGGGTTAGCAGGTGAACGCCGCCGCTTTCAGCACTCACAGTATTTATCCTACTAATGCTGCTGTCAGTTGAAATAGGGAGTTGCCATTCGTGATGAAACGAGGACTCAAACAACACGTTACACTGTTACACTCCGTTATGAAGACAGATGTAAACATCCAGTTATGTGTCTGCTTTGGTTTAAAAAGGAACATTATGTTGTAGTGGATCTGTGCAATTCCTTCATTTACACTTTCTCAGAGTTTAATGGGAAACATTTCAAATTGAATATTGTACATGAAGTAAATAAATGGCAAAAACCAGGATTATTTTAGCTGTGATTCTAAAATGCAGTATTGAGCTAGAAAATGCTAAATTCATTTTTCTAAGACAAGATCCTGGAAACTAGATGAATCTGAATCTTGGTCGGGCCCTGCTCCAATTCACAACCAATTTCCATCCATCTGGAAACAGTTTCAGCCAATCGCAACTGTTTATCTAAAAGGGGGCGGGTTTGTTGTGATGACTGGCAGAGAAGCACCCAATGGGAGCGCTGCTGAAGCGTTCTCCTCAACAACTACGATGGCTATTGCTAATGTGGAAAATTCTGTTCAACTGTATAAGGAGATAGTATGGGTGATAATATCTCGTTTTAAAAAAGTTTGTCTATTTACCTTTTACATGTTACACTGCTCTGATTGGTTACTCCATCCCAGGACCGTTACTGTGAAGACTGGCTCCAAATACGCAAGATGACAGCATTTGTGTCACGGCTGTTTTGGCTTCGTTTCCGGATATTGGAGGAATACGCAGATGTAAAAATTGGGCAAATGTCTTAAAATGTACATAACCAGGCTAATCGGAATACAAATGTCAGTTTCCAAAAAATATCCAAAGACCAATATTTGAAATACAGAAAATTATGCACAATAGCTGCAGCATCGTTATAGTAGATATAAATCATTTGAAGATAAAAAAATCTAATCCAATAACAACACGTTTAAAATGTTGTAATTAATGACTGAAACACATAGAGACGGATTCGAATGGGGAGGTTGAGTTCTGCTGCTGCCGGCTGCTGCGTGTGGTCCTGTCATTTAACAAGTTCAACACAAAAAAACATGTTGGTCATCATCTCAGCGCACAGCAGGCTATCCATTAACATCTAATTGATCATCAGAAGCAATGGAAGGAAGAAATGGAGTTGATAATGGTGAGGGGAAACCATTTTGTCTCGCTCCCATTACAGAGTAACAACGTTCTTGTTTAGTTATTATTCTCCTGTGACTATGAAAACAAGAAGTGAGGAGACACATGCTGCAACAAAAACTAACTTTGCATAATAACCACGTGCATTATATTATATTATAATCCTTTGTTTTCCGCGATAAGGACATTAAAGAATTGCATTGAAAGAATTGCAAGAATTCAAAGCGCTTATTGGGAACAAAACTCGTAATTATTCACGACTTCAGCTCATACAGTCGTGCACCACAGCTGAATTGTTTTGCATCGTGCATGATGTCACGGTGCTGAACCAAATTAGGGATACATGTCGTACAATGGAGCCCTCACGTCAAGTGGCTAATGCAGGCTCTCGTCACCCATGCCTGCTCCCCTAAAGCAAAAGCACATTACTGCGAGCTTTAAAACTAATAAACTCATTTCATAATAATATGTGCAGCTGGGCTGGTAATAAATCATTATGGGACTCCTTGTTCCCCTGATACAGTATCGAGGCACTGACCCCGATCAAGTGCTTGCAACAAATATTTGGAATTGCAGAGTGGAGCTGATTCATTTTCAGCAGATTCTTTGAGGAGATCAGTGACAAATTCTTCTTCTTTTGGAGGCTATGGAAAGTATAAAAACAAATAGAAGAGCACATTCATCACAGGTAGGTAAGTTAAGAGCGGTTGAATGGCACAACTTCTCTCTGGACTTCAACTTGCTTTGAAAAAAGACACCAAGGATCGAAGAAGACTTTGATCAAGATGATTTTGCAAAGATTACAAGATTCCCTATAACCCAATTGAGGTGTGCTTTTAAATTGCAATTTGGGCTTTGAGCCTAGAAACTTTACATATACTTTACTGCAGTGAAACAAAATTATTAAATATCTCTGTTTATGTGGTACAGCTAAAATGGAGACTCTTAAGGAACCATAAGGGTCGACAGCAGCCATTATCTCCACAGTTTCAGTTAAGCTCTCAACTTATAGGGTTGAACTTCGGAAAACAGGAAATATATTTATATAGTAACCTCCACCAAGGAGGTTATGTTTTCACCCCTATGGGTTCATTCAATTTTGGTCAGATCCAGATTAATGTGCGGATCCTAGATAGATAGATAGATAGATAGATAGATAGATAGATAGATAGATAGATAGATAGATAGATAGATTTGTGTCATATCATGTTGAAAAAGTATTAGATTTGATTTATTTTGTCACTTTTACTCTTAGCTAGGACAGTAAAGATGTAGAAGTGAAACACGGGGGGAGATAGATGAGTATATGACATTTGTCTTCGGCTGGGATCAAACCACTATGATATTTTCCCATTATAATCTTCATGTGAAAACTTCAGGTTATAAGGTGTTGAACTAAAGCGATTTGTTTCCGAGCAGATGTAAAGTTGTAAATATGAGCGCTGAGTCCTTGGAGTTAAAAAGCTGGATATCAAAGATGACATCTTAAGTGTGGGATGGGGGGGGGCTGGTTGACACACGTTGGGGAAAGTGTGAACATGGCAGTCAATCACCTGAAATGGCAAAGGAACAAAAGAGCGTCCCGAGGATGTGGCAAAGTCCAACACACATTTTTCACCAGCAGCCCCTCCCCTCCGAAAACAAAAAACCAAGCAACCTTACATGCGACTCACATCCATCCAGCTCCCTGGGGTTCAAACCAATCTCTCTCGTCTGCAGCCGGTCCCCCTGCTTCAACCTGCAGCAGCCATCAAACCCATTAATCCATCCGCCGAACATGACTATGACTGATTTAGCCGCCAAACAATCAATTTGTATCTCTCTCACTCTCTCTTCTGGTGCGGATGTACCAAATATCATGAAAAAGCGTCAGTGGTAACAGCACCGGTGAAATAATAGAGTAATAAGGCAATCAGCGTTTGACCTTGGAGGACAGCTAATTCTTCTGCCCATCTGTCTTAATTATTTCCTCTGAAATGGATACAAAAGGAAAACAACATTTCATTTTTTCTTCTCAGAAGACAATTTCATTTTTTATCTGCCGGTAAAGCCTCAATTTTTTCTTGACATGATGCATCATTTCTATGTGGAGACTGGTCAACAAGCACAAGAGCAGCATCTCAAGACCTTAAAGGTTTCTGTTTAAACGTATCTGTATAGTTAATGACCAGATGGAGCAAATGGTCTTATAGGAGGAAATGTATATCTTTTAATATAAATGCAGACCCAAAATCCTGTCTATCCCGATTTTATGCCTTTGTAAGAATTCATGCAAGTTATTTCTTACCTTCCAAATTTTATGCAATAAATAGTCCAACTGAAGAATCCTGGGTCAATTTTAGCCATCAACATACTCTAGTTGTCCACATATTAATGACAATCTAGTCTATAACATCATTATCTATATGTAGACATTGGAAATTTGTGACTTATCTTTTAAGAAACCTCAAAGAAGTGTAATGCATTAGATTAGATGTTTCATGTTCTAGTCACCCTCCTGCCTGCAGCATTGGGATAAGATGAACCTTGAGTCTCCATTCATGACAAAATTACAACAATATTGACGTAACTCAGACTTGTTGCTTCCTCCCATATGGTTAAATCTTGAGATTTTTCTATCATACTAGTTTTTGGGTTGGTTTTTTTTACTGGATTTTAGACCAAGAATCTTCTCAATAGATCCATGCTGTTAAAAAACATGTATCTTCATCGAGTAAATAATTAATTTCAATTAAAAATCCAGCTATCTCCCATCAAACATCTGAGCAGAAGATTTATATTCATCAATATATAAGGACAGCAACTTTTAATGGCCAAATAATTTTTCTTTTTCAAGCTGATCATTTTTAAATAACTGAAGTGTCCATCTTTGAGTTAACTGGGGCAATAACGACTGTGACTCCGCCCGTCCTTCAGCACTGAGTCACTCAGGACTGACTCTGTCTCCTGTCGCCTACAAAGAGCTGCTGGTGCTGAGCAGCAGTCGAAAGCAGTCGCAGCTTGTCGGTCTCAGTCGGCCTCCGTCAGAGAGACTTTTTGAGAGTCGGACAGATGAGTCAACATGTGGGTGCGGCACAAGCTGTCGGTCAGTGAGTGCAGAGGCAGAGTGTGACTGCCCCAAATGATGTCAGAGAAAGAACAAAGCTTTTAGAAGATGACTGTTTTCCTTTCATCTGTTCACCCACATCCTCTTATTTATCCCCTGATTTTCTCTCAGTTATGAGATAGATGAGAAAGTTGTAATCACATTCTCTTCCTCCCTGTGTTGACGTTTGACTTGTCAGAGGTTTGTAAGATTGATTTAATCTGTATATGCATTTTATCACATATAATTTACTCTTGAATGGTTATATATGCGTAGTTATGTTTATCTCAACTCAAAAATAATTCTACATTGGTAAAATAAAGCTGTGTCGGAAGGATTGTGTCGAACTGTATAGCGACCGCAGGTTTGATTCCGATCCAGATAAAGACAATGGCCCTCCACAATATATTTATAAAAAATATAAATACAATTCAGCCAATGGGGAACAGGAATGATACACAATCAAAAGCATTTCTTTAAAGAAAAAACAGTTTTTACAGTATCAGTTGACTTAATGTGTGGTTTCATTCACTGAAAAGAAGTTTAACAAGTTAGGTTAACACAATAGCAAACTTTAATTTGAAATAACTTAATTTAATTGTGTGTGGGTGTTTTTTAATTGGTAATGCATTTTCTTTTTTCAGTGTTGCCAATCTGGACAACTCAAATGGATTAGTTTGCTTAATTCTTTGGTTTGAGTTTAAATGTCTCAAGATAGATCAGCTTGTATTTACAATTACATAAGTAAGTGGACATTAAACCTCCCAACATCCACCCACATTCACTTTGTATTTAAAAAACCATGGGAAAAAAAACAATGGATATTAAACATTTTTACAGTATATTTTCTCTTCCTTTAACATATTTGTGACTTCACTGCAAACGTAAAGAGAAGCATCCTCCATTCGTGCCATTTATAGAAAGTATCATATTGTTCTAATGGAGGAAACAGTGCACAGGGTTTGTATAACAATCCCAGTTGAAAGCCAGAAAGGGAGAAAAAGGCATTTAGAAGTTTGGATGCAGCCCATAAGAACAGTGAGTGGGATATAACCCTGTGTGGCGCTGGGCTCCCAGCAGCCGCGGAGATAAAGCAGCTCGTGGCGAGGCCATGCGAGAATGCAAAGCAGGCCATCTGATAGCACGGAGCAGAAGGTAGGAAGGAGGCATGTGTCTGGGAGAGGCAGCCGAGGAGCATTTGTCAGGAGACGGTGACAAAAGGGGGTTGAAGGGGCCTTGCTCGACGCTATTCACAGACAATTTGTAAGCCCGGCTGTTGAAGCCAGGCCAAAGACTCGCGAACAGCTGGAGCCCCGGCATGATTGATAAACGCGGGCCTCCAAGAACTTCATTTTGATATGAATGAAGACAAAGGCGCGACAACATTCTGTGAGTGTTTAATATTACCGTCATTAAGTGGCGACAGTGGACAAACGCCCCGTCCTCAGCTGGGGATACACAATGCCAAAAGGGAGGTCACTACCCCCTGGTAATTAACATTTTTATGACAAAATACCCCTTTTTGTGGGGGCAGATTTGTAATTAATTCAGTTTTGGAGCAGAGCGATTAAAAGAGCATTTAATCTGGATTTAAAGGTTTGGATTACACAGGGGAATAATCCACATAAACTCACGTTTAACCTTTTGGTGATGGAATTATTTCATCTGTCTTTTATATATATATATCCAAATAAACAATATTAACATCTTGCTATATTACATTTTTTTAAATAGTTGGATTTTCTTTCTACATGTGCACAAATAGTGTTTGTATAGTGGCAGTGCAACAAACTTAAAAGAAAGGCAAGTCTTCTATCACTGTGACATGTGGGAACGTTAATCTAATTACACTGCAGGCAGTTTGTCATGCTAATCATGCAATAACCAAATCTCAGCACTTATTGACAGCGCGCCGCGACAAGAGTTTCTCAGTCACAGGCCTTTGCAGATGTTTTGACCCATGCTCACATGGGTCAGTGAGAGCGACGGTGACCAGCTATGATCCTTTCACTTAACGGGTTCACTGACTTTTAAACCTGCGGGAAACGTCTTTATCAGCAGCTTGTTTGTATTTCACCGGGTTATTGATCAAACTTTGCATCCGGAGTCAAGTTTTTTAAATAAAAGAAACGCTACAACGAATCAGGCAAGCACATGAAACTAAATCCTTCTTTTTTTTTTTATTGATAATGCTTTTTCCTAAATAAGCAGCTTTATCAACATAACACAGGATCTCCCATCTCTTTCATAGAATTGAGAGTAAACTATGCACATTCATCCCTGACCTATTTAATGGCTGGATAGTGCCACAGACCTACACGGGAAAATTGAAAAGTTTTCCATCATTAAGTGATATATATGGCTGTGACCGGAGTCCATAAAAATTGGGAATTGTTCTATACTAATTTAAAATTCTATTTCAGATGCTGCTCGCAGTGACAAAGGGGAACATCCATCCAGTAATACAGTTGAGAATTTGCTGCCAGGATTCACGATGAATGAGTGAATATTGATGAAGTTGAAAAACTCCACCGGGTCCCCATTTTTTTTTTTTTTTATCTCCTCCACATCACTCCAGTGGAGGATGGAACGCGGGGGGGGCTCGTACTGGGTTACCATGGCGAGAGGCACCTTTTCTCAATATTCAGAATCCCAGTGTTCTGTGCCGAGTCTCAAAAAAGCAGATCAATCTCACTTTGAAGCGCGGGGGGCTTCATTTGTTTGTGAAGGATGTGAGGTGCTGCCTAAAAGACTACGACGATTCTTCAAAAAGACACTTGCAGCTGACACTCGGTGCCTCGGCGCTCATTGTTTTTGGGGCTCGAGTTCACAGACACATGATTGAGCCCGCCCCATTTTTTGGAGAGGCTCGCTGGGGATAAAGATTTAGAGGCCCGGCAGTCGTATTTGTTACTCAACCAGAGCCCCGATATCTCAAAGATCAGTAAAGTGAACCATAAAAGACCCTGAACAGAGGAAAAGGAAGATTTGGTGAAGTGGAGAGAAAGAAATGAATCTGTGCTGTTTTAAAATCTGCAGATGTCAGCATCAGTGTGAGTTCAGAGAATCTTTTTATTTTAGAGTTTAACGAGACAAAGGAAACAACTACAATCAAACAAGTATATTGACTTAGGAAGCAGGAGGTTTGCATGTTTTTTTCAGAAAGTCCACTGGGTTTATCAGGGAGAATTTCTTCAACCCATGAAGGAACGTGTTCTCCTTCTTTTCTTATGATTAAATATAAATCCCCACATTTGGAGATGCATGGTTTTAGCTGGACAGTGACAGATGTGACTAACTTTCAATTTGAACAGTACTCACTGTGAAGACCAGTCCACAGAATATATAAAATTCTGTGTCTGAGTTTATATGCTCCTTAATAGTCACGTTTTTATTTAACTTGTCCTTTAATGACATTTTATTTATAATTTTTCATTTTTTTATCCCAACACTTACAAAATGTTATCTGTTGTCTCCAATGTATTTTTATAGAGAATGTATTTGGAGTTTATGTCCTTCTTGAAATGCATTCAAATGAACTTAAATATATAAAATGTCGTTTTAGTATATGCTTTTTTTCCACAGAGAAAAACCCAAGAAACCCAAGAAAAACCATTAAGATAGGCCTGCTGCATTTATTGTGATTTTCTGAAATCTATCATTTATTTTTTTTAATCTGTTGTGTCCTTGTTAAAAAATCGTTTCTCATAATAATAAAAACCTAACCCAAATGGAAAAGTGGGCTGGAAGGCAAGTGAGCCACATCTGCATCACCAATCCAAAATTTTGCTTCAAGACTGATCACACCCTATGCATAAAGTCATATCGAAGCTTCTTTCATTCATGTTTGAGGAAGTGCAAAAACCTCCAGGTGCAGAAAGACAAGGAATATGGGGGAAAAGACTGTATCAGAGACAACTACACTGTTAAAAAAGATAATTACATATACTCCATGCACTTCTAAACTGTTGATGAGATCATGTTTTCTTCCTTTCTTTTTTCCATTTTGAATCCACCTGCCTGCAAATATTAAAACAGAAACACATCCAATCACTGATAAGAGGATTTAATTCATCTTTTACATTTTTATTATTTTTCTTCCAGTGGGATGAATCTTTCTCATGTGTTGTTGTTTTGTTTGGAGTAAAACAAAACAACAGTGTGAGTGTGCCAGTGGAGCCCAACATAAATAAGTCCTCCCCTCAGTCACCGGTGCTTAAGTAGCAGCACGTCAAGCCATTCTTCTCCCAGTTTTAGCAGTGCAATGGCCCATGCGGTTCCCCTCACAGTGTGTTTAGAAGAGGACCCTCCATGTCTGCTCGGTTGTGCCTGGTTTACCAACACTATTGATTGCAGGTGATGTCCTGGATAGAGTCCATCTGACCTCTGGAGGGGCTTAAATACATCATTGTCCGGGCGAGAGACCTCCTGAGACTGTGGTAGTACTGTGTGTGCAGCCCCGCGCCTCACTCCCAGACACGCTGATAAAGTGGCGACAAATACAGTCAACAGGACACATGGATAAGCACTTCTCACTCGTTTTCTGCACTCTGCAAAAATCTAAAAATACAGCTGGAGAACAGATAACCCGTCTTCAATGGAGCACTGAACTCATCTTGGGTGTTTCAACCTTCGGACGCTGCATTTATGCACGTTGCGATTCTCCCTCGTCGTAATCACGCTGCTCCTCTCGTTGCCTCGCCGTGAATTCTAATTGGCGTTATTAATCAGCAATCATGTTAACACTCTCTCTAATCGGTGCGGCGAGCTTTTTTGTTCCATACACACCTCAGAGCCATTGATGGAAATCCAATGAGACATAGGTTTACCTGCCATGAAAGTGCCTCGGCAGCCGCCAGTCGACACATTGTGGGGAGTGAGGGGGGAAGTACACTTTAGATTAATTAACATCAGACCTCTTGTAGCACTTCATTTCTGTAAACAAACATTCTAATATGGCGGTAATTAATTCAATATGCCAAGGTTCCGTCCTCTTCCTCCTGTGCATCCTTCTTCCTGTATAGCTCGCTGTTTTTCGTTTATCTCTGGTAGGGATGGGAACCTCCAAAGCGTGTCATCCTCAGACAGGTGATGCAAGACTTGTGCTTGATCTCACTGTTTTAATTTCCAGTTCAACTAATACAGTTTTGACATGATGTTCATTAAAATAATGCAAACGGATCCACCAGATATCATTTTTTGGAAAAATCTTGCAAAACAATCTGTAGTTGTGGTGTATTTTAAAATAATGTAGATGTTTTCATGAAAGTATTGCAAAAATACTCTGGTGCATTAAGAGTAGATTGTTCTGAAATGTGGAAATTAACATTATTAAATTATTTCAAATCAAATAATAAGGCTGAATTGTTCTTAATGTTAAAGATATATTCTGTGAATCTGAAGTTTACGTACAATGAATTTGCGATAAAAACAGCAGTCAGTATACACTATTTTAAATTAAATGTTTTAAAACTCTAAAAGCATCATTAAACACTTATAATACTTATATCCAATTACATAATACAATACTTAACCATCAGTGATTAAAGGTTAAATTGCAGCGTCATGAACTTTGACGCCGTGGCGACCAATTCAGCTTTTCGTTTCTTTGGCCCGAAATTTGTTTGTGAGTGTCACCAGCTCCCAAAACAGGGCGCCTTGACTCTCTGCTTTCCAGATTTCCATTTTCATATCTGCAACACTCACGCGCCCCGGCTCTGCATGAGAGCCGCTCATGGCTGATGATTTTGAATCGATTTGCGATTCTCACAAACGAAGGCCACAAAAGGCTGAGCAATCAGTCCAAGGCTGGCTGCTCTCTGGCCCAGAGAGAGGAGGGATGCTCTGCGAGTGGAGGGCAAGCATGGCTGATCTGAATCATGAAGAATAATGTTTAGCCTGGCAGATGATTAGGGGGATGTTAATTTTTTTTCTGGAGAAGGGGGCTTGGGGGGCAAAAGGGGGCTGGCACTCTGTGATGTCACTTTGGCTGCCCGAGCGAGCTGGCACGGCCGATCCTGGCGAAAACGCTGCTCAATTTGCTGGGGCTCCTGCTCCATTTGCCTGTTAATGAGCACTGTTGTTGGAGGTACCCATGTGTGCCATGTCACGAGGCGAGCAGGCAGCACCTTCACCTGACGCTCTGACCACAGAGGAAAATGGCAGCCGCTCTGACAGATGTTTTCACAGTCCTGGGGAGGAAGCCACGGGAGAGCCGTGCAGTCAGAGGGCCCGGAATATATCGCCGGCAACAACTGCTACAACATGTGTCTGCATCAGCGTACGTACAGCGTGCACGGAAAAACAAGGAGTCAGCTCTTTGCTTTCAAACGATGTGGAAATGACAAGATTAGGTCCATCGAAGACAAACAAAAGCTTTTGTTTTCTCAACAAAATCTTATTCTGACTATGACAGAAACGAGGACAGTATTCTTGCATGTATAATATATATAAATGTTTCCTGTCTGTGTTTAGAGAGATAAAGTGCTGTTTCCTGGTGCGTGGTTCAGTGGGAGGAGCTCTCGGTGTCACAGGATGGATGGTCGGAGTCAACTCATTACGTCACAGCATGACAACAGCGCTTAATTACCAGGGAGGGGGTGAGCTCTCCACAGTCCACTTCAGTTGTTCAATTAATCCAGGATTAAAGGTCCAAACCTGTTTATTTTTCCATTCTTCCACAAGTTTAAATCACGGCTGATTACGTAGCTGTAATATTTCAGACTTTTCCCCCTTTTCTGAATTTGTCATTTTAGAGAAAATGTTGAAAAAGAAAGTAAAGATAGACTCGACAAAAATGAGATGACGTGGATATAGATCACTGGCAGAGACTGGGGCTCTTTTAAGTGTTAGATTATAAAAGCACTGATCTGAGATAAGTATAACAGTGGTGTAGTTCAGGTTTTTTCAACTCAAAGGGTCAATATACCCTCTTAAATAAAATAAAAAAATTATATATTTTAATATTGTTTAGCAAACGAAGGTGAACTTATCCGTTTTCCTGTTCGTTTTCCTGTGACCCCTCGTAGGGACCTGACCCTCAGGTTGAGAACCACAGCAGCCGTTGGTTTCCATTCATTTCTTGCTTGAGTTGAGAAAATCATCACACATATGAACCTTTGCCAAGTCAAATCAAACATTAAGCAGTGAAGGGTTCAAATAAAAAACCTGCTGATTGAGTTTCATATCATTTGGACATGAATGGAAATCGATGGCAATCTGAAAAGAAGAAGAAAAATGTTAAAATACAGTACAAAGCAAATTGCATCCAAATAAGTGTCATTAAGCATCAATGTTTGAATTCTGCTTCCACAACATTATGATTAATAATATCATAATATCAGCATATGACCATTCTGTAAAATGACTAATTCAAATTTTGATAATATTAATATAGTTTTGCTTATAATCTGACTGCATCTTTACCCATTTAAAATTCAGGACATTTAAAGGACTGAAGTATTTCCTTTTTGAGTAAACAATAGAATAGAATAGAATAAAAAAGCCTATATTGTCATTGTACAAGAGAAAGTAGTACAATGACAATAGAGGTTCTAATTTTAGTTTTAAGTAAAAAATTTGACATAAGACATAAACACACAATAAATGTGGGCTTAATCAATACTTTAAAATACAGTGGATGTATTTGTTAATGTTGCCCTAAAAAGATGTGTACAAATACATGTATACAGTATATGTAAACATTTCCTATGTATGAAGAGGTGTAGAGTTTAGAGTTCAGTTGGCCCATGCAAAGAAACTGTTCTTGAATCTGAGAGTTTCAAACTTCGCTTGATTTGTTGGCGGGAAGCTGAAACTCGCTAACACGAGGCCGCCACGTGCTGGAGGCAAACAGACAAAACCAAGAGGATTGTGGGAGAAGAGGAAGCCTCTGGGCTGAGATGAAAGCCGACGGCGGTTATTTATCGACGCCACTGAGTGAAACGTGCCAATAGCGGGGCCATACATTGCAGCACTATAACACAGTGCATCATTAAACAGATCCATAAAACAGACAAGCAACCAGACTAAATTTTAATGACAAAAGCGCTGATCTGAGATAAGTATAAATACGATGTAATTCAGCGAGGTTTTATGCCTGGTTAAGCATGTACATCTTTTGGCGGCCCGCTAACTGATCCTACTTGGGTGCAATATTTCAGAGTGCATCAACATCCCAGTGAAATTAACTCTGATGTGCGAGCGGTTCCCGGGTCCAGCTCTCCGAACTGTCTCGTGATTATATCGAGATAGATCGAGCAAGTCGTGCACAAAAAACTCCTCAAACTGTCCTGACAAATTTAAACGCTCCCCGGGAGAAAGATTGGAGAATCGCTCTCTCTAATGTTTTTTCCGCCTCTGTAAAATAGGAAATAGATGCGATGCCTCAAGAGTGTTTTTGGATTTCCCTCCGTGTGATTACTAAATCTAGGGTTGATCATATACAGATGTAAATATGCTGCTTAGATGCCCCCTCCGCCTCCCCTTCCATCCCTCCCTCCCTGCTCTCTTCCATCTGCCAGACAATAGTTTAAAATTCTTAATCCATGAGCAACCATTGAACATTAGTGAATTGCAAATTACAGATGTTTTACTGTCTCTCCCTCTTCTTTTTTTCCCTGTTTTGATCCGTGCATCCCACTGTCACTCAGTGTCGCGCACGCATCCCTCGCTCCCCTGCATTCATTAGACGCCCCGTGCCATCATGGCACCATATGACACTGTCATCATTTGGTAATTAAACCTTTGCTCGTTTAAATATGAAAAGCTGGCAAGGGTGTGATCATAAACAATGTCGTGCAAACCAGATTTTCCAGACTAAATGAGAATTCAAGCAACATCATGCCAGAGATGGATTTTTTGTCCCCCCCTCTCTCTCTATCTTCTCTTGCAGCAAAAACAAAACTGGAAAACAAACAGTGGAAAAAGTTGCTCTGGTGCCAAACACAACACACTTTGAAATTCATGTAAACAGATACTTTTATTTAAAAGACGAAACAGTAGTTAAGAGAGAAATTCCAGCTTTTTGTCTCAGAGAAGATAAGATAAGGTGATGAGATGAGATGAGATGAGATGAGATGCGATGAGATTAGTTAAGATAAAATGAGATAAACTGATATAATGGGGGGGAAATTCACTTCAAATGAGGTCGGCAAGGGAACACGTGAAAGTCTCAAATAAAATAAAATACAGAGAATATGTACATTATATACACCTTTACCTACAGATGGATAATTATGACAAAATGAAGATGTATACTGTATTTCTACATTATTATTATATATTAAAATAAACATATATATGCATACATAGACTGTTTAAAGTATATAGGCAGGTATGGTATACAAATTAATACAAGTATATAATAGTGTGTTTTATATATATATATGTGTAACTTCACACTACTATATAGTAGTATAATTATATAAAGATGTATGTATATGATATTAATATAAAATGGTATGTAAATATGTATATAAAAAGGTAAATTACTCAAAAACAAGAGGCATACGTATGGAATGACACAATTGGTTTATGTATATACATCTTATAGTCACATATAACGTCTCTCCTCCTTCAGTTCAGAAGTAAACAATGACAATAGACCAAAAGATGAGAACTTCAAACACCATTATGAGTACATGTGATAAGGTCATGGTGGCAGAGGGATTTCTGAATTCTACCCTTAAATGATATAAGCACGGGACATAACATCAGTGTTGCACTCTCCTCTCCCCTGAACACAGTTATGTGCTTGATCATGTTGGACCACCAGACGATAAAATCTCCCCCCCCGGTGCCTGAGGACAGGCGTCAACATCACCCAGACTCTCATCTATATTCACACAGGCCTCCATCACTGAAGATTTAGCCAAATGGCTGTGGAGAGGAGGCATGCCCGAACCATTACAAGCCAAACTCGTGGCTTTTTTTTATGACCACTAAACAATCTTCCTCAGAGCCGTCCTTTAGCGCACCTCCGAGCCGGGAGCCGGCGAGGAGAGTGCGTGGGAGGAGGCCATTCAGTCACATTATGGCTTTCCATAGATCAAGGTCACAATTTTCATGATCATTACACCACTGAAGGTGACAGGGAGCATTTACAGAAGTGATCAGGAGCTTATGTGGGAGCTGCTCATCCGTAGATTTCCAGGGAGAGGAATATATGTGTGTACACAGCCTCACACACACACACACACACTCACACACACTCACACAGACACACAAACTAATCAGCAAGTCACACTGTGCAGCTGACGTCCCACATCATCATTACAGTGAGGAGAACTCACAAAGACAAAGAGGAGAAATGAGAGAAAACAACAAGACAAAGGGGGGAAATTAAAGAAATCAGCTGATCTGTGGTAACAAAAAACCCCAACATTTGTGATCTGAAAGGCTGCCACCAGGAGGTGACTGCTACATTATGCATTCACACTGAGGCTAACACATGTCAGCGGCCCACCGGACAGCAGCTCTGTTTCCCATATTGCTGACATGTGAGTGGAAGCTGTTGGCTGTCTGGTTGGGACAGAGGCAGCTGGCGGGACACCACCGGGCCGCCTCAGGCTGATCTCTGCTGCACACACACACACACATCCACACACACACACACAAACACCCACCCAGCTTCTCCCACAGTGATGAGCCCAGGGCCTTATGGGAGGACTGGCTGGTGCCTGGTGCCTGCTGCCTTCACTCCACTGGATGGGGAGCTTCTGTGCAGATCTGGTGGTGGTTGCAAAGGGAAAGTGGATATGATGGGGGGTTTGTTTCATTTGTAGTTTGTTGACTTGCATAAAATAATCGCACACAACAATTAGGGGAATGTCATTAGTTGGATATCAGTGACAATGAGGATGAGCCTTTGCAGAAAAGCTGCAGAGATACTCCCACAATATCCCTGACTTTACTTTCCAGTGCCCTCATAATTCCACTGCTCTCTCTCCAGTCTTTGTTGAGCTCCAACCAGAGGGGCACACATTTAACTATTCATGTGGAAAGTTTGATGGGGAAGAGAGGGGATTTAGCCCTCGTTCCCAGTACAATACATGCAACATGGAGAATACTTTTTTTTTGTGAAAATGACAAGATACAGTCCTATTTTTAATCGAGCACTGCGGGGCATATTTAACAATTACTTGCAAATCTGCATAATGAATGAGGAGCGAGAGAGTTTATTTTAAGACTTTGGTGCTTTAGTCCCCCAACTTAACAGCGTGTTAATGCAGGGGAGAGAAAAATGTGTCGGAAATATCTGGGATATGGAAATGCTTTTACATGAAACATTTTACATTTAGATATTAATAAGAATAATGTGTTTTTTTGTAATATAGGGTATTTCCTCTTCACGTTTTTATGCAAATGAGATGTTAATTTGTCTTAATGATTTGTTGTACCTGAGGCGTGGAAAAGCTCAGCAACTCAACTGTCTTGGCTGCTTTTGTGCTCAGGGTATGAAAAGTAATTTAACAAAGTGTTTTCTAATCAGAGTAATGTAACCTGATCCCACTTGCATTTTGGATCTTTTAATATAATACAAAAACCCAATGGAACCCACTCAGTGGCTGTGTGTGTGTGTGTGTGGAGATGCTGGTGTGTGTGTGTGTGTGTGTGTGTGTGTGTGTGTGTGTGTGTGTGTGTGGAGGGCTAATGACGGGACACATCACCAGCTGAACAGTCAACCTGAAAACACTGCACATATAAGCAGACTTTAATTGGAGTTAACACCAAACTGGATGAAGCTGCTCCTTTTATTTTCGTTGTGTAGATTTTTTTTTTTCACAGTACAAAAGACTCAGATGCAGCAGCTCAGTGTCCTTCCTGTGTGTGTGTGTGTGTGTGTGTGTGTGTGTGTGAGTGCTTTATCATCTGATATACGACTCTGACAGCTGTAAACTTTCGCATTGACTTTTACGCCTATTCTTAATTTTTGATGATTCCCCATCAAAAGACAGCAAACAGTTAAATTGTCTGCGTTAAAGTGACGTGTTCATACTTTTCTCAGCTCACTTTGAAAAGCAGAGACGTGGATTGAGATATTTTAATATATATTCAAAAATGAATATCAAAAAAATTGCATATATAAAAATATATATATTCTTAAAAATCAAAGGGAGTTAAAATAAATATAAATGTACCTACATATCCTAACTTAATGTAAAAAGACGCTTTTTGCTTTTTTATTTATTTATATCAACTTATTGATATTGTGCAGCATTGAAAGTTTGGGGTTGTGCATGTTTTTGTATAGATTTAATTATTTATTGGATATCAGGCATAAAGTGTTTTTTTCTAACGTTTGGTTTGGGTGCATTTACAGGAGCCTCACAGCTGACTATTTATAATATTAGAATAAAGCCTATAATAACCCTGTCATGAATTTAGAAATATAAAATGCAGATACTGTAAATGCAAAAGTACATTATAGGATTATAAAATAAACAGAAGAACAATGTCAATGTCAGAAAATACATTTTTATTTTAAGGTAATTTTTCGTTAAGATAATATGAAGAGGATGAGTGTGTGTATTCAAATGAAAAGGCCACAATCCGATTGTTATAATGACTCTTAAAACTCTGCAATATTACAACACAGTTGCATTTTAAGAGCATCGAACAGGAAGCAGACGTTCAAATAAGTAGATTTAACAATATTCGATTATAAAACATATTATCGTGGCTCCAAATCATAAATAAAAGATAAATGCAAACGAGAGGAAGCGTAGATCACGTCCTAATTCAACTTTAGTTTTACATCTAAACGACGGGATCGATGCAAAAACCGCTGTAATGATCCAATTAATTATGGGCAAAATTAAAAGCAAGTGCAAAATCAATCTTTCACGGTGTCGAGGATGGAATCAAATTGATGCTCCATCTGTTCACGCCAGCAGGATTTGTAGCCCGGAGTGGGAGTGTGCGTGGTGGCCTCGATCGCTGCAGGAGCACGCGGGACACTGTGGAAATCCAATGTACAGTGTTTTACCACAGCTCCAGAGTCAGGGAGGTATTTTAGTTTGTGATACAGCATCGTTTAAAGCGGAGAAAAACTCCTCCTGTTACATTAAAATACCAAAAAAAGACAAAATTGCATGTTTAAAATATGTTTTTTTGATTAATTTGAGCCATAGAATTAAGATTATTTATTCATTATTTAAGCATGCACACACTCTTACACTCTTGTTGCCATGCGTTATTCTCAGGTTTGCAGAAAAGTCCCCAAATCTCACCCCCAAATCCACCTATAAACCTCCACACATGCAGACCCCTCCCTTAAATCAAAAAGGATTAATATTCAACTTACAACCAGTAGTGTCAGCCCCCCCGCCCCCTCCCTCCTTCTCACATCGATTGGTGACGTTGGAGTAACAAGGAGACGAAGCAGCAGAGAGGAAATGACACATCTTCTCCACCATCACCACCATCACGGACGCCCCGGTCATCCTCCCCACACTTGCCCGAAAGTGTGAGCTGATGTTCGGGGCGCGCATGGAGCTGCTGGACCCTCGGTGCTCCCTCCTCCTCCTCCTCCACCTCCTCCTCCACCTCCTCCTCCTCCTCCTGCTCCTCCTGCTCCATGCCACCTCTCTCCTCTCTCCCCTGCACAGGCCATTAGGAAGCGGGGCAAAAGATGAATTGCTCTCTGTCAATACATTACACCTCTCTTAATGGGTGCACGGAGGCTCCAAAAACATTTTTGCAAACTCCTGACATGCAGCTGCGCGTCATCTTAACCACTGCAGGTGCGCGTCGGGGGAGACAATCACTAATCTGGATTTAAATTCATGCATTTTCCTTTTTTATTATGGGCTCAAATATCACATGCATGGTTTTAATTGTTGTCAAAAGTCATATTTCCTTCATCCATCCCATCGTTTGATTTGTCCTGAATGGCCTTTTAGGAGCTGTCTGACCCCATGTTGTAGCAGCTGAATAGAGCCCCCCCCTTTAAAGGGAGAGAGTGAGAGGGGTCTTAAGGCCCAATGTGGCCACACACAGCACGTGCTGCTCAAACAAAGTGAAAACGGTGCATTCATTTGGATATGTGTTTAACAAAATAAAAAAATAAACAATTTTAAGCATTTCCCCCCTCCTCCTCCCCAACCACATACTGCTTAATTTCTGCAGTGGGGAGCAGGAGAGGAAGACAGGAGAGAGGGGGAGAGAACTGAGGAAGGGGTTGATGCTGGTGATGGTGGTGGGGGTCTTATAGGGTGAGGAAGGAAAAAAAAAGAAATGTAGCTTTAAGGGAAATGTGCAGCCGGCTGTGAAATTACAGCCTATAGTGCTACATATTGTACCAGAAGCTCGCTCCAAAAACAGTAAGAGAAAGAGAAATCATCCCCTAACCTGACCAGGAGGCACACCGCGAGATGTGGCCCTCTGCCCCCGAGAGGTGGCCCCCGCCTCCCCCACACAGCCCACCTGACAAACCCCCAACTCACCAAATGTGTGACAGCGTGCAGGGGAAAAAACACAAGGAAAACCACCTAATATTATGTATTTTATTTTGAAATAGTTTTATTATAATACGTTTTTTATTATTATTATTATCATTATTATTATTGTTATTATGATTGTTTTATTCCTTTGTATTTATTTTTTATTATATCACTATTGTTGCATTTTTTTATCACTTCAGGTAAATGGAAATAAACGACTTATCGAGGGAAATTTCAAGATGTATTTTTTAAAAATAATTTCTATTCAATTTTGATTGTTTCTTATATACACATATACATGTATACATATCTTAGTTATACATATATATATATGTGTAGGCTATATAAACAAACAATCAAAAGAAAACAGTTAGTGTGAAAAATAGGATGAGAAAAATAAGAAAATAACAAATATATATGTTTTACATATTTACATATATGTTTACAAATTTAACACAGGTAATTTTTACAAACATATATATGTCCTATATTTATTTATTCATTTATACAGGTCTATCTTTATTTTTAGAATTTCTTTGAATTCTGATTTGTTTTATTAGTATATTGATGAACCCAAGACATATGACTCCATTCGATAATATCATTTTTTTATACTGCAGGTGTAGACCATCAGCTGTTTGGTTCTTACACATCACATGGATCTATAGCTCGTCCATAATTTGCTCCTGAAAGATATTTTTACTTCCCAGTTTGACCACAGGCTCTCAAGTGCACCCCAACTTTTACTTTTTGGGGGACTTTGGCAGCACCTTCAAATCTGAGAAACTATACAGCGCCATCTACAGAAGCTCGGCGGCACTGCTACGTGCAGATGCAGTTTCACCACTGTACTCCCAGTATGGACCATGCACTGCAATCATCACACCATCAGGAGAACGTAAAAAAAGGTCAATACATGTACGTGATATACACACGGGGCACCAGTCTAACACCTTATTCTTAAAGTTAAAGGAAGAAATAAAGGAATACAAAATATGCATATGCCTACTTGTAATCCAGTGTGAATATAAAGGCAGAAAAAAAAGAATAAAAAAGAAGGATTGAGCTAAATCCAGGTGCAGCCCTGACCACACCGAGATGTCCTGAATATTCCCAGAGACAGGATAGTCCGAGTAATCAAAGGAGGATCAAAGGAACACACATTTAAAAAATAATCTCTCACTCATTGATTCAAAACTTCCAGTAAACGAGCTTATTATTCACAGCGGTTATAATGTCTAATAAACTCTCAGATTCCTTTCCTTATTTATCTCCCTCCTCTTGCTCCCTGCCGCTGTGTCAGACCCACAGACCTCCTCATTTGGACCCGCGTTTCTTTTTTTCCTCTCTTTTTTTGGCGTTGGCGAATCACAAAGTGTTGGCATCTATTGCCTTTGTCTGACAAGTCATCCATATAAGCAAAAAAGGGGGGTCTGCAGGAGGGGAGGAGAGGGGGAGAGGGAGAGAGAGGAGGGGAGGGTTGCAGCTTTTAGAAACCACAGACACAGAGAGAGAGGCTTCATTCCCAACCCTAAAGACCCAGCATCACGCATCCAGCGCGCAAGAGAGAGAAAACCCCGAGAGGTGTGTGCTGTGTGTGTGTGCGTGCGTTTTCTCCGCCGGTTTTCACGCGTGAATCGAGGCCACCAGGATTGAGGAGATACCCGGGCCCCCCCCACTGCACACTGGACCTGCACGTTTCCTTCCGCGGTGTGCTCCTCTGTTCGCTGTTGAGAATTACCTCTGGTCACCCCGGGCTTTGCACAGAGAACACCGACAAACTGCGGGTCGAATTTCGGTCATGCTGCGCACCTGCCAAACCTCCGCTCCTCGACCGGACTGTTGAAGAAGAAAGGCAACTTTTGTGGGGGAAGAAGTTGCCATCAAATCGCATCGTTGGGGGGGCAGACCGAGTCCCTCCATCTAGTAGAATCGCCTCTTTTTCTTCTTCACCTTTTCATCCTCGATAGGAAGGCGAAACGGCGACTTCAGTTGATTATCGGTCTTTCCTTTGCTATCCAATGGATATTCACTGCAAAGCAGACCCCTTCACGGCGATGCACTGTAAGTAGCACAACCTGAGTTTGTCTCCCACTGCAGCTCTCACATGCACGCGGATGAAAAATACGAATAAGCGGAAGAAACGTGTCGTTTCTTCATAAAAAAAAAAAAAATACAAAGGCCCGCCGCAGCGGTTCCTGTGCGCGTCTTTGCGCATTAACAGAAAGACAAGTTACGAGCTGTAATAAACTGACACAAGGAAAACAGAGAGAAACATGGAAACATAAAGCTGCTGCTGGAATAATCGTCTACTGATCATTTCACACTTCTTCCTCTGTGCGAGAATTGAAGCCAAAAATGGTGCGTAAATGTCTTTAAGAAATACCACAACACTTGTACGCAGGGCAGAGCTGTGCAGAAATTAAACTTGTGATAGTAAACAAAGAACATGCGTTGGCAGGTGCTCAGTCATTTACACGTGCATCAGCCTGCAGCTTCCCGCGCACTCTGTGTGTTTAGGCCTAATAAGTCAGGACTCACATTAGTTACACATCTATTATTCACATTATCCAAATAACAGCCAGCCCCACAAGTCCAATTGTGGTCCACGTGTTAGTGTGGTTTACTTGTAATTCGGTGGATGTGCGTGAATAATGCATGACCTCTTCATTCACTAAAATAATACGTAATATGAGTAATCAAAGCTCGTTCAATTATTTAAAATGACCGTGCGGGGAAAATGAAGGAGCTCGTAACTTAATACCAAACATGAGGTGCAACATGGGGAAATATGAAGTGTCTGGGTTTTGACTGTGAGGAACTTTCAAGTACTGAAGACTGAATTAAATTCCTATTTTACATTTTTTATTTTGCAATTAAATATGAGTGTTGTGGCACATGTTCATCACTGGATTTAATGTGCTTGTTGTTTAAAATGCATAATAAATAACAATGGACATTTTGAAAATATAAATGCTGCATAGGTATTCAGTGTAACGTGTTTTATATAATTTAATAGTATCATTGTTACAATTATTTAATTATTCCAACTGTAATAATTATTTGGAAATTTCAAGTTGAAGATAAATTACACCTTTTTATAATAAAGATTGGGAGTTAAAAAAAATAACAGGACAAAATGTATGGATAAAAACGTGCAAATATATATTTTGAATAAAGCTGCAGTGTCAAATGTATTTATTTAAATAAGGATACAAAATATTTGCAATAGACATTAATCAGTTAAGTAGTTTTGCTGTGATATGATCAGCTCTAAATTAAATGGCATCCTCCTTTATCTATTAATTATTTAGAATAAGTACTAATGACTGATCAAATATTATAACTTGGACAATGAAACACAGAAAAGTGAGAAGTCACAAATATGACAGTAAACAATCACATAAAATAACAAGAAATTCAATATTTCAATAAAAAACATCATTTTGAAATAATATTTTCAATGTAGCATCATTCGTGCATTTAAAAATAATAAATACATATAAATCCAACCTGCTCCATTAGACTAAGTAGGAAAGTGACCTGTGTTTAATATGATATAATAAAATACTGCTTCACATTAAAAACACAGCCTTCACTCACCTGCACCTTCTCCGTTACGACCTTATGTAATGTTACGGTTGTGCGTGTGCTGCTGTTGTGTCCCACGTAGGGCACGGAGGTGTGAATCAGCTCGGCGGGGTGTTTGTGAACGGCAGACCCCTCCCGGACGTGGTGCGACAGCGGATAGTGGAGCTGGCCCACCAAGGGGTTCGGCCCTGCGACATCTCCCGGCAGCTGCGGGTCAGCCACGGCTGCGTCAGCAAGATCCTGGGCAGGTAATGGCGCAAACTCTGCGGCCAAAGCATTACGCACAGATGCAGGTGTAGAGACTGATGGAAAAGGGAAGCTTGAATCTCCAAAACGCAGCTTTTATCTATTGAATAGATTACAGTATTTTTAGAATAATAGAGTGCATGTGGATTTATTGTGGATATTTGTCTTTTGGAAGAAAAAAAAGCAGCAGACCAGTCTTTAGAGTTAGATGTGTCGTGTCTTAACGCAAGCATGGATGCGTTTCTCTTGAATTTGAATTGCTCTTTAAGCAAGTTTGTGTTTGTTTTTAACGTTTGAAGTAACGATTCTACTTATAAAACACACAGGATTCACGTTTTGCTAAAGAAAAGTTTGACTTTTGTAGACTTTCTTGTTTGAACACCTCACAAGCTTATCGCCCATGTGCGTAATATTGAGTTTGCAAAAAATATGTAAGGCATGTGTTGTGGGGAGCTCTCCAAAACATTGTGCGTTAAATATTTCAAACAATTGCAGTCTGGTTGGATATTGCAGATACTATGAGACTGGCAGCATCAAACCAGGGGTGATCGGTGGCTCCAAACCTAAAGTGGCCACGCCAAAGGTGGTGGACAAAATCGCAGACTACAAGAGACAGAATCCCACCATGTTCGCCTGGGAGATCCGAGACAGGCTGCTGGCAGAGGGCGTCTGCGACAACGACACCGTTCCCAGCGTCTCGTCAATTAACAGGTAGGAAATAAAACATGCAAAAATATTTATGCAAAATGTGGATATTCTGATTTCTTTTGCATTTGCAAATGGTGCAGGGTGTTAACGGTCTAATGCAGAGCGCACACTGGTAACCATGCATCCCAGTGTTATCTGTGCAGAGCGCACCACGCACACCCACCATGCGCACACAGCAGAATATTATTGTTTGACCAACTTTGTGCTGCCCGGCACGTCGAGGCTTCAGCCCCGCTGGTCTCTGAGGTGCAATTCAATCTCTCACACCAAACTCCCTCAACAATCAGCAGTACATCCAGGACTGAGTGAATCTGTCGAGATGAAAACCGATCAATATTCGGTGACCAGATCCCGTGGCGCTATAAAGCAGGCCAGTTTTCTTTAGCACATCTAATGTGCTGGAGAAACCTGCTGCACGCACGCACACGCACACACACACACACACACACACACACACACACACACACACACACACACACACACCACACACACACACACACACACACACACACACACACACACACACACACACACACACACACACACAGAGAGAGAAAGATAGAGAGGAGAGAGAAATACATGGCTTTTGTGCAAGATGTAATTTAGAAGAAATGGAGTGAGGAGGATAACTGGAGGGAGATGCCATTTGTTAAATGTTGCATCATGTGAAAATAAGGTCACGAAGAAAATGTATATTTTATAATGAGGCCAAAATTGAGCCTTAAAAATCACTTTCTTCTCAAGCTCGTAATTTGAAATCCTTGCATTAAAATTCAAAGTGCTGCAGCCTAATTAATACTGATACAACATCATTAAGATGCACGGAGGTGCGATTGCAATTTTGCATTAATCGTGCCATTAAAACAATAAAAAATAATGAAACTAAATCATCTCAAAGTAACATCTTCCAGTTTTCTTAAAGAAAGTCATTGTAGTTTGAGAGCGGATGCTACAGGAGGACCCAGGACACCCCCTCACTCACCCTCACCACCACCACCTCACCCTCCACCCCACACACACCCCCACCAGCGACACACCCCCACCAGAGATCCCTGGTGATGAACTTTGGTTAAGAGGCACTGTTCCATAGAGCCAGCATCAGCATTACATTTTAATGAGCTGATGGGAGAGAGCGCGGACAGCTCCGCACAAGACATCTTTTAAATAGAGAAAGGCTGAAGAAAATTCATTTCATGCTTCGTGGCTGCTTAAAAAGCCCCATTTAAGGAGGCTCAGACACATGTATGTGATAAATTCAAAATGTACATTAATATCATTAAAAGGGGCCTTATAATTTTTTTTTTTTTCTTCGATTCCAATTAAAGCTTTCTATTTTGGAGCAGGGAGGGAGGGAGGGGGCGGCGGGGGTAAGAAGAAGAAGCCTTGTGTGTCTTTGTTTATGTGGCAAATTAAATTGTGAACACAAAGAGCTGTAATTCTATCAGCCAAATATGAAAGCTACTTTGAATTTCTATTATGGCTTAATGCTGAATTATTTTTCTTTTTTCTTTTTTTTGAGCAGAGGAAATGTTAAGACTTCAATGTGGTGCTGTGCAGTCTGGTGACACACACACACACACACACACACACACACACACACACACACACACACACACACACACACACACACACACACACACACACACACACACACACACACACACACACACACACACACACACAGAGTCAGTGACACATACACACAAATGAGACGACAAGCATTTGTTTTGATTTAGCTGCAGCTAAATATTTCAATACATGTTGGAATTCCTAAAGGGGCAGTCTGTGAAAAATCAATGAAAACATCACACTGGCAGATTTTGCTCCACATGATCTGAAGTAGGTTCAGAGGGGCTTTCCAACTTAAGACAATTCAGAAGAAAAAAAAAGAAAAACCCACTGGAGCCAGTCTTTTCCAGTTGGGTGGCTGCGAGTGGGGCCAGCCGTGGGTTTCTGTGGCAGACGGTCTGACCTCGGGACTGTTGACAAAAGAGGACGCTCCATTTAAACACCTTTCCCCCGCATGCATTATTAAATGCTACCGAGATAGTGTTGTACTACATGTCAGGGCCACCAGCAACAACCAACAAGTAACGCTACCCTGCTGCCAGACATGAAAAAAAAAAAAAAGAGGTCCTCAATGGTGCTTGATATTATTGATTCAGAAGTAAAGCAATTTTAATATTTCTTCAGGGGATTTTCAGCAAGAGCCAGGCCATTAATTCATTCTCCCAAATTGCTTATTCAATATCACGAACATGGATACCAAATAAAGTCTTTGGATTTATGTAGCACGCACAAGTCAAGGGGTCGAATAACTGTTATGGGGAGAAGTGAAAAAAATTAAAACATCAATATGCGCTCTGTGGAAAAGCTTGTTGTTAGGTAGCTTTGCCTCCAAGGGGAGTTCTCTCTTTTTTTTTCTCCATTTGTGACAGTGTTGGATTTATTCCTCTGCAGCCTCCTGGCACCTCGCACCAGAAACATCAATATCCAAATCATCTAATTTGTTGGGAGGAGGGAAATAAAAGGAGAGGAGTGTATTTTGTGGTTTAAAATCATAATTTGGCTGCTAAATATTGTGTGAGCGAGTAAATCCTTCCAGTCCGCTGAAGAAAAAATTCAGAACAACTGAGCGAAATCTGAATCATGTAAAGAAATCAGCTGTTAAAGGTTCTATAGTCCTCACCCGACCTATTCCCCCCCATGCTCTCTAAAATAGCCCCTGTGGCGTACATGATGAATAGTTTTAAAGTTTACAAATTATTGTGACAGCTCCCTTTCTCCCCAAGTGCCATTCAGATTAAAGGAATCTAATGCTGGCGTAAGCTAGTGCAAGGCAATAAGGAACTATTGCTTTCCTGTCACATATAATTTATAGCTTTCTATTTGCATCTGTTTGCCCGTGTGACTAATCCCCAACTTTTTCTCCCCAAGCCCCGATCAATACAACCTCATCCACGCTGGCACACGGGGGCCGCTGGTTTCCTACAGAGATGTTTGATCTGGGGAAGCAAAAGGGGCTATTGCAAACGGCCCCCCCTGTGAAAACCCCTTCCACAGAGGGGGAGAGAGGGAGGGAGAGGAGTGTGTGTGTGTGTGTGTGTGTGTGTGTGTGTGTGTGTGTGTGTGGGGAGGGGGCTGATTAGTGTGGGCCAGGTAGAGTCAGTGAAGCCGATCATTGAGGTGAATTGATGTGATTTCATGCTTTGTTTGCAAGATCACTCAGACCAAAAGTGCAATGAAGACTTTTCTCCACGTCTCACCTTTAAGGTAGAGCCGCTGACCAGATTCCCTTTTCCCTCCGCGTATGAGTTGTGCTTGATATCTTCATCACACAGTATCTCCATAGTGACGCTGCCGTGGCCGAAACAGTTTGCAGGAAGAGAAACGGGTCGTAGCAAAGCAGTAGTGACAGTCGTGTTTTCTCTGTGTTTCCTCTGCAGGATCATCCGAACAAAAGTCCAGCAGCCTTTCCATCCATCTCCCGACGGGTCGTCCTTGTCAGGGCCAGGCCACACTATAGGTAAATATACATCGGTAAAGCATAGCACACATATACAAGCATACAGGCTGCAAAGAGGGTTGTGTTTTAAGTACGCTTGTTTGTTAGTCTGAAAGATTACGCAAAAAGTAAAGGATGCATTCCTACGAAACTTGGCAGAAGGATGTGATATGAGTCATTGAAAAACACATTTAATTTTGGTGGAATTATTTTTCACTTTCTTTAACATTGTGCGATTGGGCATTTTTAGCACTTATCCCTGATTTCTCAGAGAATAATTCCTGGATCTTGATGAAAAATAATCTGTCACATTTGGGGACTATTTATGAGTTTATGCAATTTGGTGCAGATGCAATACAAATCTGGATTTAGTGAATTTTAAATGTTGGGCCTTGGCAGAGACACTATACTTATTTTTTTATTTTTTTCTCCTCAGTACCAAGCACAGCCTCTCCGCCTGTAACCAGCGCCTCCAATGACCCTGCAGGATCCTACTCCATCAATGGCATTCTGGGTATCCCACGATCCAACGGTGAAAAGAGGAAAAGAGATGAAGGTAAGAAAGTTTCTTGTCATTAGGCGAAAGAGAGAAAAAAAATAAAACACTGCTTAAGTTTAGGATTAGCAGACAGAATAAATCTAAAATCCTAAAAATAAAACAAAAGGTTAGCGTTGTGCTGCAAAAACCCACTTTGCTGAGTTTGCAATAACAGCATTAAAGAACCTGCTTCAGTTCCAGAAGATGACCCTTATAAAACACCTACGTCTGAACTCTGTTACACCGCTGTGTCAATCTGCCAAGGAGTCTTTTGATTTGAAGACACGACCTCCGCTGTTGTCTCCTGCAATTAATCTTTATGGAAGTGATTAAAGGGCTTTAGATAATTACATGTCAAGATGATGTAGCCAACCACCCAGGTCAGTCAAGAGAGCCGCTATATAGCTCTGTGGAGGGCTTCTCTTCTTTTTTTTTTCTTCTCCTCCCCTACAAAAGTGGTTCCACTTGTGCTGCTGCAGAAGTAGCAGGTTAGTGGATATAAGGGGGCCTGAGGCGATGTAGATTATTGGTTCTGTAAGCAATAGGCTTCCTTAATGTCACTACATAAGCAGCTGATGAGAATAGCTAAACAGATGCACTCGTGTTACGAGGCGTGCGCGGGTATGGAGGGATGATGTGGCTGCCGGAGAAGGGGCAGTTATCTCAAACAGGGCCGGGGAATGAGTGCCTTATTTCTGCAGTGCTCCGGAATGAGAGCTAATCAGAGCACGGCAGCAGTTTGCATAGCGTCTTCTTTGTTCTGGCGTTGGTTGAGAAGCGCAGGGGTTTGCGGGATATTGAGTGGAATTGATGTTTTATGTGCGTGCGGGGAGGGAGGGGATGACTAATGACCTGTCAGAGGTAGATTTCCTGGCAAAGATATAAAAACCAGCATGACGTGGACATGGCAAATGACATAATCAAGTCTTTCCCTGTAAGATATGCAGTCGCGGCGGCATAATGCAAACGTCTGGTATTTTCAAGGGTTCATTTTCAGTCGTTGGAGGACCTCTCATATTAGCCAGGGTGTAATGTCTAGTCACTGAATGATAGAACGCACACATTTCTATGCAGATTGCTGGTGAAGGGCAAAGAGGTATTAAAGGGCATGGAGAGGACTAAGGTGTGTGTGTGTGTGTGTGTGTGCGAGGAGGAGAGCTGGCCCGGTTTGTGGAGGTCTTCCAGGTGACAGCGCCATGTTTCTATGGCTATTCAGTCTCAAATGATTCCCCTGATGTGCTGCCATTTCTGTGATTTAGGTGCTCGGCCGGTATTACGATGAAAGAGAAGAAAGCTGTGTGTGCGTGTGTGCGGATGGAAGTGTGTGTTCACCTGTGTGTTTATGTCAGGGTAGGACTTGTACTCGTGGTGGAGGGGGTGGGGTGGTTCTTATATACTCTCTCAACAGCCAGCTGGTGCCTACCTGCAGAACCACGGGGTCGGGGATACTTTATCTTTCCAAAACATAAACCGCAGGCATTGACCACACACACACACACACACACACACACACACACACACACACACACACACACACACACACACACACACACACACACACACACACACACACACACACACACACACACACACACACAAGGCTGCAAAAGCAATGTCTCGCCTCTAGCCACAGTTTGTAAGAATAGTATATTATGAACAAAGTTACCCTGTAGACACTGTTGTCCTGTTGCTGTCTTCTCTTAAAGTGAACCTTGCCAAAATAAAATTTCAACATTTGGGAACTGTTGGGGCCAGAATGTCCTCTCAAGCTGAACCATACCATTGTGTGCTATGTTCTTAGTGTGTTGGGACAGTGGAGATGTTTGTAATCTTTGCAACCATTAAGTTTTGGTGGAAATTGAGTACTCTTATTTTGAAATTCAGGTTTCAGCGCCAGGTTGTCATCTACTGTTTTGTATGTGGGCCTAAATTACAATGTAGGATTGTGGGTGTAGTGTTGAAGGAAAATAATTACAAATAATAGGACTGTTTAATAAAGTACAAATTAAAATCTTTAACCACGTTAGAGAAATGTGTCTGGAAGCATCAACCGGGGCTGTAGTATTTAAAACTTATTTAGGTGTAAATTAAGTGTCATCCGAAATTAATACTTTTATTTTGAAATGCAGGCCATAGCTTCAGTATGTCATAACCTGTGGCCCATATAGCCCCAAATAACCACGTGTTGATGTGTTTGGGTATTAAAGACAGAAAACCATTACAGATGTCATATTTGCCATATTTGACACCAACTGTTTTAATGGGGCTGGTTTTCTTTGGTTCTATTCATGAATTTTTCAACATTAACATATTTTTGAAAATGATCATATGCTATAATCGTTAGCTTACTGGTTAGACTGTTTCTTTTACCGAACAAAGAGATATTAATTCTCAAATTAAATCGTTGAGCAGTCAGAAACATGTCTGTGCATCTCACTGTTTCATGGTCTCTTTTTTTTTTTCTCCTGCGTTTTTCTTGTAGCCTTGTTTGCGTGTTTTGCTTCACTCAGTAGGAAGAAGTCTATAGTCAGTTAATGCTCGGATTAAATTTCCTCACAGCGCAGTAGCTCGCCTGAGTCCTACTTAACTTGGTAAGCCTCATGATGATTATGGCACAAGCAGTCATTACCAAGGCCCGAAAAACATGAACAAAAATGAGCGAAGGCAAGGGTAGAGGAATGGAGGGGAAGGGTTAGGAGGGGGGGGAGGCTCGCTGTGCAACACAAGCTGCGCCGGTGAAATGGATTGGCTGCGTCGCCCGGAGTATTTGTTTTTAGGCAGTGGCTGTGGCTCGCTGCCAAGCCGGGGCAGACAGCTCCTGAGTTTCCAAGTCAGCAGTGCCCTTAAAAAAAAGGTCCCCCCCCCCATTACAGGAGGGATGTAGAGATAATGTAGTGTGACACACGTTATGTACACTGGGCCTCGGCGAGAGGGGCTGCGGGGACACAGGTGTCATAAGAGCCATTAATTTGCTACTGTCACGTGTTATTGCAAATTAAAAGTAGCATGTTACACTTGGCAGCCATTGTTGCGGAGGGGCAGAGAGGGAGAGAGAGAGACCCCTGGAGATGGTGTCTTCGGTGACCACAGCTGTCCGCTCGTCTTACAACGTGACATACTGTATATTAGAATTTGCAATTCTGCAGAGAAAAGCTATTACCTGACAGATTAACATCCAAGTGCCCCGACACCCGCCTCACCCCTGCATCCCAACCCCCCACACCCACCACTGACACGGTGGGCTCCCGGAAAAGACAAAGGAGAATCTCACGCTTCTTCTCCGAGGGCGAATCGAGCATCTTCCATTGAAGCGTCTCGTGTTTAAGTACAAATCTGCTTTCAAGGGTGTTTCTGTTCACCTCCTTGTTATCGGAGAATGTGCGAGAGAGCTGAATTGACCTGCTTGGAGGTCTGTTGAGAACATGCAGTGTCCATGAAGTGTGTCCGGCCTTTTCAAAGTCACGCCGCACGTCTCTTTCAGAGTGGCCCTGCAAACCGCACAATCGGACCAGTAGCCGATTCTTAATTTTTCAGCAATTCTGAATCCGAACGCTTCGCTCGCTTTGTGTCGACCTTTCTTCTTGATTTATGGGCGAAACACCAAGAGAGAAATTTCGTGTTAAGACGATCATCATATATTTCGAGAGCCAACAACAATAGCTGGTGGCAGTCAGAATGGATGTGATTCTGTGCTTCAGTAGCTGTTGAATTAATTATTTCTCATCTCTGAGCGTCATGAGGGCTGAGCGCGCGCACGGATGGAGATGAGTGATGGAGCGAGCCGCTGTCACACCCCGCTCTGTGTATCAGCATCTGTTTGGGGCGAGAGGAAGAATCAACAGAGGAGCTGAGGGGTGCATTGAAATGTCACCACCTCATCGCAACGTCCAAATTAGATTAATAAAGCTTTTTAAAAAGCTTTGAAACATCGCAGCCTAAACTGTCGCTCTCTGACTCCTAATTGTTCCGTTTATAAAGTGTCAGAAAATTTAAAAAAAAGAAACAGTTTCTCAAAGCCAAAGGTGACGTCTTCATGTTTCCAAAACCCCGACATTCATTAATTGATTACACATTTTTGATCAATGACTCTTTTTTTCCTTTACCCTATAATCCCTTCCAGCGCTAATCACGGCTCCTCTGTGATGCTGATTTCAGTTATGTTTACATAATCAAAACATTCAATTAGAAAAACAAAATGCAGCTGAGTTCATCCAATTTGATGCAAATGAGTTTTAATTTGATTTCATTTAGCCAGGAATTGAATCAGGCGGGAAATTATGGAGGTGTATTATTGTGAAATACATAACAATGTGTTGAGGGAACGAGAGCGTATGTATGTTGACATATTATTTAAACAAGGAGCAGACTTTTGGGAAGGGAGGCCAGGGGGGGGGGGTCGCTTTTCCGTGACCTTAAGGCGCCAGCTGAGCTCCTCGTGCTTCAAACAAGTACTTAGAAATTCAGTTTTAATTTGCTCGAAAGAGTTTAGACTCTTACTCTGAAATCCTCCTCCTCAGACTTCTCAGAGGAAAAACTACTACTCATCTTCAATCTGCGCTTCGATCATGACGATTCTTCTGTTTTTGTTTGGCGCGCAGTCGATCAGACTCGCTCCCAGACCCCAGAGTTGCGTTGGCTAAAGCCCTCCTGCCAGGGGTCGTGACCCCAGGGTGCCAGACCCGCAGAGAGGAGTCGGCTTCTTAGAGCTGGTTATCTGATCTGATAGAAGCTGCTCCCTCGTTACCGGAGTGTTAATACCTACCGATGTCAGGATGAATACGCTCAACTCCCTTGATGATCGATAAACAACCACAGAGCAGGACAAGCATGTAACGCACCAACAAAAGCCACTGTGGTCAAAGATTAGTATCACCGCTGCATAATGGGCAGATTTGGAAATGTCCAAATATTGAATCTGACTTGTATTGACGATGACGCTAATAGACACTTAAAAGCACATGAAGTTGAGTGTTTCTCTTTAACAATACATATTTGTGAGCATTATTAAAATCTGATTAGTTCATTCAAATAAATTTAAATAATAATAAATGCATTCAAATACCTGACATCATGTTTTTAATGTGTCCAACCATCTTTGTTACCTTCAGACACCAATGATCATATCTATTGGTTAGCTTTAGAGAAAGATCCTGGTTTGACTTATTATGGTTGTTAAAGTCAGGGAATGATTGGGCGGTCATGATAAGATAAATAGAACGTCAGCTGTCGACAGGAAACAGTTAATTCACAACCGTCGCCTGTGTTACCCGATGGACAGCAGGCATAATTTATACAACTGCTAGAGGACCTTGTCACTTATTTCTTGGGAACACCAACTAGAAAATGTTCAAAACAAATACGTAAAATTGATCCACGCCCCTTGATTGAGCATAATTAGGCTGCACGGCGACGTAATTGTCTCCGGAATCATCTTCATCCACAGGACACAGTTGCGGCTGATTTGTCAGGTGGGACTGTCAGTGGCTGGGAGGGCAGCTGGGACTGCCGTCGCTCTGAGTGGGAGGACGAGTGCGTAGGTTGACCCGGGATGGTTTGTCTTGTGTGTGGGAAGTGTATTCTACAGTGGTGAATGAGAAATATGGCGAGGGTGGGTATTGATCAGGTGTTGTGGCTCGGGCTGGCTGATGGAGAGTAATTAATGACTCTATTTGCTTTGGTAGCAAAGAGAACAATTGAGTTTGATAAAGTCACAAGCGGCGGCTAAAGGAGGTGAGGGCCATAAAACAAGCTGAATATTCAGCTGAACGGGCCGAGGTGCCACCATGAGGAACAGATCTGGTTTCAGTTTACAGCTGTGCAGCAGAAATATGGGGAAAATACACTTAGTTTGTTTAAAGTTAGAATGAATGAAGGCAACAGAAACTGTGATTTGGCAGTTTAACACGTGGTGTCAGAAAGTGACACAATGTTAACGTGACACAGTTTAAAACAAAAAGAACACGCCTATGATACAAATGTGACAAGAAAGGGAAATTTCCCAAAATGTCCAGCTTCTCTTTTTAAATCCTCTGCTCTCACCAGTGGGTCCATCTTCAACATTTTCTTTCAGTTTCCAGTGAGTTTGGCAAAATTTGGGGAAAACTTGTACAGAATGAGGCACAAAACATCTGGAATGTGTTCATCCTGATGTAAAGGTGCAGCTACTGTCACATTGTGTTTGAACATTACATCACTCAGTATCCTGGACCTTCATAGAAAGGTTGTGATACTTATGAAAACCATCTATCTCCACAAAATCATCTTTCCAGAAACTATGAACACGGCCTTGGATTTTAAAGCTTTAATCCAGTGAATAGTGAAGTGGTTTTACGTGCATATAGAAGGTCGGATCATTTTTTCTGGCTGCACCAAAAAGTCACCAAATTTAGAGACTGGTTTTAAGGAAGCGTAAGAAGAAATTTAAAGGTAAATCAAGAGTTTACTGGGACAAATGATGTAACGTTTTGGGGGGTAAAGCGACAGTGATCTCTTATAATCCATACACATCACTGTGTGAAACACTGGAATAAGTTCTATATGAGGTAACACAAGGACAAGTTTCACTGCTCCAGTAAAAATTGATTCATCGGTCCGCCCTTACTGAATGAATGCAAATGGAAAAACAGAAACCTTTGATTTTTCATTATGACGTAGACAAAGAAACTCGTGACCGATTCCCGATCCACTTAATAGGATCATTATCGGCACCGATAACGATTCGGCGTATCGGATCGTGCGTTGCTTGTAAATAAGTCCTGACGCGGTCGTCCATGCAGTGGGTACAGAAAAAAAATGTTAACAAGATATTGTTAGCAAACTCATAACTTGTTTATTACTATAACTATCAGCACAATTTGAGGTTACACACGGCTGCAAGTGCTCGGATACACACTCATGCACACACACACACACACACTCTCACACACACACACTCTCTTTTATAGCTCCTCCAGCTCTCCAAGAGAGAGTCGGGTTCATTCTCTGGCCTCAGCCTGTGAAAAAAGGTCAAGCAGCAGAATAGGATGGCAATAACCCTTCCAAATGGTACTATCACACAGACATGATTGATCAATTGAATTCCATGGCAGAGAAAAATGTGGGATTAAGTAGAGTATTATACGCACAATGAGTTGAGGCATGATGTTCATTTCAAGTTCATTTCAGCTCCCTCTTGCCACCAGATCAGGCAATCAATAGGGGCCTTGCATATCATATATCACCACTCTCCCACCGAGGGGAGAACATAATCTGCAGCAAATTTAGAATGACAGATTTGTAAGGGAGCTGAAGCTTTGTGGGATCTGGGGAGGAGACCGAACAGACACGGCCGCTGCAGCCAAGGAGAGGGGGGGGCGCGATGGGAGGATAAAAAATAAAAAAAAGGGAGGGATGGATGGAGGTATGGTAGGATGGTCTGTAAGAGGGCTTCAAAGCGTTGCACACAAGCGATACCCGGGAAAAGCTAAGGCATCCTTCTCTCCCAACAGTTGGGTAATCAGGTCAGGAGTCGGGAGGAAATTCCCGTGTTTGGAGAGCAGGATGATTGAACTAGACTGTGCGATTTTATTCAGGCTCTTGTCCTCCGCCGCTGTTTCCAAATGGAACCGCACACTCGCCGGGAATGAAAGCGGTATTGAATTGTAAAAGGGAAATTGTGCCTTTTAAAAAAAACCTGCTCTTGATTTCACCGAGCACCAGGAGAAGAGGGGAAAAAAAAATGCTTTGGCTGGAAAGAATAGGCACTAAAACGGAATAGCTGCTGTTTTCATCAGTATACATGGACGCCACAACATGTATATATTTGCACGCGATCGTAATCCATCAATTACCAGAGGGCTTTCAGATCATGGTGGTGTTAATACTGTGGGCTGGTGCAGGTAAAAGTCTGTATGATGTAGCCAGTGGCTCACTACAGCCATTAAAGGTGCTGGGAAAAAAAAAAAAAAAAAGCTGCACTCCATTCTTTTCTGTCCTCCTCGGGTCCCCCGCAGAGGTGGTAACAGAAAAAAACATGAGGAGAATATAAAGTGCATAGCTTGAAGTAAAGGCCAGCTTCCCCGGGGTCAGTGTCTCGATTGTTGCTCTCTCTTCTTGTAGATGGTTCAGATGGTTCTGGCCCACACAGTGATTCTCAGGGTAGTGTGGAGAGTTTACGGAAACACCTGAGGGCAGATGCCTTCACCCAGCAGCAGCTGGAAGCGTTGGACCGGGTCTTTGAGCGCCCTCCGTACCCTGACGTCTTCCCCACGCCGGAGCATATCAAGCCGGAACAGGTTAGTAACTCTGCAGCTCGCCATTTTTTTTTTTTTCCTTCTCATGAATAAAAACACCAAAATAAGAGTCATACCTCTGCCAAGTCCCAACAGTCCCCTTATGCAACCACATTGAAATTCACTAGATGCAGAATTTTCCATTTTCTTTGGATCTGCACCAAATTGCACACACTGACAAACATCAGTCCCATAAACATGCCTGATTCTTTCCATCAAGATCCATTAATTATTCTGAGTAATCAATGAAAATCTTGCAATGTTAAAGTGGGAAAAAAAATCGGATCGGTACCAGATTTTAAAGGCTTCTTCCCTGACTCATAACGAATCCGTCCACCAAGTTTCATGGTCATCCATTGGGTCGTTTTTGCGTAATCCTGCTAACAGACAAACCCACGCTGATGAAAACATAACCTCCTTCGCAGAGGTAAAACTGTGCATGTGACGCTGAAATCGAGCATTTAAAAAAACCTTTGTCAGAAATATTCCCAAACCGAGAGCTAATTAAACAAATGTCCGAGATGGCCGAGCGCCGGATTAGACGTTCGGCGTGTGTGTAATGCTGCAGGGATCAAAAGGAAAAACTCCCACACACCATATTGATTTTGTGATGAAAAACACATTCCTTGTATCCCCTATAATTGAGAATAACAGTAAGGCAACACGAAATTAATCAATACCTAGATTTTTCTTCATTCTTGCTGTGTTATTCAACCGCTGCTTCTCTTTGTTGTTTGTTCTACAACTCGAGAAAGCCATGGCTGACGAAAGGCCGTTTTTTGAAGAAAATAGATGCATTAAACATTTGCAAACACCCTCTGATATTAAAAGCACAGTCGCCATCCATCCTCATTTCAAAAAAAATTAGGAAGCATTGGGGGAACAGCCACCCCCCCCACACACACACGCCAAAACGACAGCCAGAAACCCCTGCTTATTAAAAACTCCAGGCTTATTACAATGGATAACCTTTATTTACTTTCATTATACTATTAAACAACAAGAGACTATTAATTTCTCCCACCAAACTACAAGTTGGACCCATAAAGCAAAAGCAGTCGCCCTAATTGAGTTCATTTTAATTTCTCTCCAATCGGGGCGAATTACGCAGGTGATAAATCAGTGGGACAGGCCTCACCTCCAGAAGAGGGCCTAATTTGCAGCTAATTACAAAACTGATTTCTACTGGAAGATCAATACCAAAACGAATTGGAAATGACTTGCAATCACAAAGAACGTCAGGGGGAGTATTAAAAGGCACAGGGAAAAGGGGTGAGACTAAAAAAAAGGGGGCAAGCAAGGAGGAAGGGGGAGAAAAGAGGCCAAGAACAGTCCAGAAAAATCAGCTTTAATTTAATGCAATATTAATCAGAGCACTTTCCCCCGTCATGGGTGCCTCGCGTTGTTTTTTTTCTTTTTCTTCCTCCACTGGAAAATGTGGCCCTATTAGCCAGTGTCTGGGTTCTGTAGCGGGGCATTAAAAACCCATTCTGGAGATGCAAAACTCAATGGATTCACCCCTCCCACACTTCTGCTAGCCATTTGGTCATCCCATTCAGACCTATCTTTTCAGTCCCCCTGCCCTTTATCTGCATGATAAAACGTCTGTTTGGCGTCTGAAGCCTCCCAGAATAGAGGAAAACATCCGACATTGTGCCAGCGAACAGTTGTAGCAGACAATTAGAGTTTATCGGCGATAGTGGCAGACAAGAGCGGGGTCACGGGCGTCCCCCCCGGTGGGAGCGCGGCCCACTGAAACCACTCACGCTCACACTGGGCTTTTGGACAAACATTGTCAACACTCAGACTCCGGAAGTCTCATCTCATTAAAAAAAACCTGCTAACATCTGCCGTGAGTGTCTCTTGGTGGATTCACAAAAGGAAACATGACGATGAAAGGGAAGCTGGGACGGGATTATTTCTTAAATGAGTGGATTTCTTTTTTTTTATTCAATGATCGGTTCACCCACATTACAAAAAGACGTTTGGTTTTTATCTGCTGAGGTTTTCGGAGATGATTTCTGCCTCCACCCCAATGTAGTGGAGGTGGATGGGTTTTTATTTGTGGAACTCAAACCATTGAAATTTTAATTAAAAGTAAAACAATGGGATTTTGTAAAGAATCTGCTAGTTAGGATAATCCACCTACTTTGCTGTCAAACGAAATATTCCATATGATAACAGTAGCCTGTATGTGGATTATTCAGCGTATGAATTTGTTTCTGCTGATCAATTGAGCTTTGCATCAAGCTTCGATTTAATATAGCACCAAATAAACTAATGTTTCCTGGTGTCATCAAATATCTGGACAGATCCATAGTTTTTATTCACAGATACAGATATTTAGTTATTTGAATCATAATCATATTAAGTTTTAGATTTTAGATTTACAACTGAGTGGCTTCTTTTTTTAATAAAACAAGAAGGGTTTTGTTGAAAAACAGTAACAAATCTTGAAATGGGATTTGGTCACTTGGGTTTTTCAGCTCATACTGCAAGCTACCATTTAATTAAAGTAGCTCTCATCCATAAATGTTACCTAACCCCATTTAAAGTTGGGTTAAGATTGATGTTTCAAAAGGAAAATATCTCAAAGCTTTGGCTCACAACCCACAAAATGATCTGCATTGCTTGATACAGCTTTTCCGAGAGTTTTCTTTTTGTGATTAGGGTGAACTACTCCTTTAATACGAAATCTGAACGCACACAAGAAGCAAAACCTCAAAGAGTTCAACACTCACAAAAAGCCCAAGTTGTACGAGTGATAAGAAGTTGTGAAATTTAAAAAGGTGGTTTTAGACTTAAACATCCCAAAATGAGAAAGGTGAATGGTGTCTCTCAAACAGGACCACATGGTGTGCCTGTAACAAAGCACAACTGCTTTCTCCCTTGGCTGATCAGGGGTAGGACTGCAGTCAAGCACAAAGGGCCAGCTGACGCCTTGGCTTTTCACTCATCTCAAAATCCCACTTCCTCTCAGACAATACCAAAATACATTCATGATATGCTTGAACTGCCACCCTGCAGCTTGAACACACACACACACACACACACACACACACACACACACACACACACACACACACACACACACACACACACACACACACACACACACACACACACACACACACACACACACACACACACACACACACACACACACACAATGCCCTCATACAAATTTATACTCGCACAGGCCTGTGTGTGCAGCGCTTAATGGAGGAGGAGAAGGGAGGATTTCCATCTAGGTATTGTTTGGTTGTGTAATGATTCAACTGTCCTTTTCCCAGGCTAATGAGTACTCGCTCCCTGCCCTGAATTCCAGCCTGGACGAAGTCAAGCCCAGTTTATCCTCTAGCGCCAACCCAGACCTGGGCCCCAGTGTGTCGCAAAGCTACCCTGTAGGTAAGATCCAGTGCCGCACAGTATACGCCTTTACGCTGCCCGGGCCACAGCTTCAGCTGAGGGGATTTTGAAGAATAATGTAAAGGAAAAAAACATGCTTGTGCAATTGACGAAAAAAGAAAAAGAAGGAAAAATGTGTGAAAAATAAAGGCAAACCCAAAAAGTTAAGTGTGAAGACTTTTTTAATAAACCATTTCACTCTGAGCTGAAAAGGTGGTACGACGATGCGATAAAAGCTTAGCAGCTGTCGTCCGTCTGGTGTTTTCTGCTGAGCAAGCAGGGCGATGACAAAGATTGGGGGGTGGGGGCGAGCTGTTCAGTCACCGCTGGACAAGGACCTTTGGGTGTCAGCACATCAGAACTATGACTGTGTATCAGAGCAAGGTCTCACACACACACACACACACACACACACATACACACACACACACACACACAAAAAGGCCACCATGCAGCACTGACTGCTCGTTGGCTGCTGCTGTGTTGCTCCTGTGATTTGTTCGCCGCGAGACAGTTTGTGTGTCTCAAAGCGCGAGTAATGTGCCTCGGTAAATACACTCTGGCATTTCTGCCGCCTAACTCTAACACCATGATCATTTATTTCACCCTCCTCTCTCCCTCCCGCTCCCCCTTCTCCGTCTCCTCTCCTTGTCACAGTTAATGACTGCCTGGCTAATTGAAATATTGTTTCGTTGTTGCCGTATTACCAAGAAGAAGGTTAAGTTTACTGAAAGTTTACGATGACTGTCGGAGGCCCCGAGATTAATATACAGGGCTTTTATTAAAATTCATATAATTATGCAGCAGCCATCAAAGGCAACGAGTTCTGCACGGGGGAGGACGGCGTGATTGAAAATTGCAGCAGCCCCCCTCCTCAAATGATAGCCAAGCAGCCTTACGAGAAAATACAGAGGCCCTTCTCTCATTAATATGTGGGAGGTAGATTTCCCCTGTAAGGCAGGCCTCCTGAGAAGAAAGGTGTGTGTTTGTCCTTTGTGCACCGATGACCCCGTAGAGAAGGCAGGCCGGGCTTTGTTTGCACCTGGGATATTTTAGAGGGTCTCCGCCGAGAGGGTCTCCTTACTGCTTTACAGGTGCAAAGAGACATGTAGAAGAAGAAAGATGGGATTGTATGCATATCAGTGTGTTGCATAGTGTGTGTGGGTATGTGTGAAAAGCACAAGACTTGCGTTTGTATTAGTAAATACGTTCATTCCGCGCCCTTCTCTGTTGCTAGATCTCACTAGAGGCAGAGAAATAAAGCATATAGAGGTCAAACTAACGGAACAAACATCACTCTGACTTCCACTTGGTAATTAGTATTTGGTTAGTGGCTCCTCTGCTTGCCCCCCCCCCACCCAGTGCCTGCCTCCCTGTCTGGGTAATATTCAGGTGTGTGGTCTCTCTAATGGCTGAGTATTACAGTTTACTTGCCAGCGATAAGCCTACCAGAGGAATTTTAAGCCAGGCGGAAAAAAAAGTAGTAAATTATCTGCAGTATTTAGGCTGAGATCCAATTTAAAATTAATTGTGTCTTTACGGGGGAAAGAACTGGAGATTATGTTCATCCTTAAAATGTTTTCGAACACCAATTAAAACGCCCGAAGTTATTGATCTTGTTGATTTTATGTCCCGGAATTTGCATAATCTATTAAAAATGAATGATTCATGAAGTGCACTTTGCCAGAGATTGGGATTCTCAATGAAGTGAAAGACTTGAGAGATAGAAATCTATTGTGTCCTCTGCTTATCCTATTAAGGCTCAAAAGTACCTGCAAAGCAGGCTCAAATAAGAAAGGGATTTAAGGGCATTGTGCACATCATCGAAATTCAGCGGCAAGAAGCCACTTCCATTAAAACCGTTTTTTTTCTCTCTCCCTCTCCTCCACATTAATGCTGTATTACCTGCTAAATAGTCCCTCTTACCCCATAAAAACACCAAAGGGTTCCATGAATATGTGGATAGGACAATTGCATATTGTGAGGTAATTTCTATTGTTGGTATGGGAAGTAATTTCTTTGATGAATTCCCTTCGAGAGATGGATTTCATCTCAAGTGCTTCTTATTCTTGTTCATCCGAACTGCTTAAAATTCAAATAGTGTGGGCCGAGGGTGAATTTATGAATAGCAGAAGGAGGAGTTCAGAACTTTTTTGTGTATTTTGAGAAATAAATGGAGAGATGGCCTTGATACGGCCGATTGTCCACTATTTCTATAGCGAGAGTCTCTGTATTTCCTGAAATTAGTCAGAGCCCACCTGTTTTCTTGATGGTACTTCAGACTTCAAGCACCGGGTGTATTCCCTTGAGCATTCAGTGGGAGTTTTACACATCTCCACTCAATGACTGCATACTGAAGACTCTTTAAACGTATTCCCTGCTGGGCCTGTTAATGGAGGTCTCCACAGGCTTAAAGCCCAGCGTGTCAATGACACCTCTCCTCCTCAAGCATCTGCCTTTGTACGCTCCTTTATCTCCTCCTGTTATTCTTCTAAACAAAAGTTCATCCAGAAATAACAAATACTCACACTTAAACTTCAATTACGGTGAATGAGAGCTCTCAGGGTGAAGTAGACAGGGAGTGCAGAGACCTGCCGTTGTCCAGTGAGCAGCGAGCAACGATCAGACAGCAGACCTGCCGTCGGTGACGTGTGGCCTCGAACCGCTCGCTCGTCTCGCTCCCCACAGGCGGAGAACGCAGACTGCTGGAATTAATGCTTATTTCGTCTTCACAAAAGCAAACTAACCTTTGAGCACACATTTGATAATGAATGACTTTCAGCCGGTGTTTGGGGAATTAAAGCAATTTGGCTCTCCAAACATTCTTTACTTAGTTGTAATTAATTAGGGTGCTGAGATTTTTTGGCTTGTGATAAATTGCCCCATTCTGCGTATAGCCTGGAAAATGGAGGTCAAAGATTTTTGGTTGTTGTTGAAGCAAACATGAAGGTGTCCCTGTCATGCTAAATTTAATACTCTTGCAAGCAAAAAGAGTCGTTCACAAACGACTTTGTTCCTGTGCCAGATAAAGGGAAGGTCACCCCGCTTTTCTGTTTGGGTTTTAAGAAACAGACTTGATGGAAATGCAAAAGCTTCACATCATGTTTCTCGTCACGTCGTCGGGCAGAGATAAAAAACCCATGAATCTTTGTCTGCAGTGTAATCAAGTGTTGACGAAATAAGTTTCTAGTAGTAGTTAAACTTCTACGATGTTACCAGGAGTATTTAAACACCCGCACAAGGCTGTGTGT